>NC_062289.1:37539927-37843727 GCF_902655055.1 Lutra lutra | reverse complement strand
AACAACCAAGAAAACGTTGACCTGCAGGATGAACACAAAGGACAGGACACTGGGCCTATCGAGGTGCCAGCACTGGCAGCTCCATCATCTGACTGTCTTCATACCTTACCTTGATAAACAGAATAGGTCTTTCTGAAAATACAGGATGTTTACAACCCCCAGTTATTCACTAAACAAAAATAAAAAAGCCTAGTAATGTTTAATAAATCTAAAGTCACTTGGGAAAATGACATATATATAGCCAGATAAACCCAAAAGAACAGAAAGCCAAGAAATAAATCAAATACATACAGGGGTTTAGTAGATGAAAAGGTATCATCTGAAATTAGTTAGGGAAAGATGGGTTATTCAATAAATGGTGTTGTAACAATTGAGTAGCCACTTGGAAAAAAGGATGTTAGATCCACACTCTACATCAGGAGAGATTCTCAATGGATCAATGACTTAGATGTGAAAATAAAGCAATAGAAGTATTTAAAGAGAGTAGACATTTCTTTCATAACCTTGAAGTAAGGACAGCTTTTCTAACCATGATACAAAATGGGGAAGCCATAGAAGAAAGAATTGACAAAGTTGATTATATAAAAATCAAAAAAGCTCTTCATGGGGCTGCCTGGGTGGCTCAGTGGGTTAAGCCTCTGCCTTCAGCTCAGGTCATGATCTCAGGGTCCTGGGATCGAGTCCCGCATCGGGCTCTCTGCTGGGCAGGGAGCCTGCTTCCTCCTCTCTCTCTCTCTCTCTCTCTGCCTACTTGTGATCTCTCTCTGTCAAATAAATAAAATCTTTAAAAAAAAAAAAAAAAAAGCTCTTCATGGAGAAAAGATTCCCCCCCCAACACACAAATACATGAGAAAAAGACATGCACAAAAACAAGAAAAGGTCAATATCCTATTTTTAAATGTATATGGTTATTCTTGGTGGGATTGTTTATAATAGCAAAAGATTTAAAACAACCTAAATGTCCATCAGTAGGAGGCTGATTAATTGAATATAATGGTCTAATAAATTTTACAGGCTAGAATGCTATGTGGTTGTAAAAAAAAAAAAGAGAGAGAGAGAGAGAGAAAGCTCTTTAGTAATATAGGAAGATCTCTAGGTATGTTATTAGTTTTTTTAAAAAGCAAAGTGAAGCAATACTTGGATGGCTCAGTCAGTTAAGCATCTGCCTTTGGCTCAGGTCATGATCCCAGGGTTCTGGGATCGAGCCCCACATCAGGCTCCCTACTCAGCAAGGAGACTGCTTCTCCTTCTGCCTTCTGCTCTCCCTGCTTGTGTATGCATGCTCTCTCTGACAAGTAAAATCTTTAAAGAAAAAAAAAAAAGGGAAGTGAAAACAGTATATGGTATGCTACCTTTTAAGTAAAAGAGGTAAAATATATTTTGTTTCAGTATATATATGCACAAAGAAATTCTGTAATAGTATGTAACAAAACATTTATATTGGCTATCCAGAAGGTAGACAGGTAGACAGGTAGGTGAGACTGAGTAGCCAACAAAAATGTTTCATTTTCTAACTACTTTTGGGATCTTTCAAAATGTTATCAAACTTGTATTAAAAACTATTTTTGTTATTTTTTTAAAGACTTTATTTATTTATTTAACAGACAGAGATCACAAGTTGGCAGAGAGGCAGGCAGAGAGAGAGGAGGAAGCAGAGAACCTGATGTGGGGCTCGATCCCAGGACCCTGAGATCATGACCTGAGCTGAAGGCAGAGGCTTTTACCCACTGAGCCACCCAGGTGCCCCAATTTGTTATTTTTAAATTTAAATTCAATTAATTAACATAATGTATTATTGGTTTCAGATGTAGAGGTAAGACAACTTTAAAGCAGTTTTTTTTAAGGGTGGGAAGGGGCAGAGGGGGAGAGAGAATATTTATTTATTTATTTATTTATTTATTTATTTATTTGTCAGGGACAGAGGGAGAGAGAGTGAGCGAGCACAGGCAGACAGAGAGGCAGGCAGAGACAGAGGGAGAAGCAGGTTCCCTGCCAAGCAAGGAGCCCGATGTGGGACTCGATCCCAGGACACTGGGATCATGACCTGAGCCGAAGGCAGCCACTTAACCAACTGAGCCACCCAGGCGTCCCGAGAGAGAGAATCTTGAACAGGCTCCACACCCAGCGCAGAGCCCATCACAGGGCTCGATCTCATGACCGGAGATCATGACCTGAGCCAGACTCAAGAATTGGACACTTAACTGACTGAGCCACCCAGGAGCCCCTTAAGCATAATTTTTTAAAGGTTACTTTATTCATTTTAACCTCTATTAAAAGGCATTCCATGCAAAACTGAGAGCTTTCTCCCTATGGTCAGGAACACAGCAGGGATGTCCACTATCACCACTGTTGTTCAACATAGCCCCCACAATCAGACAACAAAAAGAAATAAAAGGCATCTGAATCACCAAAGAAGAGGTTGAACAGTCACTCTTTCCAAATGACATGATATTCCATGTGGAAAACCCCAAAGACTTCACCCCAAAATTGCTAGAACTCATACAGGAATTCAGCAAAGTAGCAGAATATAAAAAATCAATGCACAGAAATCAGTTTGCATTTCTATACAGTAAAAAGACAGAAGAAAGAGAAATTAAGGAGTAATTCCTATTTACAGTTGCGCCCAGAACATTAGATATCTAGGAATAAAACTAAACAGGTAAAGGGTCCGCACTCAAAATACTATAGAACACTCATGAAAGAAACTGAGGAAGACACAAAGAAATGGAAAAACATTCCATGCTCATGGACTGGAAGAATAAATATTGTTAAAATGTCTGTGCTACCTAGAGCAGTCTATACATTCAATGAAATCCCTATCAAAATACCATCAACTTTTTTCACAGAGCTGGCCAAATAATCCTAAAATTGGTATGGGACCAAGAAAGGCCCCAAATACCCAAGTCACAGTGAAAGAGAAAGCCAAAGCTGGAGGCATTGCAATTCTGTACTTCAAGCTCTATTGCAAAGCTGTTGTTAACAAGAAAGTTTGCTACTGGCACAAAAACAGACACATAGATCAATGGAACAGAATAGAAAATCCAGAGATGGACCCTCAACTCTATGGTCAACTAATCATTGAAAAAGCAGGAAATAATATCCAATGGAAAAGAGACCATCTCTTTAACAAATGGTGTTGGGAAAATTGGACAGCCACATGAAGAATGAAACTGGACCATTTCCTTACACCATATACAAAGATAAACCCAAAATGAATGAAAGACCTAAATGGGAGACAGGAATCCATCAAAATCCTAGAGGAGTACACAGGCAGCAACCTCTTTGACCTCAGCCTCAGCAACTTCTTGTCTAGAAACATCACCAAAGACAAGGGAAACAAGGGTAAAAATGAACTATTGGGATTTCATCAAGATAAAAAACTTTTGCACAGCAAAGGAGATAGTCGACAAAACCAGAAGACAACTGACAGAATGGGAGAAGATATTTGCAAATGACATATCAGATAAAAGGTTAGTATCCTAAATCTATAAGGAACTTATCAAACTCAACACCCAAAGAACAAATAATCCAATCAAGAAATGGGCAGAAGACATGAACACACATTTCTCCAAAGAGGACATCCAAATGGCCAACAGACGCATGAAAAAATGCTCAACATTACTCAGCATCAGGGAAATACAAATACAAATACAAATCAAAACCACAATGAGGTACCACCTCACACCAGTCAGAATAGCTAAAACTAACCTGTTTGGAAATGACAGATGTTGGTGAGGATGTGGAGAAAGAGTGGTAAAGGGTATGTGATTCAACAAACGCTGGGTGTTATGTAGGACTGATGAATTGTTGAACTCCAACTCTGAAACTAACACATTATATGTTAATTTCATTTAAATTTTTTAAAAATGAAAAAAAAAGGCATCCCATCCAATTTTTTTTTTTTTTAAGGTGGAGAATATTCTGGTTAACACCTTCTAATCAGAGACTAGAAGTTTTAAGATGCTACAAAGAGCCCCTGGGTCAAAACGATGAAATAGGATTTCCCGTTCAACCATCAAAAAAAAAAAATTTTTTTTTCATTAAAACTTACTTCGACATAGGAACAATGATCTATAATTTTAGTTAATTTTAAAGGCATGAACAACAGATTCTCATCATATTCTCAGAGCTAGAAATGCCATGATATTTTAAAGGGACATAAAATCTAAAAAAAGGACAACATTGAAAGCAGGCCACTGGCAGGGCAGAGAACGTGTCTTCTGCAGTAGGAAGGGAACTACCAGAAAATACCAAAGAGCTATGGTTTCCTACAGCAGCAACTTAAAGCCTGAGAAATAGAGGCCAACAGCTTGTTGTCTGTGTGTGTTGCGTACTGTGTGTGCACTGTGTGTTTATTTACCTACTCATTTGTTCATTTATTCATTCATTCATTCCAGGCCAGCAGCTTGCCATTTCATTTTAAACAAAATAGATGTAAAAGTAGAAGGGAATTGGGGCACCTGGGTGGCTCAGTCGTTAAACCCCTGACTCTTGATCTCAGCTCAAATCTTGATCTCAGGGGCCAGCGTTTGGGCCCCATGTTTAAAAAAAAAAAAAAGTAGAAGGGAATCATATTCTTAAAACTTACAGATCTAAAGAAATGAAAATCAATTTTAAAAAGTAGTCCTTTGGGGGCACCTGGGTGGCTCAGTGGGTTAAAGCCTCTGCCTTCAGCTCAGGTCATGATCTCAGGGTCCTGGGATTGAGCCCCACATCGGGCTTTCTGCTCAGCAGGGAGCCTGCTTCCTCCTCTCTCTCTGACTGCCTCTCTGCCTACTTGTGATCTCTGTCTGTCAAATAAATAAATAAAATCTTTTTTTAAAAAAGTAGTCCTTTTATAGAACACTAACCTAAATTATAAGTCAGGAAATAACACATTTACAGGATTGGTAAGCGATCATGAAAAGCAAAGCGATCATTCTTACAACACCAGATATTAAATCCAAATAAATTATAAATACGTACACTTGTGCAGCCTCTAGTCATTTCTAAGCTTTAGTTATTAAATTGTTTACATCTTAACTATGGAAATAGTACATGATTTGCTTAAATTTTAGTACTTTTCCTTGGGAGAAGAAAAAGGAGGAATCTTTATAATGAATAATAGACACTTTAGATAGATATCGGACAATATAAAGTTGGAGTTAAAGTTTTCATTATGGGGGACATAAATTTAAGTCTGCATATATCAGCAGTAAACGCGTACAAATATTAAAGAATATTTGCTCTTATCTGATTATTTTCCATAACCCAAGTTGGGGTTTCAAGTACCTCATCCATACTCCCAAAGCACTCTGTACATACTGTTCCTCATTCTGCTTTTCTAGAATTCTGTTGATGCCTTGGTATCACCCTCTAGACAGGTTTCCAGAGAGCAGACCCTGTGTCTTTGATTCACTGTACAAGTCACAGAACCTAGTAGACTTCTTGGCTCAGTGGTGCTCAATAAACATTGGTTTTTAAACTAAGTATCAAAAATTTAGGTGTCATAACAGAGATTTTATTTATTAATGACATTTTAAATGTACAACTTCTTCATTTAGGCCGAAGTTAGTTTTCGTATATGCCATCGCTTTTAAAAAGTGATGACAGATTTACAAGACCGAGTAAGCATGAGATAAGTTGAATTTTAAGAGATTCACCAGAACACTTCCTAAGGTTGATTTTTTTTTCTTCTTTATACAGCTCAAAAGTAGGTGTATTCGTTTTTTATAGCATCTTTGTATTCATGTAACTCTAGGCAAAGTGCTCCAGATTATTTGGTTCCTTAGGCTGTTACAGTATTTTTCTCTATAATTCCAATATTTGATGAATCCCCTAGATGTTGAAAATCCAAATTTCCGGGGCTCCTAAAAGTGTTAAATGTTAATGGGAATGAGAAATAACACTTCAGCCTCCCCTGGGATCCCACTGCAGCTGCCCTGCTTTATCTGGCCAACAGGTGGCAGCATGCTCCAAGGAACGGTTTCAAGAATCCTGTGACAGTACCCCGCCCCCAGCAGTTTCCCCCACTCACAACAGAGTATTTCCCCTCTTAAAACTGAGGTACTAAACGGTGGATAAACAAAATCTGTTTACTGAACTGGCTCCAGCCAAATTGTATTCCCAAAGCTGTAAAGGTAATTGAAACTTTCATCCATTTTACAACTAGATCCAAGGTCACCGCTATCGCTCATTATCACCTGCTTGTTAATTCACAAGTGTAACAACACACACTAGCAAGATTGTTGCGAAGCCAAAGAGGTAAAGGAACAAAGGGAGCTTGGGAAGGAAAACATTGAAAACTGCTTGAATATTCTGGAATATCTCTAATATGCACATTTGATGAGCTTTTGGTCTCATAAGCAATTAATATGGGATGTATTTTACTGTTTATATTATTAACCCTTTATATACAATTACATTAACAGATACTAACAATAATACAATCAACTACAAAAACCAGTGAGGATTTTAAGGCGGATTAATTTATTCCTCCTTTGTACAAGTAAACACGTCAGTAAAAATAGAGGTATCTATCCCGCGGCATAGGTATGTCTATTTAGACTGACATTCAACATCTTCATGTATTTTATTATACCTGTAGGATGCGACTAGCATGGGATCCTTTCACAGACCAATAAAATTATAGTAAAATGTTGGGTAAGTTATATTTTTTAAATTAACGACTACTTGTTGGAATTGATTTTTGGTTGGTTTGGTTAGATTTGGTCATTAGCAGAATGTATTCACTTATGTGCTTTCTTAATTTTATCTCATTCTGCCATGTTGTCATGCTTAGTTACACAAACGGGTAATACTATCCTTGATTCGAGAGCTTTAAGAGATCCTGACATGTTCTCTATTTAGAGGGTTTTTACTCAAGTCCCTGGTTTCCATCCAGTTTCCTAGGTGACTGAGCAATCAGTTGCTATTTAAACACAAGACTAAACTGACTAGACTTGTTTAACTGTACACAATTTATTCAAGACTTGTTTAAAATTCTGTAAAGGAGTAGCCACTATGCTTAGAAATGTGTTGGGTGTGGAGGCACCTGGATGGCTCAGTCAGTTAATCATCTGCCTTCAGCTCAGGTCATGATCTCGGCATCCCAGGACTGAGCCCGGAGTCCAGTTACATTAGGCTCCCTGCTTCTGCTTCTCCCTCTCCTCCTGCTCTCTCCCCTGGTCATGCATGCTCTCTCTTGCTTGCTCTCTCTCTCTCTCTCAAATAAAATCTTAAGAAAAATTAGTATGTTGAGTATGAATCTGATTATGACCTTGAATTTCAAAGGAAATGTGGAGACTTACAGATCATCTTTTCACTAGGAGAAGCACAGTCGCTTCCCATCATTCCAGGTCTACTGTAGAGTTCACGGAGTTGCTAAATGCAGGACCAATTGTTAGAGCTCTCTGCCCCACCTACCCCAATATTATGTAAGTGATCCAGACATCTGTTCAATGTGTGTCAAAGCGAGGATAACAATGATGATGACAGTAGTTTAGTCAATTTTCTCTGCTCCACTTTTTTTTTTTTAAAGATTTTATTTATTTGACAAAGAGAGACACAGCAAGAGAGGGAACACATGTAGGGGAAGTGGGAGAGGGAGAAGCAGGCTTCCCACCAGCAGGGATCCTGATGTGGGGCTCCATCCCAGGACCCTGGGATCATGACCCGAGCTGAAGACAAATGCTTAACGACTGAGCCACCCAGGCGCCCTACTGCTCCACGTCTCGGCAAAACAAAAAACTAAATGGTAATAAAAACATTTTAAGGATAACTTTTTTAAAAAGTACTTTTAATTTAATAATATGTTCAAGTGCTTTGCAGATCCAAGGAATACTATTTTAAGTCAAGAAGAGCAGATTGTAACAGAGCCCTAAGGGCTAAGCAAAGCTTCATAGGGAAAATAACATACACGGTCCTTGAACAATGCTGAAGATTTCAACCAAAAGCAAAATGTTATTGAAGTCAGGACGAAAGTAAAGAAACTAGACAGTAGCAGGAGAGAAATGGAACATCAGCTTTGGTGCCGAAGTACACAGATGGGTAATGATGTGGGAACTAGGGCAGAAGAAAAAATTAGTAAATTTCCTTACTACCCACAACCCATTGACAAGTCCTTGAAACAGGCAGGGTGACCTTCCTCTAGGAACTCAGCTGCCTCAATGTTAATACTTTGCTAGGGGCAAAAGACAATGTTACCCCAACCCACAGGATCCTGTATGTCTACTTTAACATATAAAAATTCCTTTGGAAACTTCACCTCTTCCCCTCCCCAGGATCCATGCTGGCAATCGTCCCCAAGCACATGACCCACCCGTATATATTTGAAGAGTCTCAGGACTGAGTTTTTACTCAGCAGCAATAAATGACCTTTTCCTAACAATAATTAGCCCCCTGAGGATCCTGGAAACCTTGTTTCCAAAACACTTGGCAGGCTTACTCCATCCCTAACCACCTCCCAACTTGAAAGAGTGTAACAGGTCACTCCTAATAACCCTAGTACTGTTCTTTCTTCCCATCAGTCCTATCCCTGTGCTTTAATAAAACCACCTTTATTTGCACCAAAGACCTCTCAAGAATCCTTTCTTGGCTATAGGCTGTGAACCTTAATGTCTTTCTACATCAGTTAATATAGGTCCAAAGGAAGAAAAGGTTAAATGAAATGGTAAGGGTGTGTACCTTACAGTAGAGGGTATAGCGAGGCAGCAAAGATTTACAAATAGGATGATCCATCAGATTCATGTTGAGATTCTTGCAACAATCTGAAAGATGCATTAGGATAAGAGGCCAGAAAGAGGGGCGCCTGGGTGGCTCAGTGGGTTAAGCCGCTGCCTTCAGCTCAGGTCATGATCCCAGGGTCCTGGGATCGAGCCCTGCATCGGGCTCTCTGCTCAGCGGGGAGCCTGCTTCCTCCTCTCTCTCTGCCTGCCTCTCTGCCTACTTGTGATTTCTCTCTGTCAAATGAATAAATAAAATCTTTAAAAAAAAAAAAAAAGAGGCCAGAAAGAAATCAAGGATATTAAAAACCTATTAGAAGACAGACCATAAAGGCCTGAACTGAAATAGTGGAAATGTAAAAACAACAAATTTGAGCTATTTTGGATGATAATTCAATAGGGCCAGATTTTTAAAATGATTAATTTGCCCTTACACTGGCCCTAGATTTAGTCATGACATTGGGAAGAAAAAAAAAAGCTGATAAAGACAATTACTCTATTATAATAATTCCACAACAATTCATTATCAATAGATTTCAAAATAAAGGAAGGTAGTTGAATGGGATTTGGCTGTGTGAATATTGAAACACTGTTGGACTGTTCACCGTGCTCGGATAGATGTTCGTACAAACCAGAAATTAAGATCTGGTGCTTGGTAGATGGAATACTGTGATGTAAGAAGAAACCACTATCTGGTCTTCATTCTTGGTTCCTGGCACAGAGCTCCTAAAACCCTTGGGATTTTCTGAGCTAGGTGCAAGAGAAGAGGCTTTTGTTTTTCACAAGAAGCCCCTGTCAGCACACTGGCTAGCTAATGAGAGGGAGCAGGAGGGCTGGTTGCCAGGGGAACCAACCACATGATGAGAAAAACTGGAATTCTCAGTCCCGCACCCTACTTCTAACCTCCAGGAAGAGGAGAGAGAAATAGAGATTGAGTGAATCATCAGTGGCCAATGACTTCGTCAATTGTAACTACGAAATGGGACCTCCACGGGAACTCTACACCAATGAAGAGAGCTTGCAGGTTGGGGACACAACCCCAGTTCTGTGGGGACAGAAGCTCTTGCACTTGGACTCTTCCCGACTTCGCCCTAACTCCTCATCTGGCTATTCATCTGGATCCTTTGTAAGAAACCAACAATAGTAAGTCAGGTGTTCCCCAATTTCTATGAGCTAGCCTAACAAACGCCCAAACCTTATGGGGGCTGCGGGAACCTCCAATTTGTGGTCAGATTAGAGAGAAGTGTGGGCAAGCTGGGTACCCGCTCCTTGTGACTGGTGTCTGAAGTGAGGAGACGGTCATGGGACTGAGCCCCTAACTTGCAGGGCCTGGCGGCTGAGCTGAATGAACAGTGGCACACCCAGGTGTGGGACTAGACAATCACTGGATGTGGAAAACCCACACACTGGGTATCAGAAGGGAGAGGAGGAGACAAGCCATTTTCCTTCAGTAGACAAGTCAGGGATGGAAAAACAAATTTGGGTATCACTTACACACAAATAGAGTGCAATCACTCTCCTAGAGAAGGAATACTTATGAAGAGAAGAGTGTTGAACATGAGCTTGGCAGTGGTCTAAAGAACTAGGTATAAAGGGAGTAGGTAATGGGAGGCCTGGGTGGCTCAGTTGGTTAAGCGTCTGCCTTCAGCTCAGGTCATGATGCTGGGGTCCTGGGATCGAGCCCTGCGATGGGCTCCCTGCTCAGTGGGGAGCCTGCTTCTCCCTCTCCCACTGCAGCAGCCCCCCCCCCCCCATGAACACATGCCCTATCTCAAATAAATAAAATCTTAAAAAAAAAAAAAGTAGGTAGTAAAGAGGAGCTAGCTAGGCCAAGTGTGGATGGGCCAGGGGGAGGGGAGGGATAGGCTGTCAACAGCGACAAATGTTATTGTTCAGAATACATAAGGATTGATGAGAGGCCATTGCAAGGTGCTGGCAATTACAAAGTCACTGCCTCCAAAAGTTCAACTTTAGAGGAATGATATAAAGAAACGTTTGTGTCAGGCGGAGTAAGGATTAAGTATGTATCTTTATCTCCATAGTTCCATAATTTCCAAAAATCATATATTAGTATAAATTACAGCTTTAACATTTTTCAGTACACTCTTTTTCAAAGGGAATGGTAATGCGCAGTACATTTAGAAATGTACTTGCTCTTAAAGAGCAAGCATTAAGCACTCTCGACTGTCACTGAAGAGAACACTTCCATTTCCCCAACAGCATGTCCATGTCCAACATGTATTTTTGTTTAGTGATTTTTATACTGTCCTTAAAGCTTAAGCACCAAAGCAGAGAGCAATAAAACTCCATGCCCCTGTGAAATAAATCCAGAACATGCAAATCAAAGGATAAAAACAGATACTCAAGAGAGTCAAAGAAAACAGTATTTTATCCTTTATCTGATTTTCATAGAATTAAATAGCATTCTTGAATCAATCTTAAACCTAGTAGTCCTTAATTCATTTACTAAAAAACAAACTAAGGGGCACCTAGCTGGCTCAGCTGGTGGAGCGTGTGACTCTTGATCTCGGGGTTGTGAGTTTGAACTCCACTCAAGTAGAGGTTACTTAAAAATAAAATCTTTTTAAAAAATAATAAAATTTTCTGAAAACCTGAAAATAGAGTTTCTGTTCCTGCTTGGACCCTAGGAGCAAACAGGACACTGGTTATGGGACATTCAACTCCAGTTCAAACCTCTTGTCAAGCAGTTCTCGGTATCCCCTGATAATACAGCAACAAAACCCTTTTCAAAAGTAAATATGTTATAAAGGTTAGTATGTAAAGAAGCCATCAATCAAAACATGGGGCGCCTGGGTGGCTCAGTGGGTTAAGCCGCTGCCTTCGGCTCAGGTCATGATCTCGGAGTCCTGGGATCGAGTCCCGCATCGGGCTCTCTGCTCAGCAGGAGCCTGCTTCCTCCTGTCTCTCTGCCTGCTTGTGATCTCTCTCTGTCAAATAAATAAATAAAATCTTAAAAAAAAAAAAAAACATATTCTCCAGTGTTTGATCATATCTTTCTGGAGAAGAGCAAACTAACATTCAGCTGCCCTAATTTTCCTTTCAAAGGGCAACTTTGAAGGGATTTGTCAAAACACACTATTCAGTTTGCCACCCAACCAATCAGATGGTAAATACAAAGACCCAAAAGCCAAGCAAGCTAGATCTGGTCCAACTGGCTTTTCTGTGGTCAAGCGCCTCAGTTTCCCATTTAAAGGTAAAAGCAGCTGGACATCTTCGCCACCACCAAGCCACCACCCTACCCCTCCCCTCCCACCCACCCCCGCCAAATGCTTTCACTCAGTATTAATTTAACATCAGGCCTCTGGGCAGCTGAGGATTTCCCTCTCCAACATGACCTCACTGGGCTATGGTGCATAGGTTTTCTGATCTTGTTTAAGATTTATTGGAGACGGGGGTGCCTGGGTTGCTCAGTCTGTTAAGTGTCTGCCTTCAGCTCAGTTCATGATCCCAGGGTCCTGGGATCCAGTCCCCAGCCCTGAATTGGGCTCCCGCTTGAAGGGAGCCTGCTTCTCCCTCTCCTTCCCACTTGTGTGCTCTCTCACATGCACGCTCTCCCTCTCTCTCAAATAAATAAATAAAATCATAAAAAAGGAAAAGAAAAGATTTATTTGAGACAGAGGAGAGAGAGTGTGTGGCAGAAGAAGAGGGAGAAGCAGATTCTCTGCTGAGCAGGTAGAGAGTCCCCAGGGCTCAGTCCCAGGACCCTGGGATCATGACCTGAGCTGAAGGCAGATGCTTAACCAACTGAGCCACCCAGGCTCCCATTGGTGTATTTTTTTTTTTTTAAATGAAATCAATGCTTTTGTAATGTGGGGTGGGTGGGGGGAGATTTTACTGTTTCCATAGTTCATTTAAGTCTCTCCTGACAGGCCCTGGTTGGCATCTTAGGATAGGAATGCAGATGGCCTATAAAGAAGGACAAAAGTAAAAGGGATTTTGGTAGTGTTTGTCTGGGGTGTTTGTCAAAAACATAAATTCTAAGAACCCTGCTTAGGTGTTCTAACTGAAGGTTTAGAAATGTTTAGCCTTAAAAAGACCCTAAATAATTCTTACCATCAGGCAAATCCAAATAGCTATTCAACTGGATCTTTTTAATAACCAACAAAAGAAGTCACCATTTATAAAGGGAAGTGTGATTACCTGAAGCAGTATAATCCCAACCACTAAAACATAACATAATTTTTTTTTTTTTTTTTTTTTTGGCAGACAGAGATCACAAGCAGGCAGAGAGGCAGGCAGAGAGAGAGGAGGAAGCAGGCTCCCCACTGAGCAGAGAGCCCGATGCAGGGCTCGATCCCAGGACCCTGGGATCATGACCTGAGCTGAAGGCAGAGGCTTCAACCCACTGAGCCACCCAGGTGCCCCACATAATGTAATTTTTAAAAGCAAAACAAATCCAGAAAAGGTAAGCAAATTAGGTTGTACCTTCTGAAAAATAATAATTTAAATATAATTTAATAGAATTCAAATATAATTTAAAATAACATATATGGCCCTCAGAAGGCCTAAATACTAGGTAATATATGAACTTGTTAGTCACTTACCACCATAATGCCTGACAAGAGCAAAAATTAATTTCTCAGGAGCTCAGTTGGTTGGGAGACCTGCCTTCTCAGGTCATGATCCTAGGGTCCTGGGATGGAGCCCCAGGGAGGACCTCCTACTCAAAGGGGAGTCAGCTTCTCTTTCTCTCCCTATGCTCCCCCACCTCCGACCCCCACCCCCCCATCCCGTCCGTGTGTGTGTGTGTGTGTGTGTGTGTGTGTATGTACACACATGCTCTAATAAATCTTTTTTTTTTAATTAAATTTATCATTAGGCAGGGTCAGAGAGAAACCCAATGGGTATTCAATACATTCACTGTTCTGTAGAAAAATTCAAATGAAACCTAGATTTCCTTCTAAATGATTGCTACAACAAAAGAATTTAGACAAATACTACAAGCTCAAGGCAATCAGATGAGATTTTTAAACATTTCCACCTTACCACAAATAACAGTTATAACGAAATGAGGTGAAGTCTTTTAGTACCCAAGTCCTACAGCTTTTTTTTTAAAAAGCTTTCTCTCCAGACTCTTGTTTCCTGCTCATGAAACCATCAGGAAATGTTTCACTCAGCTTTTAGCTGAATTGTTGGTTTTATTACTCATACTCTATGCATTTAGAAAGGCACCACCTCCCCCTCATCTCACCCACCAAACTTATCTAAGAATTTATCTTCATTGAATCACTCAATGATCACTCTGTTCAAGGCAGAACAGAATCCTAAGGAAAGATCTTTCTGAAGTGACGGACAGGATTAAAAACCAGGAGGAGACTGGTGATTGTGGTTACGCTGAAATGAAAGGGGGAAAAGTAGGACAGGAAGAGTATACCTGTAGCTTTAACTCTGCTAGGCATGGTAAGTAAACACGCACCTCATGAGCAACTTCAAGGGCTTTCTTTTACATTGATGCAAAAAGAAACAACTTGGTAAATAAGGTCTTTGTTTACTGTTTTGCATACTACAAATGAGCACTGTCTCATTCCTTATCGGCCTCTAAATAATACAAAGCTGAAGGGGTGACATCAGGGTAACAGTAACAATATGCTGGTGTAGTACGTATTTCTGATATTTTGTAGCTGAAGATATGGCATTTTGGAAATGCAAGGTCATGCTAACAGTCCAAGGCTTTCTTTTGTTTTACAAACATCTCCATCATCAGGCATTCAGGAAATCTATTACAAACCCTCCAATTGCGAGCCTCATCCAGGCGTTTTTGCCTTCTCCTCGATAGGGAACATCCCCACCCAGCTACTTCCCAGCAGTATTTAAAAAAAGAAAGGAAAAATAAATTTAGTTCCGGTTCTCTCTCTGTCTGATTCTCCCTGTAACCCCACGTGGCCCTGCATGGCATGCAGTGCCCCCACCCTCTAGGGAACTGTAATGAACTTTTCCCCCCCAAGGTGGTTATCACTATGTCTGGCCTCTTACTATACCCGACTAAAATAAATTCTGGGTTTAAAAAAGTCTGTTATTCAAAATTTTTCTTTCTGGGGCGCCTGGATGGCTCAGTGCGTTAAGCCTCTGCCTTCAGCTCAGGTCATGATCTCAGGGTCCTGGGATTGAGGACTGCGTTGGGTTCTCTGCTCAGCCCAGAGCCTGCTTCCCCCTCTCTCTGCCTGCCTCTCTGCCTACTTGTGATTTCTCTCTGTCAAATAAATAAAATCTTTAAAAAAATATTTTTTCTTTCTGAACACTTGCCATCTTTGAACACTTTAAATACCTACAATCACTAGTTTTAGCACTACTAAAAAGTAAATGGAGGTACATGAAAGTTTTGAAGTTTTGTGGGTTTTTTTCTTCATTTGTTTTGTTTTTAAAGAAAAGCAGACTGCTCCGTGCAGTGCCTCATTTGGAAGGGTCTGGAATCCTTGAAGCTTGACCACCCTAATTCTCCTACTAATGGACCTTGAGAACTTGTTTAGAGGTTCCAGCAGGGGAGCGAGTAGCTACTCAAATACCCTTGACCCAGGAAGAGTCCTCTGTTATCAGGGAGGGTCATCCTCTTCAACCAACTGCACAACTTCGGGATGGACACACGGGTAGGGGTGAGGGAGAAACAGGACATGTGCCTAGCCAGCCAGATCAGCGAATCAACCCTCTCCATCACCGGGGAGACAGCCAGATTGCCCTCACATCAAAATTTTTAAAGATTTTGTTGTTTTTTGTTTTTTTGAGATTTGAGAAAGAGAGGGCACAACCACAAGCAGGAGGAGCAGAGGAAAAGGATAGAGACTGTCTTCAAGCAGAATCCCTGCTGAGCATGGTACCCAATGCATGGCTCGATCCCATGACCCAGATATCATGACCTGAGCCTAACCAAGAGTCAGACCTTTAACCAATTAAGTCACCCAAAAGCCCCCATTTTGAAGTTTTTTCGCACAAACATCAAGGAACAGCAGGCAGCACCAAACTGGGATTGGCATGGGGCGCTCCACCAGCCGGGGCTAAGGGAAAGGCGGAATAGCAAAAATGGAGAAGCAAATCAAAGAAATTTCTTTGATTGGCTACAACTTGTTGCCTAACTTGAGAAGGCTTAGTTGGCTATTTGTGATTAGCTATTCTTAAGCTTCTAGTTCTTAATTCTGAGGCTTTTAAAGGCATCCACACTAGCTCAGGTTTTGGTTTACTTACATAAGCTGCTAAGGCATTAGGGCCACCTCAGCGGCTCCTTGTCTAACTACTTGAATAGACCTGCTCCTCTCTTTTGTATGGCGGTGTGCTGGGCCATACTAGAGAGACAATGTGGGAAACCAAAGCCCAATGGAGTTTATGCTCCAGGATTCATAGTGGTAACTCAAGTGAAAAAGCCTCTCTTGTATTTCATTTGAATCCCTCGCTTTTCTTACTAGTATTTCACATACTTCTATCCACTTCCCTGAAGCAGCAAGAAGCCATTTTCTCTGTCATTTGTGACTGAACAGTGGTTTACAGTGAAGAGACTTTCAACGAGTTTATCTCACCCGATGAAGTTGAAGGAGAGCACTGTTGAATGTGATACAGTAATTCAAACAGTTAAAATTTACTGAATAAATAGCCTTACTCACCCATCACGACTTTATGAAGCTCATGAAGTAGGTCCTCACTGGAAGTTGAACCTACACAACTCGATCATGGACTTTCCATCTTGTGGAACCATGAAAAATTAATTTGTTGTTTATAAGTCACCGAGTTTACAGTATTTTCGTTATTATCAGCTCAAACGGACTAAGACATCATGTAACTGGAAAATGTTGTCTAAGGCTCTTTCTTAAGAGTAACGAATTACTCTCCCACCAGAAATTTTAACCAAGTCCTACCCATAAATCCCCAGCTTACATCTCCTGCAACTAAAAAACTGGTTTATATTTTAAATACACCCCCTATTATAAGGAGTGACAGGAATATTTTTCTTCCTAGTACCTATACAGAGGTAAATCATGTTACCTATATGAAGTAAATGCTACTATAACACATTCAGCATTCATCAACCTATCCCCTTTTTCAGCCTTTAGAAGGCAGAGGAGAGCTAGTAAAGTATCCTCCAAACTGAGAAGGCACTTTGAGAAATATATTTATTTTAGAGAAAGAGAGAGAATCTCAAGCAGACGGCGCAGAGCGTGGGGAGCCCGACACAGAGCTCAATCTCACGACCCTGAGATCACAACCTAAGCTGAAACCAAGGGTCCAATGGATAACCGACTGCACCACCCAGGAGCCCCAGTGACACCATAACTCTTCACAGTCTTACGGGAACTTACAGGGAGAATCAGGCAGACAGGATCCAGCACACGAGGCAGCTATTCCCCAGCTGAATCCAGACCTCAATACCCACCTTCTAGACAGCGAGTTGAGTGGTGCGGAGGTCACAGGGTAGTTATCTCAAGTGGAATCTTCTGCACGCCAGTCATCTTTACTAGTTATCTAAAGTGGTGCCTTCTGTGTGTCATGTTAGGGGAGATCAGAACAAGCCTTCCTGCATTCAGGTCCGGGGATGCATTAACCTCCACAGGGCCTGAAGCCTATAGCCTGAAGGGGAGGTCATTGCGAGGGCATGAAAGATGGCGGGCCAAAGATGGAATCAGTGTTGTCAGCACTCCTACACTGCCCTTAACCTTTTTTTGCCTTTTTAACATAATCTTAATTTTGTTTACCTCCCCCAGATTGTCTTTCAGGAGAGGCTGACCCGCTCCTCACACCTAGGATATGAATCTCAATTGGCCTGAGCCCATTATGGACGCCTCACACCCCTTGTTAGTGATAGGCATAGACAGTTGAAGTAATTGTAATTAAGATGTGAGAAGAAATCAGCTGAGGGCCAAGGCTTTTCTTAGTCTTAAAAATGGGCAGAACATAAGGGGGTTCCCTTTTTTTGCTTGTGGGTATCATCTATAATCTGAAACTAAGTCATTTTAGGACCACGAGGGAAGCCAGATTGGAAAACAGGCCAACAACACTAAAAATGGCAGAGCAGAAAGATGGAAAGGACCTGCATCCTTCACAATATTATCAAGCCATATTTGACCTATTTGGTTAGTTAATAACCAACCCTAGGGATGGCCTTATCTCCACACATGTAGCTATGTGGGATAATAAAAAGGCTGAATATGATCTCTCTGATATGAGGAATTTGAGAGGCAGGGCAGGGACTCATGGGGGGTGGGGGGGGGAGAAATGAAATAAGATGGGACTGGGGAGGGAGACAAACCATTAGAGACTCTTAATATCAGGAAACAAACAAATGGAGGGCTGCCCTGGGATATGGGGGGTGGGAGGGATAGGGTGGCTGGGGGATGGACATTGGGGAGGGTGTGTGCTATGGTGAATGCTGGGAATTGTGTAAGAGTGGTGATCCAAAGATCTGTACCCCTGAAACAAATAATATATGTTAATTAAAAAAACAAACAAACAGCAGGGTTCTAATAAAATGATTCTGTTCTGTGGCTAAATAAATAAATATAAAAGGGCTTAAATATGGATATTTAGTAAGGTTTTCTATTACTGCAATTGAAAGCATTCCTTCTTTCTTTCAACGGTTCCACTCCTAAGTAGTAGCCCTCTTTATATAAAAAGTTGAAGTAAACTGGATGCAAGGATAACTGTCTAAATTTCCTTCTATGTTTAAGCTGTTCTTCCTATTAAAAGCTGGAGTCTATTTCCCCTTCCCATGAGCCCTGTCCTTCCACCAATAGAATACAGCAGAATTAATATAATGCCAATTCCAAACCTAGGCCTTAAGAGAACTAGCCTGTTCCCTTTCTCCTTCACTCTATTGGAACCCCTGCACCCTGTAAGAAAGCTTCAGCTAACCTCCTGAATGATGAAGGGACTACATGGAGAGAAGCTTTACAGAGAATCAAGTAATCCCAGCCAATAGGCAGCACCAAGACCACAGCAATGTGAGTGAAGCATTCTTGCATTCTTGCACCTTCTAGTCCCAGTTAAGCCATGCTAGTTTATACCTCAGAGAGCAGAAGCCAGGCACCCCTGCTAAGCCCTGCCTGAATTCCTGACCACAGAACTGGGAACAATAAAACATCTGCTGCTTGATTTGTGCAGCCACGGATAACTGAAACACACAATAATATTATTTGTCCTCTTGATCTGTAAAATTACCATAGCTGGTTCACAATGATTAAGATTTAAGCACTCTGAAAGCTAATTATTTTTTCCCAAATATGTCTCAATAGCTTCAGCTTACAAAAGATAATGTTTCCATGTATATACACCACCTTGTACCAACACTTTAAAGAAAATTAAAGGAAGTATTTTTAACAAGTGAGTTGATAACCTTGCAAGTAAAAAAAACAAAAACAAAAACAAAAACAAAAAAAACCTATGGCAAATATAAAAGGAAAATAGTTCCACCTCAATTTAAAAAATGGGAAAAGCCATTTCCTTAAAAAATCATAAATGGTGGGGCACCTGGGTGGCTCGGTGGGTTAAAGCCTCTGCCTTTGGCTCAGGTCATGATCCCAGAGTCCTGGAATCGAGCCCCACATCGGGCTCTCTGCTCAGCGGGGAGCCTGCTTCCCCCCCTCTCTCTGCCTGCCTCTCTGCCTACTTGTGATCTCTGTCTGTCAAATAAATAATAAATAAAATCTTTTAAAAAAATCATAAATGGTGCAAAGACATGAAAGAAAATACCTTAATCTCAAGGTCTCTGATCTAAATGAAATGCAAGTTAAAACAACATGAAACATCATTTTCACCTACTAAATGTAATCACTAAGTCTTAATGCCAACTAGGTTCCAGTGAAAAATGGGAATACCCCTCGTTAGAGTCTCAGCCTGGGACACCAAAGTCTTCTTGAGCTACGGGGACTTCGACGGGCCTTGACTTTGGGCAGTGATTACGGCTGGACAGCGGGCATAACAGAGCTACGCACAGAGCCCTCGTAAGGCTGAAACGGTATGCACACGAAAGGGCAACAGGAGCGGCTGTCATTTTTTGTTCAGCCTGTTCATGCATTTTTGCCGGAGGTGATGGAAACGCACAAGAGTTACAGGCAAATCTTAATACTTTTCTGGAAAACTGCAGATGAGACGATAGGGAGTGGTGCACGGGAGGTGGGTGGCGGTGGCTGTCTGGGTAGCAGGCAGCCGAGGCGAGGAGCTAAGCCCTCGGGCTCCCAGCGACCTCTCCCAAGAACGCCCCCCTCCCAGCTCTCCCTCCTTGGGCCTCTGCGCTCCGCGGGGCGGGGCGCCGGAGACGGAAGGCGGTGGGAACGAAGGACTAGCGGCGCCGATTGGCTGCTTAGGAGCACGGGGTGGGGCGCGCGGAGGCTCCGCAGGACGCGCGAGCGGAAGGCCGCGAGAGCGCACTTCCGGTCTTTGTGGCTCGCCGCTCCAAGTCCGCGGCTTGCTCTCTGGCCGCTGCTGGGCTTCGCGGTGAGGGACGCGGGCCCCGAGCGGAGGGAGGGCGGGGAGGGCGCGTGGCCCGGACGGTGGGCGCGAGGCGAAGGGGCCTTGCTCCCCGGGCCTGGCCATCCCTGGGTCGCGCGGCCCCTTGTCCGGGCGGTGTTTCCGAGCGTCCTGGGAGCCCGCGGAGGCCAGCTCAAGCCCTTACTTTCCAGGGGAAAGGGCAGTTACTCCTCCCCGCCGTGACTTCGCAAATGCTGTCGTTTAGCCGGGCTATGAAATGGGCTGATGCCTAGCCTAACTGTTCTAATCTCTAAAGTTAACTGTCGTGTTAGGGTCAGATGGTATTGATGTGTCCCGCAGTTTCAAGGGCATACCCTCCGGTCGATACTCACCCATCCTCGAATCAGGTCCTGTGTGAGCTATATCACAAAATTGAATACGTAATTATTTGTTGCCATATTTCACTCTAAAAAATGTTTATTCCCCTATATGCTAAGCTTGAGAACGGAGATTGACCTTTTTGCTGCTTTTGTGTCTCTCCGATAACGGACGTGTTTTTGAGCACACAGTAAGCATTTAACAAACACCTGGTTAATACCTCTGTAGATCCATTTACTCAAAAGCAAAGACCTTTGTATTCTTATTCCTGGCTCACGACAGAGCCCACGGTAAGTGCCTCAGCGTTTGTTGAAGAAATGCATTGAAAACTAAATTTGATCAAATGGCAATTGAAAGTTTTTATTTAAATCAACTCATATTTAATATAAAGTTTTAAAAATGTTGTTACTCCTGCAAATGGAAGTCAACATTATTTGCCATAGATAGAAGGTAACTAAAAATAAATTTTTATTATTTTTTTAAGATTTTATTTATTTATTTGGCAGAGAGAGCACAAGCAGAGGGAGAGGGAGAAGCAGGCTCTCCGCTGAGCAGGGAGCCCAATTCTGGGCTTGATCCCAGGACCCTGAGAGCATGACCTGAGTTGAAGGCAGAGGCTTAACCCACTGAGCCACCCAGGCATCCCTAAAAATAAATATTTGAAAGTCAGCATTAATTAAATCCTAGCTGGATATTGTTACCCTTATAAGTCTAGAGGCTTAAACTTTATTAAAAAGGGAGTTCTACAAATTAAAGACAGATTTTTCTCCTTGATAACCATCAGGATTGAAGGAATTGAAAAGGAGATTTCATGTTATGTGATTCATGGTAATACTGCATTCTTTTGCTTCTAAAATAATTTCTTCTATTATTAGTGGTAAAAATTCTAAATGGATGATAAATGGGCGAGTGATCTTTAGTTTGTCACTTGATTATTTTACAGTCTCAAACTTCTTCCCTCTCAGTACATTACTGGGATGACTGACCTTTATTTTAAGTTCTTACAAGTTTTTTTTTTCTCACTGCTCTAAGTTAACAGTGCTTTTATATCTTTCAGGAACAAAGAGATTACTCAAAGATACTGAAATACCGTACCCAGTTGTACTGAGCTTTTTGCTCTGTTGTTTAGGCCAGAATGGCTATGGAATCCAGAACAGTTTCAACCTTGGTACCTCAGAGTCCTCAGGATCAAGAACTAATACTAGTGAAAGTAGAAGAAAGCCTTTCCTGGGGTCAGAAATGTAAGCAGGGTGGGAGCACCAGATCCTGCCAAGAATTGTTCCGCCAACAATTCAGAAAGTTTTGCTACCAGGAGACACCTGGACCCCGGGAAGCTCTGGGCCGACTCCAGGAGCTCTGCTATCAGTGGCTCATGCCAGAGTTGCACACCAAGGAGCAGATCCTGGAGCTGCTGGTGCTGGAGCAGTTTCTGAGCATCCTGCCTGAGGAGCTGCAGATCTGGGTTCAGCAACATAGTCCAAAAAGCGGCGAGGAAGCTGTGACCCTGTTGGAGGATTTGGAGAGGGAATTTGATGATGCAGGGCAGCAGCAGGTGGGAACAGAGAGATGTGATATGTTGGGGGAAGAGAAATGTACAGACTAGAGCATGTGGCATCCTCACAGCAGTGGAAGGGAAAGTTGTCTCCACCGAACCATACCCTGCAGTGACTACTGTGGTTATACCTATCTCTGTCCTTAAATAGTTCTTTTTCCCTATCACTCATCCCTGGAGTTGTCTTTGTTGCCCTCTTCGAAATTTTTACTAAGCATTTTCCCTAGGGAGTTTCTCAGAAAGCTAACCACTTTTCCTGATTTCAGGGACCAGCAGTGCCATGGAAGGATTTGACAGGTCTTGGAACATCCCAGGAGTTAACAAACATCCAACTCCAGCCTTTAAAGACACAGCTGAAACCCTGGGAACCTTGCCTTTCCCCCAAAAGTGGTAAGAAAGTAGGAACTCGTCTGGGAACCACTATCAGGCCTCTGGTTTTGAGCGTACAGAATTAATTGCATTTTACAAAGATGATGCATGTGAGCATCTCACTTGTCTTATCTAGACCAGATGTACCCTCTTCAGCAACTTTGTATTCAGCAGCCCTCATGAAGTGCAGTCAGCCCTTCCTGTTTCAGTTTCCCTGTCATTTCTTAACTTATTCCTTGATTATATAATTTAATAGGGTGCTAACATATGTCTGGTACTGTGGGAGGCACTGGGTCTCTGTCTTCAAGACCTTGCATCTAGATGGGGTGGTGGACAAGCAAAAAGGCAATGGCAATATAGTATAATAAATTACAGAATAAAAGTAGGCCATAGGTACTGTGGGGGCACATATGAACACACCTAACCCAACCTTAGAGGTTCAAGCAGTACTTTTTGGAGAAGGAAACACCTAAACTAAGATCTGAACTATGACTAAGGAGAAAACCAGGTAAATAAGCGGGAGGAAGTGTCCCATCCTAAAGGAAAAAACTTTTTTCTACTCAAAGCACTTCTCACACTGGATATGTGCGGTTTTCCCTCCTCTTAAGCAATTCTAATTCTGAGCCTAATTACCTAGAATTAATGCAAACCCCACAGGTTAAGGTTTTGGTCCTATAAGACTGCTTCCCTCCCTACCCCCCACTTCAGAAGCCAGTCTCATGTCATGAATCCCCAGTTCACCCACACTTCTGTGTGATTGGGCTGCAAATTTGACATTGCATGACCACCTCTCCAGGTTTCATAATTTGCTATAGCTCAAAGAACTCAGAGAAACACCTTGCTTACTCTTACCATTTTATAAAGGATGCAAGCGTACAGCCAGATGGAGATGTACACAGGGCAAGATCCAGCTTGCTTCTGTCCCTGTGAAGTTAGAGGTTCACCACTGTTGTGGCTCTTGGATGCATCCACCATCCTGGAAGCTCTCTAAGCCCTTTTGTTTAAGGTTTTTGTACAAGTTTCATTACATAGACATGGTTGATTAAATCATTGGCCATTGATAGTTAAACCTCCAGTCCCTTTCCGTGGAGGTCTAAAGGTAGGGCAGAAAGTTCAACCTTCTAATCACACAGTTTGTTCCTTTGGCAGCCAGCCCCCAGCCTTCCGGAGTTACCTCATAAGCATGAACTGAGGTACTAGTTGATAGGGGCTTATTATGAATAACAAAAGATACGCCTCTCACCTCTACCATTAGGAGATTGCAAGGGCTTTTAGAAGCTCTGTGCCAGGAACTAAGGATGCAGACCAAATCCATATTTCCTGTATTACAGTATCACACAAGCAAGGCCACAAAGTCCTGAAGGTGAGAGAATACAACCCATTCTGGGAACCACAGGTAATTCAGTTGAACTCGAATAGAGAATTCATAGGGGAGAGATGGCGAAACATAACCAGAGAGGGAAATGAGACCCAGGTTGTGAAAACTTGGAGATCATCCTAATTAGTTTGGATAGGACAGTGGAGCACAGTTGAAAGGTTTTGGACAAGAGAGTAGTTGATTGGACTTGTGTTTTAGAACTTAGCTGCCGAGTGGAGGATGAATTTGAGGAAGGCAAGAGTGAAGTCCTGTTAGAGACCGTTGTAATCTAAATGGCCCCAGTGAATAAGTCAAGATGTATTCTGGTGAGAAGGAAGATCAAAGTTGCCTCCTGTTCACCAGCATTTCAAATTGCATTGCAGTAGCTGGTCATGGTTACAAGTGGAGAATGTAGGAAAGGAGTTGGGGATGATACTCAGGTATTAGTCTTGAAAAACTTGGTTAATGATAGTGCTATTGTGTAAATGGAAGTGGGAAACAAGGGGAAAAAATATGATGTGTTTTGTCTGGGCCATTTTAGTGCTTGTGGAGTATTCACGAGTAATATCCCAATTAGCATTGGAGATGAGAGTCTAGAGCTTAATAGAATAGAATTGGGGGATCTGAAGAGACATTAGCTTATCACATAAGTAGTGACTGAAACCTAGGTGGTAGAGAGTCTGAAGACTGAGGATACAAGAGAGCCCAGAACAGAATCTGAAGGACCTTGTGTTTGAGTGATAGGCCTTGAATCTAAGAAGGAACAGCCCCAGAATTCAGGCTAATACAGCAGGAAGAGAAATGTCTCTAGAAGGAAGGTGTGGTCCTCAGTGTCCATGCTACAGAGAAGCTAAAGCTAACTAAATAAGATCCAGAAAGTATTTATTGGATTAAGCAGTTATGAAGTTGGTGACCTTGATGAGAGTGGCGTGGCAGGGAGGGGGTGTCCAGGGAAGGCAGAAACCAGATTGCAGAACAGAGAGGAGTACAGATAACTCTTTTCAAAAAGCTTTACTCTGAGTGGAAGTGAGGCTGCACAAAGTAGATGTGTAGCCAAGGAGCTTGATTTGAAACATGAGAAATTTGGGCTTATTTAAATGCTAATGAACAGGAGTCAGCAGAGAAAAAGGGTGAAAATAATAGGAAAGGAATAGTAGCTAATCTATCAAGTGAAATTTCAGAGGGAGCAGGAAAGAATAAACTTCAAACTGTAGGTGTAGGCCTTCATACTAGAAAGGAAGAGGGACCAGTATGGGCAGTTAAAGAAAGATGGGTGTGGACCTCGACCTCTTGTGGGTAGAAGCCTCTGTTTTCTCTCACGTGAAAAGTGGGTACTGAGAGTGACTAGAGAAATAAAACCGTCGGTTTTTGCTGTTATCATTTCAGATCGTGAGAACCACGAATCAGTGACCAAGAAGGACATTTCAGGAGAAAAATCACAAGGACGTCCCCAGGAGCCTTCATCTGGAGGAGTTAGTGAACATGACAGCAATTTAAAGTGGCAACAAGAAAGTCCTACAGGGGAGAAATTAAGAAGATTCCCTACCCAAGGGGGCAGTTTTAGTCAAGTAATCTTCACACACAAATCTCTGGGAAAGAGAGACCATCCTGAGCCTCAAAGCAGCTTGATTCTAAGTACAAACTCTATAACTTACCAGAAAGTTCCTACAGAAGAGAGACCTTATAGATGTGATGTATGTGGGCACAGCTTCAAACAGCATTCCTCTCTAACACAACATCAGAGAATCCATACTGGAGAAAAGCCTTATAAGTGTAACCAGTGTGGGAAGGCTTTTAGTCTGAGGTCATACCTTATCATTCATCAGAGAATTCACAGTGGTGAGAAAGCATATGAATGTAGTGAATGTGGGAAAGCCTTCAATCAGAGCTCAGCCCTCATTAGACATCGTAAAATTCATACTGGGGAGAAAGCTTGTAAATGTAACGTATGTGGCAAAGCATTCAGTCAAAGTTCCTATCTCATTATACATCAAAGAATTCACACTGGCGAGAAACCCTATGAGTGTAACGAGTGTGGGAAAACCTTTAGCCAAAGCTCAAAGCTTATTAGACACCAGCGAATTCATACGGGAGAGAGACCTTATGAATGTAATGAATGTGGAAAAGCTTTCAGGCAGAGTTCAGAGCTGATAACCCATCAGAGAATACATAGTGGAGAGAAACCCTATGAATGTAATGAGTGTGGAAAAGCTTTCAGTTTGAGCTCAAACCTCATCAGACATCAGAGAATTCATAGCGGAGAGGAACCCTATCAGTGTAATGAATGTGGCAAAACCTTCAAAAGGAGCTCCGCCCTTGTTCAGCATCAGAGAATCCATTCTGGGGATGAAGCTTACATATGTAATGAATGTGGGAAGGCTTTCAGGCACAGATCAGTCCTCCTGCGCCATCAGAGGGTGCACACTGTCAAGTAACTTGGCAGTACAATGGGTGTTGTAAATATTTTGGTCAGATTTTTATCTTTGTTAGTGGAAAGGGTTTACTTTTTGGAACAAGACTCCAGGCCGGTAATCACCCAGGCCTGGAGTCATACTGACTTAACTGAGCAGCACTTCCCAATGCTACTGCAAATTGTCCCTTGAAAGTTTTTCCTAGGACTAATCAGAGCAGCAGATGGAAGAATCACTGCTTCCAGCTTTCCTCTTACCATTAGGAGGAATACTCAGGAAATAAGAAAAATGGGAATATAACATTGAACCTCATTTTCCATGAGAATGTCATAAAGGGGCTACAGCAACCCGGGCTGTCAACCACATCTGATTGTCCACATGCCAGATTTGGGATATGTTGTGGACAGTATGAGGGACATTTTGTCTCAGGAATAATAGAATTTTACTGACCAATTAAGAACAGTGACAAGGCAGCAAGAGAGATGGGGAAGCAGTGCATAGATGAGGTGTTGAGCCCAGGGCAGTCCGGAAATGAGGTAGTGGAAAGAATACAAGTTAATTTATCCAGCAGTTAACTCTTTGAAGGCATGTCTTGTGCCAGGCACTAGGAATACAACGGGGAATCAGACTGTCTGTGGTTGAGTGGGCAAGGCAAACGCATCATGGCATGAGCAAGGGCTCTGTGACATTGAGTACCTGAGCCAGCCTTGGATCAGGGAAAGTTTGAGAAAAACAAACTGAAGAATGTACAGGAGTTAGCCAGGGAAGTAGGCAGGCAGGCTAGAGAACAATATTCCAGCAGAGGGAACAGACAAAGGTCAGGAAGAATGTCTGGCACATTTTCTGAGAAAAGGCCATTTTGTGTGGAGTGTTGCTGTTGAGTTCCTTTTGAAGTGGAGTCAGGTGTGTAAGAAACGTGGATGTAGCAAAGTAGGAGCCAGCAGAGAAGCATCTGTTACTAGACAAAATCTTGAGTCCTTGGGCCACAGGGTAGAGTGGAGCTTTGTTGTGGTCTGGTGTGAGCCAAGGGAAAGAGTTAATAACTCGTTTTTTGCCTATAGGCTCCACTAGACCTTCTGTGTGTTTGGGGAAGGCAGGTGGTTTGAAAGAGCCCAGCCTAGCCTCAACTTTAAGTACCTGTTAAAATTCTAAATCTTCTCTTTCCTGAACGGAAGAGCTCCTTTGGTCCTTGAAGCTATCAGAGCTGTTGTCCGCTTCCTGCTCACTGGCAAGGCTCTGGGTCAGAAGCGGCTATGGGCTACCACATCTGTTTCTGGGGCTGTACCCCCACAGTTCTGGTGCACTCCCTTGGGCTCAGGTGCTAAACAATATTTGTCAGTCCCTGGGTCTGTGACGTAGCCTCCAGGCACCTCACATGTGTTCAGTTTTGCCTTATGTCATTGTCATTTGGCAGTATTTCAGTCTTAATCATTTTAAAGACAATGCTGAAGGGAAGGGGCAACAAAAGGTAACAGTCCTGGTCCATCCAGAGACTACCGTCTTCTGGGGGACCCAGCAGGAAAAGTATCCCTAGTCTGGTGCTTCTCAGTGCAATGCAAAAAGGGATATAGGTTAGTTAGCAACAGAAAAACCTATTATTAAAAAATACCCAACCGGTCAGAGTTCAAACACCTTGCCAAAAATAGAAATCTATGGGAATTTAGAATCCTGAGCTTAGCAAAAGAAGAGTTTTCAGGAGGATAAGTAGAGAATGCTCCTGTTGGAACATACATAGATAACAGATACTAACCAGTAAGAATGGCCAGTGGGCTAAATCCCCATGCTTCCAGAAAGAAGGTGAGAAAAGAAAGGGATAGGATAACAAAGTAACATATAAGAGTTACTCATATTCAACTCTCCTTTTCCTCTCCCAAGATAAAGACTCAAACTGAAAAGGGTAGGACAATTGTTAAGTAGGAATTGATACAATGCATGTTACAAAAGGGAGAGATTCTTTACAGAGAGTTCTTAACCTACAAATAAACATAACAGGTACTTTGCTGAGGGCTTTGTATATATTTGTTGTTTCTTTGACAGCACATATTTTGCAGATGAGAAAATGAAGGCTTAGAATCATGGCTTAGTCAATGTCATACAGCTAAAAAGTGGTGAGGTCAGACTTTGAATCCAGGCAAAAGGAAAACAAAATTTCCCTTCTGTGGAGCCATCTCTCTATAGTATATCCTCATGAAGAAGTCCCAGTAGAAAAAATGGTACTTCAGTAAGCAAATCACATAAGAACAAGTGCCAATGGGTGACAAGTGGGCAGTCTTGGTAGAATTAAAAATGTATATTAAAGCAAGAGTTGAGATGGCACTTTTTCCCCCTCATAAAGATTCAGGGAAGTTGGGACTCCAATGCTGCTGGTAAGCTGTGAATAGATAGGATCTCTGGCAATCAGTACCAGAAGCCTTAACCATTGCCTTTTGACTTTAAAATCCTACCTGGAAACGTATGCTTCAGAAAACATCATGAATGTATACAAACTCTTAAAAGCTGTTTAAAAAAAAAAAAAGTGATGTTGATTGATGTCAAAAGAAAATGACAGCATATCTTAAGTAAAAATAGAACATGTACAGAATGACTCCATGTAAAAATATATTTATGCATTAAAAATCCTGGAAATATGTAATCTCAGAGTGCTATAGATAGAATTATAGGTGATCGAATTTTTTCCTTGTGATTTTCTGTCTTCCAAACTTGCCTACAATAAATACTTCTAAACTTTGAGGGAAAAAAAGGCTAAAAGGAATGAGTACCCAGGATAGTCAAGAAATACTAGAAATTAATTAATTTCTTAATTAATTAACAAGAAATTAATTAATACTAAATACTAAGGAAAGCGCATGCTTTCTGTAGCATCTCTGTCCCTCCCAAGTCCTAGGAGGTTGTCTAACTTAACTCTGACCCATGACTTTTTTTTTTTTTTTAAGATTTTATTTATTTATTTGACAGAGATCACAAGTAGGCAGAGAGAAAGGGGGAAGCAGGCTCCCCGCTGAGCAGAGAGCCCGAATACGCGGCTAGATCCCAGGACCCTGGGATCATGACCCGGAGCTGAAGGTAGAGTCTTTAACCCACTGAACTACCCAGGCGTCCCTGATCCATGACGACTTCATTGTTAAGTGACAGTGCCAGACACAACCATCTCACATTAGTGTACAGAAAAGTCCTGCAAATTATAAATCTCTGTGCAAATACAAGTTATTTGCATGAAGGATATCTATAGTTGAGAAAAGCAATAACCTTGAAATAGAGTCCTTTGTTCATGTTGGTGCTTTTCCATAATTCTGCAGCCAAGAGCAAGTCACCTCACAACTCAACTCTCACTTTAAAGGAGCTGAAGTAGATGACCTTTCAGAGTTAAAACTTCAAAGTTCTACGTGTTTATGAAAGAGAGCAGGCACCAATATAAGGTAGATGTCAAAGGTGATTTTAAAAGATGTGCAATTTAGTGTGCCTGGGTGGCTTAGTGGTTAAGCCTCTACCTTCAGCTCAGGTCATGATCGCAGGGTCCTGGGATCAAGCCCCACATCCGGCTCTCTGCTCAGCAGGGAGCCTGCTTCCCCCTCCTCTGCCTGCCTCTCTGCCTACTTATGATCTCTCTCTCTCTCCCCCCCCTGTCAAATAAATAAATAAATAAATCTTTAAAAAAAAAAAAAGGGATGTGCAATTTAGGCAGGGTGCTTAATACCACTTTACTACCTCTCACCTTCTCCCTCCTCATTTCCATAGACTGCAATTCTGTTCAGCTGGAGACTGGAAATTTAAGCAAATCTGACCTTGGGGGTCTCCAAACTCTCCTGTGAAATCCTCTGCTTCTCTTGCCCTATTAAGTGAATCTTCCAAGTCAGGGGGATTGCCAATTAGAATATTTCCCATGCAGTAGAAACTGACCTGGAGAGCATTTCTGCAAAGAGGAAGGGTGAGCTCTATGGGAAGACCCCACTGATACCATCTGCTCCCTGCTTCCCTAGGGGTCAGAAACACACATTGCTACTCAGTAACTTTACCATCTGCAACAGTCTTGGCTGGTGCAAATGATCACAAATCTAAAGGGTTTTAGGGTTTTTCTGCACATGTTTCTGATGACCTGCTGAGAGAGAAGGGGAGGTCCATGGCAGTCTCTGAGGCTCCTGCTCCTAAACGGGGGGGGGCGCGCGCACAATGTGTATGTGTGATTAAAGAGGCTATTTGTTCTCTTTACCATGGTTTCTCAACCAGCTGCCCCCAAATTTTGCGTCTTCACTTGGTGAACTGCAGCACAAGGGACTAGCCATGTTTCCAGACACCTGGACGAGAAAATAAAAGCCAAGCACACCCATTCCCTGATTTCTTGCCACAATTCCCTCCCCCTTTCTCCCAGCACAACCTCCACTTGTGTTACTAGGCTTCCTATTCCTGAACAAGTCATTTCAAAACAAACCTTAAGATTCCAATTTTATTATAATACATCTTGTATTACATTCTAATACTAAACAGTTTAAGTATATACTCAAAGTATAAATGTTAAAATCAGTTACTAAAAATGATTTACCAAACACAATTTTTACCAAAAAATACTAGGATTGGGGAAAGAAAAAAAATTATAGAACTGCAAAATACTAACAGTATTTTTATGGGTGGTGGGGTTGAAGGTGACTTCTACTTTCTCATTTTCTATATTTTTTTAAAAGCTTTTTTTTTTAAGATTTTATTTATTTATTTGACAGAGATCACAAGTAGGCAGAGAGGCAGACAGAGAGGGCAGGGGGAGCAGACTCCTTGCTGAGCAGAAAGCCTGATTCGGGGCTTGATCCCATGACCCTGAGATCATGACCTGAGCCAAAGGCAGTGGCTTTAACCCAATGAGCCACCCAGGCACCCCTCTCATTTTCTAGATTATCAACATTTACAATTAATTTACAATCTAGAAAAAAACCTATTAAATAAAATTAAAAACATGAAATCATCTGATTGTCACCTAGAGTAAAAGCAACTCTATCCATTTGAAGGGTCTCTCCAGAATTCCGACTGACCTCACTCAATGAAAATCGTCCAACCAGATACAAATACTGCCCCCCTACCCCACCCTGGCCCAATTTCACCTCCCTATTACCCACAACAGCTTTGATCACCAAGTCTTCAGAAGAGACAGTATCTGGAAGGGAAATCAGGATATCTTAGAAGAGAAATCAAATCTCTTACATATGAATTGCCTTCAGCAGTTAATGGTGGGCTAATTAAAACTGCCAAAATAAAAATTAACAGAGAAACAGAGTTTTAAGGAATCTAAGGAGGCAATTCAGTAAGTACCCATTGCCTTCAAGTAGCTTAGTATCTTCCAGCCTGATGTAAGGAGAAGACAGGAAATGAGGAATAGTGGATCCTGGGAAGGCATACCTCCCACTCCCAGGCTCCTGTCAGCTTCCCATTTCCTGAGCCCTAGGGTTATGGGACACCAACGCTGTCCCTCTAGCCTCCAACATTTTTTCTTTCTTTGGTGTACCTACATGCCTTTTTCCATACAACGCAGCAAAGTCTACCATCACACTAACTGTCCTGAGTCCCTCAAGGTCTTTAGGTAACTCTGGGTCTGGGATAAGCTACCCAACTCACTGATTATGAACAGGAAGTGAGGAACCAACACATGTCCTAGCTTCCAAACCAGGGTCTACATGAACACATTCCTGCTAGAGGAGTCCTCGTGAAGAGACATCTCTAGATCCTCCCTCCATGCCTTCGTATGTGCCATAACCTGTCTGTAATGTTTTCTTCCCTCTCACCTTGACCCGGCTTATACCCACCTTTTATTTCCCAACAAAGATTTCATCACATTGAGGAAGATTTCAATAACTTGCAGGCCAGGTTAGGTGCCCCTGCCATGTATTTTGACAGAATCCTAGATTATTCCACCAAAGCACTTAACACTCTTTACTGTAATTACTTGCCATATATATATATATATATATATTATCTGTATCCCATTAGTTCTCAACTCTGGGAGGGCAATGCTATGTCTGCCCCGATGGCTGGCACATAGCAGGTACACAATAAACAAACTGACCTCAGGAAGCTCGGGGTCGAGAAGAGAACTGGCAAGGGGGCAGAATGAACTATAAATTGATCCAGGGCATGATTCAATATTTCACAGCCTCACAATTGAACACTTTAGAGAACCGAATGACTCTCAGCACATGCCTCCAGCTGCCAAATGCACGCTCTTCTTGCTGCACAGAGATCCTTGCCATTGGAGGCACCACCTCTCAGCCCATCTTATAAGGAGCTCTTTCAGGATCTTTACCCCAGACCTGGCTTTACTGTGAAGGTGCCCATTCAGCACATCAACAACCATCTTTGTGTGGATCTCCTTGTACAGCATGTACTGACTTAGACTGGAAGGACAGAAACTCTGCTCTCAGGAGACTTCTCACTTTGGTGGGAACCTCACCAAATCCCTGGTATTACACAATTGTATAATCCTTACTCAAGAGTTAAACTCTTGTGTGAGTTCTCCGGTGTTGCATAAGGCCTGATCTGTGCCTAAATGTTTTCTGACATTCGCTACATTCATAAGGCTTCTCCCCAGTGTGGATTCGCTGGTGCTGCGTGAGGGCTGAGCTCTGATTGAATGATTTTCCACATTCGTTACATTCATAAGGTTTTTCTCCAGTGTGAATTCTTTGATGTTCAATAAGGACAGAGCTTCTACCAAAAGCCTTACCACATTCAGTACACTCATAGCCTTTGTCTCCAGTGTGAATTTTCTTGTGCTGAATGAGGGCTGAGCTCCGGCTGAAGGCTTTCCCACATTCACCACATTCATACGGTTTTTCTCCGGTGTGAATTCTCCGATGTCTAATGAGTTCCGAGCTGCCCCTGAAAGCTTTACCACATTCACAACATTCATAGGGTTTTTCACCACTATGAATCCTCTGATGTCTAACAAGGTCCGAGCTCAAACTGAAAGCTTTGCCACACTCTTTACATCCATAAGGCCTCTCTCCAGTGTGAATTCTCTGATGTCTAATCAGCTTCGAGCTCTGGCAAAAGGCTTTCCCACAGTCCAAGCACTCGTAGACCTTTCCTCCAGCATGAACTCTCTGTCGTGTGAAGACATTTGAGTTCACACTGAGAGCCCTTTCACTCTGGTTACATTCAAGGACACACTCTTCAGTGGAGATTTTCTTGTTGAAGGTTGCCAGACTAAGATGTCTTTCCTGGGAAGGAAGTGGACTCATTTTGCTCCTTGCAGCAGTTCCTTTTGGCTTCTCAAAGTTGTCCAGACCTCCCAAAGCTTCTCCAACTACCTGTTGTGATGAAGTTTCCCCAGGAAGTCTTCCTGGGGATATCATGGCCGCTGACGCTACACATTCAATAATTTCTTGTTTTGTTGTTAATACCTTGTCACTTGCCAGCTTGCCATCTAAAAATGTGAACAGAAATACTAGTGTCATTGGATCCCCATACTGGAAGAAAGGAATCTATTATAACTGGAATTGAAAGTTACCCAAATGAAATGGTATTTCCTAAAAAGGAGGAAAACTCTTAATAACTAGCTTCCCCGGGCACCTGGGTGGCTCAGTTGGTAAAGTGTCTGCCTTCAGCTCAGGTCATGATCTTAGGGTCCTGGGATCAAGCCCTGCATCAGGCTCCCTGCTCAGTGGGGAGCCTGCTTCTCCCTCTCCTCCCCACTCACGCTCTCTGTCTCTATTTCTGTCTGTCTCTCTCCCTCTCAAATTAATAAATAAAATCTTAAAAAAAAAAAAAAAAAAGAACTAGCTTCCCAATCTAGAATTTAGAGAAGTCGCCTGGGGCAGTGAGAGGTGGCACCCTCAGAGAGTAAGGGAGACATAGAATGAGAGTCAGCAGTGGAGAGGAGGGATGGTGAGCAGGGTAAGACATTAGTTAGAGGAGATGGTGGTAAAGAGAAGTAGCAGTGAGAGACCAAGAAGCTAGGAGACAATCCTGGGTTAGAGGAGATGTGTTTTTTGGTAATGAGGGAAAGGAAAAGAGATAATAGGGAGTGTTCAGGAGAAAAAACAAGTCTAAGAAACCTGAATAAATGGTGCTCCTAGAAAAGTAGGAGAGCAGAATATATGACTAGGAAATTCTTTCGGGGTAAACTGAGCAGAGGTACATAAGCAGGAACAAGAATGCATTAGAGCAATTGCAAGTTCTAGATCAAACAATTATAAGCAAATAGAATAAGACACTCAGTGCATAAGAAAAGGAATGTTGTGGTTTCCTGACTCATTCTGGGGTCAGGTGGGAGTCTTATATGTTCACTGTCTTATGTGCAAATGGTCAAAGGCAGATGGAAACAAAGAGACAGATACAAACACCTGGAGCCAAACTTTCAGCTCTCACAACCAGCCCCTCTTGTTTCTAGATTTCTGGTAACTCAGAAGGAGACTACTAGATGATGACTGAGGAAACCAGAATTATTTTGAGGAGGAAAACCTAAAAAACTGTTCATTTACTTTTATCCTCCCAGTAGTCCTTTAAACCTGATTGCATTTTACAGATCAGGAAACGAAGGCGCAGAGGGGCAACAGCACCTTTGTAAGACCAGAGTTCATAACTGGAAGAGCCAGGATTCAAAGATGCTCAACATCAAGGCTGCAGTTTTCCCCTATGTCCCCCTAGTACTGACAGAGACCTGTGGTCTAAAAGCCTTTTGCCCAGGGACGTGGCTTTAAATGCACATTAACAAACATGCTTTTAGCCTTAATGTTATGCAGATGTATGCTGCACTGCCCATCCAGACCTGCTTTATGAACTTGGTGCCTCCTTCCCCCAGCTGCTGGGAGTGTTGGTTCCTAATACCACAGCTGCTGCCTTCTCTGGAAAGTTGTCCTGGCTGATGAGAACCATCTGGCCCAGGATGTTATTTATATCCTTACTGCCTCTCCCCCACCCCACCCACACCTTCAGAAGGGACAACTCAGCAGTGCCATTATGCTCCAGGGGAGTGGGGCAGGGATTAAGATATTAAGCCAAGGCTAGATTTTACCCAAGACCACATCATGGCTTGCTCTCTTCCCTTCCTAACCCTGCTTCTCTCACTCCTTTACAGATTTCTCCTCAAGAGCATTGCTTCCTTTAAATCACATGCACCCTTGGGACGCCTGGGTGGCTCAATGGGTTAAGCCTCTGCCTTCGGCTTAGGTCATGATCCCAGGGTCCTGGGATGGAGACCTATATCAGGCTCTCTGCTCAGCAGGGAGCCTGCTTCTCCCTCTCTCTCTGCCAGCCTCTCTGCCTACTTGTGATCTCTTTCTCTCTGTCAAATAAATAAATAAATCTTTTTAAAAAAATAATTAAATAAATCACATGCACCCAAATCTCCGTATCTCAGGATCTTCTTCTGGGGAGATCTAGGAGATCTATTGTTAGGAAGATCTATGTTAGGATAGTGAAGTACCTATGGGAAAATTATAACCAAGGATATAAGGTGGTAAAAATGACATGGTGACTCTTAAAATCCTTGCAAGGTGGATCCTCCCAGTGATTTAAACCTCACAATCTAGATGAAAGATGTGACATGCTCTACATTAATTCTTCAGAGGCAGGGCTAACCAAGACCCCTCAGACTAAAAAGAGATGAGCACAACGAGATCTATCAGTCCACAACAGTTAACGTGCTACTGGGAAGGAACAAAAGCATATGAAGTACAACAGATAAGAGTTGGGAAATGAACCTATCATGTATTTTAAATTAATCAGATCCTCACTAGAGGTTTGGGTTTTTTGGTGGTTTTTTTTTTTTTTTTTTTTGATCCCTTTATTTCAAATGAATGTGGAGAAACTGAAACATGTCGAGAGAAATGTGCTAAGATGACCAGAGACATGGGAAGCAGATTGAATCCGAGGCAGCGAGATGCTGTCTAGGAAGATGTGGTACTCTCTTACAGATTTGTGCCTTCCTTGGGTGCTTGGCCTCAGCCCTGAAGATTCCCTACATGTGTTATTCCTGTATTCTTTAGAGTTGTTTCTTTCTTCTTTTTTTTTTTAACCACTCAGTAATTAACCCCATTATAGTCCATAATTCTTTTTTTTTTATAGTCCATAATTCTTAATATTGAACTTCCTTGTTTAAATTACTATGTATTTCAGTTACTAATACATAATTCATCTCCCTCTTGGGTACTGCCTTGCCAGTGGTCCATAATACTTAAAAACACAGTATATTGGTCTTTGACTATTATTGGTATTAGAGAATTTTATTGAAGACCTTAATTCTTAACCCAAAGTTAGAAATTATATTGGAATTTTAGATTCTAGGCACAGCCAATGGAAGAATATTTCAAGGCAAGGAGGGGGCCTTTCCACCATACTTAATGACAGCCACAAGTGACTGTCAAGAAAACGCACTATGTCACAGCTGATATCCGTACCATCATCCTCAACCCCAAACAGACTGCAATTCCTCACCTCTCTCAGGGGAAGTCTGGCACTCCTGAGTCTCACTCTTGCACTGGTTCTCCAAAGGCTGGAGCTGTATACTCAGAGATTTCAGTGCTCCTATGGAAGTCATTTCCTTCCAGATCATTCCTTGGCCATGAACCGTGTCCTAGGAGTAATCAAGTACCAGCACTATGATTCTGAGGATACAGAAGGAAAAAACCCTAGAACAATGGGCAAGGCAGTTAGAGCCAGAAACTCAATTCAGATGATTAGACAGAAAACAACAGGATTAAAAGCCCCAGTGCCTTGATCCCAGTGCACAAATAATAACCCAAAAGACAGAAATTTCATAACTCTGATAGCCGTGACGTCAAGGCCACTCGTAACGGCTTCCCCGTTGACTTAAAATTGATAAAACAAGCAAACACATCACCTACTTCTTACCTGTTGCCTTGGCTCATCAAGCTCCTTCTCCAGCTCCTCCAGCAGAGTGACGGCCTCCTCTCCATTCTCGGGCCGGTGCTCTCGCAGCCAGGCCTGCAGCTCGTCAGGCAGGATGGCCAGGAACTGCTCCAGCACCAGCAGCTCCAGGATCTGCTCCTTGGTGTTCACCTCTGGCCTCAGCCACTGATGGCAAAGCTCCCGGAGCTGGCTCAGGGCCTCCCGGGGCCCAGCAGAATCAGAGTAGCCAAACTGCCTGAAACGCTGGCGGAAGGTCTCCAGGCTACAGGTGTTTCCCTGAAGGCCATGGTCTTGCCCCCAAACATAATTCTCTTCTTCAACCTTCACAATTATAAGTCCTTCTTGTTCTTTTGGAGCATGGGAGGCCAGGCCTGCAGCTTTTCCTGACATTCTGGGCAGAGACCGTCTGAAAATGCTGCCCAGTTGAGTCAGGAAGGCAATGGATTCCCTTGTCTAAGAGATTCCTTCTGAATTCTGATTCTTCAGGGGACTCCCGAGATAGACAATGCTAATGTTACACGGGGGGGAAAAATTGGCTTAGAAAAATAATGCAGGTTTTCAAAGACAAGTCACCAGAGAGTATAGTTCTATAAAGAAAAATGACTAAAAGGGAGCTACCAAGATAAACAATATATTATAGATGATTTAGGATTTTTTCAGGATAGGAAATAGAAAATTTAAGAATCATTGAAATCAACAGAACCATTAGAGATAATGTTAGGGTCAGTATCAGGGATAATAAAATCTGGATCATGGAAAGCAGGAAAAACTGCAGAATAATAATCATCATCATCACCATTTTATTGAGTATCTACTAGATGCCAACACTAGCTGGACATTTTACATATGTTTTATATAATTTCCCTAATAATTCCAAAAGAACAATCATAATTATACCTATTTCCAAATGAAGCTCCTGAGATCCATAAGTTAACCAAAGATACACAGCCTGTAAGCAGCAGAACCAGACTCTGCAACGAAAGTACTGAGTTTTATTATGCCATGGGGTCTCCCCAAAAGGGAATTTGCACTTAATAAACACCTACTATGGGCCAGGCACTTTACAAATACTATTTTACTGGGGCTTGACAATAATACTATGAGGTATTATCATCCCCATTTTACTGATGAGGAAACTGAGATTTTTAAAAGTTAAGTAATTTAATTTACCCATGGCCTCAACCTGGTAAATAGCAAAGTTGAGACACGAACCTAGGGTTGCCCAATTCCAAAGCACTTGTTTTTTATTACAGAATGGGTTAGCCCAGGATCATCTTGGTTGATACTACACATTTTAAATGATGGTGAAAATGTTAGGAAAGTGTCATGGAGAATGGCCAGAGTGAATGTACAAAGAATTCCTGCCTGTAAGTCACAAGTTCTAAGACAGTACCAAGAAAAGAGAATGAATTCCTTCACCCATTATTTCAACAAATACTTGAGTTACATGCTAGGCAGTTTACTGAACAGGATTCTCAGGATTAAAAGCTCTGTCCTCAAAGACTCCTTAGAGTAAACCTGCAAATGCCGTGTGATAAATACAAGGATAGAGGGAAGCAAGCACGGTAGCAGACACAGAGACAACTAAGACCAGGGAGAGCTGCCTGCCGGGAGAAGACACGTCAGCAAGAGTCTGATAAGCATGAGCAGGTGAAGATGTCACATCAGGTTATTCAGGGAAAGACAACAGTGGGAGGACTGCACTGAGGCGGGGAGCGGGTGGTTTAGGGAGGCCAGACTCGTGGTTGTCCCCTCTGGCTCAGAATCAGCCATGGAGCAGGGACCCCACAACAGACTTCCTGAGTCAGAATCTCTGTGGGAGAGACTTCAATAAGTGCCTCCAAATGCTTCTGATATGAACCCATTTTTTTTTTTTTTTTAAAAGCCAAAAACAAAAACAAAAAAAAAACAAAAAACACAAACAACAACAACAAAAAATAGGCCAGAGCCTGGGGCATAGTTCAGGAATAGTGAGAAAGGAGGCACCCACAGAGGGAGAGGAGGCCAAGGGTCTGAAAGATTGTATTGCAGAGTTTGCATTGAGCCCCACAGCCATGAGAATGGCTGGAGGGTCCATCTGCCCACTCAGGAATGGGTATGGAGAAGGCAGAGGAAGGGTCTATGGCAACCACTTGGGCGAGAGGGCCTAAGCTATGGGAGCCAAAGATAAAGATGAGAGATTTGACAGGAATTGGGGACACACTGGATAAGGGTTTGGAAGAGGAGTCAAGGATAGGTTTTCCCCTGCCGCTGGTGATTGAAAGGATGGTGGTTATCATTTCCTGAGTTATTTATGATGAAATTAGGTGTGAGATACTACAAAGGAGCATTTTCTAAACTGTGTTCTTGCCATATACATATAAACACAGAGAAACCTGGGATATTTTTCCTCTTAATTTTTTAGTATTTGAAAAATACTAAATACATTTCTTTAGTTCTTACTATGTGGTTATTGCCATTTAAGAAATCCCATAACAAAGCATCATCAGATCTATGTATCACTGTGTATACAGCATTTACCAAGGGCTACATCACATGGATATGTGTGCTTTGCCTAATGATCACTGGTCTATGTCATGGGTCTTGCCCTTTAACTTCAATGTTTGTGATACTAAATTTCTATTATAAATATTATGCCTCACCAACTTACCTCTATGTTATGCGGCCGAAGGAAATTTTCCATCATAAAGCTTGTCTCTTTCTTCTTCCATCTTTCACAGGCCCAAGTTCCATAGGTTAGCCCTTAAGTCTGGCACTGTCTTCACTGTCTCACAGGCATCTCTACTCCGAACTTCTTATCTGAGCACAAGCCCTATTTACTGTCCCTCACTCCCATAATGCCTTCTGAATTTCACGAAAGGACCTAAAACAGCACATCCATGACCAATTGATGATTCCTCCCACTCCAATTCTGCTCCTCTCCCAGTGGTCCCCTCGGGAATTAGGAACATCCACCTGGCTGCATTTCTAGAAAACGGAAAGCATCCCTAACACCTCCTTCCTGTATTTAATGCAAATTAAGTCCTATTGACTTATTGCCTGTCTCCAGAATCTGCTCTTCCCCATCTCTGCCACTACCATCTTCATCCCTTTAACTGTCCTGTCACACTATACAATAACACACTGTCTGCTCATACTATAACCAGAGCAACCTTTTCAAAATTGCAAATCTGACCCTGTTCCTCTGACCGGTTTTTAAAAAGCAAATGCAGGGGGGCAAAATCTCATATTACAGATGCCTGAGCTATACCCCAGCCTGAGTCAGAACCTCTGGTTTTATATTTGTAAAACGTTCTTTGACTCTGATGTGCAGGCGGGGCTGGGTCAGTCAAGGAGTCATAAGAGACACAGTTAAAGAGAATTATGTTCCTTTCTCTCAGAGCCCTGCTCTCATTTTGTCAGTTTATATATTTTAGTGAGACTATTGCATTAATACATGTCTTCTCCATGATTCAACTCTAAGTTACATCAGCATTTTTGCTCACCCTTCCCTACCACCCAACCCAATGCACAGCAGAGAGTAGGTGCCATATATACATGAATGAATACCACTATAGTGGAAAAAAAAAGAGTTTCAAAGAGGAAGTGGTCAACATGTCAAATGCCTAATAAGGACTGAAAGATGTTTCCATGGCACTTCTCAGACTGCAGAAAAATGACTTAGCTCACAGGAGAAACACCACCTTTGGAGTCAAGTGACCCAACAGTTTGGAATCATAGTACAGCCCTCTTACTACCTTAATAGCTGTGTGACAGTAGTCACCAACCAAACCTTTCTAAGATTCCATGTCCTCTCCTAAAAATGGAGTTAATAGTACTTTCATTGCACTGTTATTAACAGGAATTGGAAGTAACATAAGACAGGTAGAGTAGTGCTTAGTGTATTAAGCATAGATTTTATTCTGGGGTTTTGACATCTGGGCCTTGCTTACACTGGAGGGATGGTCCTTCTCAGGGCTAGCAGATTCCTACAGATAATAAACTCAAGTGTGCTTTTCATACGCAAACCACCAACCCCAACCCACACCCCACCACTTCCTGCACCGGGCTTTCACATCCAGGGCCACCATTCCCCTGCCCTAATCAACCAGGGCCACATGCCAAAAAGTCAGGAACAAGCCAGAGAGTTTATCTATTATCTAGTTTATCACTTAAGCTATTCAAACTAGTCAATCCTAAGCCTGCTGACCCTGCCTCACAGTCCTTCCCATGGAAACCACAAAAAAGGCTCGCTCCCAACTTCCCCTCACCCGGTCTCCTGACTGAACCTGTGATTTTTGCCATATGACCATGTGGGACATGGCATGCCTCCTCCTCTTCCTCCTCTTGAGAACTATGAGTAACAAACTATCTTTTGAACGGCAATCATCTCCTGATCTGTTGGCCTCACCATATGTGATAATAAAACCCCTATTTTAAAACACTGGGCCCAGAACAGGTTTTCAATGCATGACAGACATGGTGCAAGGAAAAGGCAAATTCCACATCACAAGGCATGGGTTATAGAATAGGCTTTATGGGGGAAACTTACCAGCTAGGCTCAGTAAAATGATCACAGTTCCTGTGATTCTTCCATCACCCCACAAAAGAGAATCCTGGGGAGGTGCTGCTGCTTCAGGGAAGAGCCCCTTCCACCTTCTCATAGTGTAAATATGAGAAAGCAGCCTTATCAGTGGGGGCCATAGGCGACTGCTTGGGACCAGAACTGTGTTTCCAAGTGTCCGTGTTTACAGAGCTGTCTAGGGAACCCATTGTGGAGGGCTGGAAGCACTGAGCTTAAATATGGCCCTTCCCTCTGGGAGGTGAAAACCTGGCCCCAGCTAGCTCTTAACCTGAGCAACCCAAGAACCTCCAGGACACTTTTGGACAAAAACTGCTTTCGGCGGTGTGGCTGTTATTTAATATACCTGCACCGTTCTCTTACTTAGTTGTAACAGAAAACTCTGAGCTTTTATTGTACAATCAAGCACAGTCTACCTGTTCACTTCCTCTTCACAGCACTTTATGTTCTAGGTTCTACTGTTTTACTGAACAGAAACTGAGAAGTTGCATAATTTCTCTCAGGTCCCATGGTTTGGAAAGTGATGTAGTCTGGACTGCTCTCAAACAAATCGGTCTGACTCCAGAGTCCACGCTCTTAGATACGTAGTCTGCTGCACTGCCTTCCCCACCACACCAGTGGCCCTGTGGAGGAGGTCCTGTGTTTTTCCACACATTTAACAATATTTACAGAATGCCTACTTTGTGCAGGCCCTGCGCTAGGCACCGAGCAGAGAGTTATGAGTCCGTGTCCTTGCCATTATAGAACTTAAGATTTTCGTAGGGAGGCAGACGTTAAACAGAAAGGACACCTAATTACATAACTTAGTCTTGCTAAGAACGATACACAGGAAAGTGGAAAGGGCTGTGAGGGTCGAACCTAGCTAGACTGGGGAAGTTAAGAAGAACGGCTGAGACCTGACTCAAGAGCGAATTCTGGCCGCGTTAAGCGGGAAGAAAGATTGCCTCAGTTCTTCTCCGACTGCTCGGCCTATGGCCTGGGACGCAGGAGGCGCCGGGTAAGTGCTTGAGAAGTCAAAGGACGCTAGGGCGGTGGGTGAGCAGACACACAGACAAATGCATGAAGAAATGGACCAATTGACGGACGGACGGGCGGACGGAAGCAACCAGGAGGGGCGGCCACCTGGTACCGCCACAGGCTCTGCCTGCGGCAACAACGGCCGACGCAAAGCGGCGAGGAGGGCTGAGGCCGGACGGGGGCGATTTGGGAAGCACCAGCGGCCGCGCTGCCAGACCGCCTCACTCACCCCCGGCTCGGCAGGCTGCCGCACGGACCCCAGGGAGCGACAGAACAACCTCTGGACGCGCGCGCCGGAAGTGCGGGCGGGCGCGCCCCTCTAGGAAGCCGGGAGGACTGCAGCTCTGTGGCAGGCGCCGGGCGCCGAGGCTTGGGAGGAGGGACGCGAAGCTGAGGGGAGTGTGTCTCCGGTGGGACCTGGTGGGGACAGCCCCGATTCAAAATGGTTGACAGGCGACGGAAGGAGGACAAAAGAAAGATATAGAGAGCACGCGCCTGGTGGAACTCCGAGGAGAAAAAAATAGAACCCTTCCTCTGTAAATCTGGGGAAGAGGAGGACAAAACTGCATTCGTACACCACAAACACTCTATCCCCAGTGGCAGTTCTAGAAGCTAACTAGAGGAGTGCGTGGAGGTTGAGGGGAAACCAGCCCAGGTTTGGCCAGGGGGCCAGGCGGAGGATCGACCCTGCCGTCGTGGACAAGGGCATGAACACGTAGCGGGACAGTCAGAATAATTCGATCAAAGAAGGCGCTACTCACGCTGAGTCTTACCGGACAACTGTTGACTTAGAGGAGTGGCCTGAGGGAGAGCACAGCAGTGGGAAGTTCAGGACATTGGCGGGGGCGGGGGGTGGATTAGCCCACCATCTTCGTGGGCTAGAACCTTGGCTGAGGGATGCGGTGGGTCATTTGAAGAGTTTCAAATGCCAGGCTCGGGAATTAGAAATGCTTTTAGTAATCAGGGCAGGCCATTTTCATGTGCCATGGCAAGAATGATACTTCGGGGGGCGCCTGGGTGGCTCAGTGGGTTAAGCCTCTGCCTTCGGCTCAGGTCATGATCTCAGGGTCCTGGGATCGAGCCCCGCACCGGGCTCTCTGCTAGGCGGTGAGCCTGCTTCCCTCCTCTCTCTCTGCCTGCCTCTCTGCCTACTTGTGATCTCTGTCAAATAAGTAAAAATTTAAAAAAAAATTAAAAAAAAAAAGAATGATACTTCGGGACAGTATCTGACATACTGCGTAGATTGGATTGAAGGGCAAAACGGATGAGAAAAAAAAGACGTTTAGAAATGTGAACTTAGAATTTGGTAGTATCTAAAAATATGACTGAAAATGGAGAAGGGGATGAGATCCAAAGGAAATCTTATGGAAAATAAACAGGAAATTATAAAATAGCTATGTTTGGGGGTGGAATGAGCAAGAAGAGATAGAAAAGAGAAACTTCTAGAAGGAGGAAAGCCCAGATGGTTCAATCATAAAAGCCAACAGAGTGTTTCAGGAGAGAAAACAGGTGACCAGCAGTCGGGCAGAGAAGGGGAGGAGGCCAGAGCTTTGGTGATGTGGAATTAAGGGAAGGGATAGAGGAAGGGCTTGAGAGATGTTATCGGTGGAATGTTACTTGCCACGGGTTAAGAAGTGTAGGATGAAAGACGGAAAACAGGTGGTAATTCCTTCTGAGAAATGCGATTGCGCAAGAAGGAAAAAGAAAGGACACTTGGACTAGGCAACAGGATTGGAAAGGTATTTGTTTTTTAAAATACTAGGCACCTTGGGGTGCCTGGGTGGCTCAGTGGGTGGAAGCCTCTGCCTTCAGCTCGGGTCATGGTCCCAGGGTCCTGGGATTGAGCCCCGCATCGGGCTCTCTGCTCAGCGGGGAGCCTGCTTCCTCCCTTCTTTCTCTGCCTGCCTCTCTGCCTACTTGTGATCTGTCAAATAAATAAATAAAATCTTTAAAAAAAAATACTAGGCCCCTAATTATATTTGTAGGGAAAAAAGGGTAAAATGTGAGTAGGAAGAAAAATTGAAGATAGAAGAAAAGAGGAATACAGACCTGATGGGGAGAGAATGAGACAGGATAGGTAGGTGGAGTCTCAGAAAATAAAATGAAGCATTTTAATAAAAAATGGTGCATTTTGGTCTGTGTTTTGATGCTGTGAACACAGAACAGCCAAATAGAATTGCTCAGTAATGCTGATTTTACAAGTAAATAAGTGCACATACTAATTTTTGAACATACTCATGTTACCAGCACTAAGATGAAGAAACAATATTATCTGTCATCAGAAGTCTCCTTGTGCTCTCTTCAAGTCACCACCCTCCTCTAGGCCTGAAAGATAGCCACTACATTGAACTTTGACATGATACAGTTGGTCTTGCCTGTATTGTATTTAAATTTCTGTATTGTATATAAATGGAATTTGATATGTACTTTTTTAAAGTCAGGATGAATTCATCATTGTGAAATCTGTTCATACTGTTTTATGTAAATGTACACTGTATATATTTCTAATAATGTTACATGGTATGATTAAACCAATATTCATTCATTCTATTATTGTTAAACATTATTGAAAGAGATATTTATATCTCTATCTATTTATATCTCTGACCACAATTTATTTTTGAATATTAGTAATTTATTTTTGAATATTAAACCAACTTACTAGGATAAATTCCATTGAGTTGCAATATATAATTTTTTTACATATCAATGAAGTTAATTTTTAAATATATTTATTTATTTGAGATAGAGAGTGTGCATAAGCAACAGGGAGGGGCTAAGGGATAGGAAGAAGCAGGCTCCCCACCAAGCAGGGAGCCTGACACAGCTCCATCCCAAGAAGCTGAGATCCTAACCTGAGCCAAAGGCAGGCACCTAACTGAGCCACCCAGGCACCCCTATATTAATGAAGTTAATTTGCTAACATTTCATTGAGGACTTTTGCATCTATATTGTTAGAAATACTGGTCAGTAGCTGTCTTTTTCTGTGATGTCTTTGTCTGCTTTGGCATCAAAGTAATTACTGGCCCTTCTGTTTTCTGGGAGAGATTGTGAAAGACTGGTATTCTTTAACTATTCAACAGAATTTACTAGTGAAGGCACCTGAGCCTGCGAACAAAGTTTTCTTTGTTAGAAAACTTTTCGTTACTAATTCAACTTCTTTACTTTTCATACATTTATTCATATTTTCTATTTCTTTTTCAGTCACTTTTTTTTTAAGATTTTATTTATTTATTTATTTATTTATTTGTCAGGGACAGAGAGCACAAGCAGGGGGAGAGGCAGGTAGAGGGAGAAGCAGGCTCCCCACTGAGCAAGGAACCCAAGAAAGGATTCGATCCCAGGACCCTGGATCATGACCTGAGCCGAAGACAGACAGCTAACTGACTGAACTACCCAGGCGTCTGTCCGTCAGTCACCTTTAGTAAATTTGTATTTTTCAAGTAATTTGTCCATGATGCTTACGTTGTGTAATATGTTGGCATGAAGTTATTCATAGTATTCCCTTATATTCTTTTAAATTATTATAGAGTTGGTAGTGATGTCCCCTCTTCTCTGCTTTTGTTAATCTCTCTTTTTCTTGGTTAGCATATTAAAGGTTTGTCAATTTTTGTTCATATTTTCAAAGAACAAAATTTTGGTTTCATTGATATTTCTTTATCGTTTTTCTGTTTTCCATTTCATTCATAACTACTCTAATGATTATTACTCCTTTCCTTCTGCTTTTTTGTTGTTAAGTTTGCTGCCCATTTTTAGGCTTCTTAAGGTGGAAACTTAGGTTACTGATAAGAGATTTTCTTTTCTAATATAAGCATTTTAAAGCTCTAAGTGTTCCCCTAAGCACTGCTTTGGTTGTATCTAATAAAATTGTTTATGTTGTGTTTTCATTTTCATTCAGTTTAAAATATTTTCTAATTTCCTTTGTGATTTCTTCTTTGAACCATGGGTTATTTAGATATGGGCTATTTAACTTCCAAATATTTGTAGAGTTCCCAAATTATTCTGTGGCTCAATATGTCCCTTGGGCCAATGGAAGCCCCATCAGTCCCTCTCAGCTAAGGTGGCCCTGGTCCTCAGCCCTCAAGTGGACCAGCCTACTGGTCACCCCATTTCCTGCATGCAATTTCCCAGAAAGCTTCCTTTATTTTGTTCATACCGGCAGTGTTTCTGGTGATATAAGGGTCTCAAGAACCATGCTGGTGTCTGTGAATATAAAGGAGATCCACACAATTATATGCAGGGGCTCTTCTCAGATCCTTCCTGAATCACTGCACTTTATTACTGGTTTCTGTTGAGGTGGTTGGTTGGATCCATGAATTACACACCCAATCTATCCACCAAAAGGTTGTCCAGCTCCATGGCCTTGTCTCCAGAGCAAGGATAGGCTGAGAAATGATTCAGTCAAGTTTTTGCTACTTTACAAGTATCACCTTTTCTCCAGCTTTCAATAATGTTTTCTTCATTTCAGTCTGAGACCTCACCAGTATATTTAATGCTCGTTAGTCCTAGCAAAATTCTTTTCATGACAATATATGTATTCTCTAAGATGACAGAAAAGTTCTCTATTTTCCTTTTCACTTTCTTCCAAGCCCTTGCCAGAGTCACCTTTAACATCCATACCTCTACCAACAATTTCTTCAAGGCAACCAGATATTTTCTGTCATAAGCCTCAAAACCCTTCCAAATTCTAGTCATTACTCAACTCCAAACCCACATCAGCATTTTTAGGTATTTGTTAAAGCAGCTCCTCACTTCTGGTACTACAGAGTGGCTTAATACAACAGAAATGTTTGGAGGTTTGGAGGTCGCTCACAGTTTGGAGGTTACAAATACAAAAATCAAGATGCTGGCAGAACTATCCTCTTTCTGAAGACCCTGAGGTTCACACCTGTCTCTTAACTTCCAGTAACTGCTGGCAATCTTTGGTGTTCTTTGCTTTGTAGATGCATCACTTTAATGACTGCCTCCACATTCACATGGTGTCCTTTCCTCTCCATGAGTCTCCTTTGTGTCTGAATTTACCTCTTCTTATAAAGACACCAGTTGTTGGGTTAGGGCCTACCTTAATCAAGTATGATCTCATCTTAACTTGATTATATCTGTAAAGATCCTATTTCCAAATAAAGTCACATTCATAGGTACCACAGGTTAGGACTTGAACATATCTTTTGGGAGGAACACAATTCAACCCACAACAATGTGTTAAGTACAGACCAAGAGTTTAAATGACTGTGACTTGGTTTTGAAGTTGAAAACTTTTCAAACTGATGCCAATGACCTCACTGATAGAATATAAAATAAATGATCTGATTGGAATTCAACTCTAGAGGTCTTGGAGAATTCTGGTATTTGGGATATAAGCCTACTCATCTCTGTCAAAGTCAACCTTAGGAACTGATACTATTGGCCATTATTTTGCTTTCTGAATCTCAGTTTTCAGCACTTGTTCTGTTTTTGTTTTTTTTTTTAAGATTTTATTTATTTATTTGAGAGAGATAAACAGTGAGCAAGTGAGTGAGGGAGAGAACACAAGCAGGAACGAGGGGCAGAGGGAGAGGCAGACTCCTTGCTGAGCAGATCCCAGGACTCCAGGATCGTGATCTGAGCGGTAAGCAGCAGCTTAATAGACTGAGCCACCCAGGCGCCCCAGCGTTTGTTCTGTTTTTAAAAAGACACAGTCAATTGGACATGCATATTAATATCTCAAAGTTGTTGTGTTGCCCATAATTTAGACATTCAAAATCAAACAGCAGCAGCCTACATATAAATATTTATTTGATCAAAAGCAATGTTAAATTTTTCATTTGGCTTCACAGTTTGGATTTATTTCCCTTTTTTACCTGGACCTGGGGATTGATTTTTAGATAGAAGTTCATTCTTTGTGAAGTTTAACTATCAAGGGAAATTAATTTCTAATACAATATAATACATGATAAGCAATACAGGATAAGAAGTAGTTCAAGTCCAACTTTGTGAGGAAGAGGTCTATAGTTTTTTGTTTTTTAAAAATTTTATTTATTTACTTGAGAGAGAGAGAGTGAGAGAGAGAGAGCATGAGAGGGGAGAGCGTCAGAGGGAGAAGCAGACTCCCTGCTGAGCAGGGACGATGTGGGACTCAACCCCGGGACCCCAGGATCATGACCTGAACTGAAGGCAGTCGCTTAACCAGCTGAGCCACCCAGGTGCCCCTGTTTTTTGTTTTTTTAAGATTTTATTTATTTATTTGCAAAGAGAGAGAGACTGCAAGTAGGCAGAGAGGCAGGTGGGGGTGGGGGGGGGAAGCAGGCTCCCTGCTGAGCAGACAGCCCGATGCGGGGCTCGATCCCAGGACCCTGAGATCATGACCCGAGCGGAAGGAAGAGGCTTAACCCACTGAGCTATCCAGGTGCCCCAGAGGTCTGTAGTTTTTACCATATTCTCAAAGTAGTTATATTACCCCAAAAAGATGAAGAACCACTGCTGTAGAATCTATGTATAAATCAGACATTTGTTAGTTTGGCCTAGTTTCCCCCAAGAGGAAATGGAACAGCAAATGAAAATCAGGTAGAATATTGGTGGGTGACCTATCACTTTCATTCTGGAGAATCTCTTATCATTTCCTATGCCCATATTATCACTCCTGATCTCTCTGGAAACCTTTGAATTCCTTTACCTTACCGAGAGGAACGCCTTCAGTGTCGGTGTGGACCACAGCTGGGTCTTGGGTTGTTCTGGCCGACTGATCAAACAATTAGATTCCAAGCTGGCTTCTCAGCCTCAGAATGCAACATCTTCGGTAAAACTCCACAAAGCCACAAATCTAGCACAATCTGAAAAAAAGTTTGATTTCCTTGGTTAAACACTCAGAAAATCTACAGTCACATCATCACTTCCAGGTAAAAAGTGAACAAAACCCTCACCTTTGTACAAAAGAATTAACCTCTGGTTACATTTCTCATTCTCTTTTACTCAACACCTGTTTAAGGTAGTATATCAGCTATGGCATTCTCATATACTGCTGGTGGGAATGCGAAATGGTTCAGCCACTCTAACAAACAGTGTAGCGGTTTCTCAAAACGTTAAACATACAACTACCATGAAAGAGAAAAAAGTACATGTCCATATAAAGTCTTGGACAACAATGTTCATAGCAGCTTGGTTTGTAATAGTAAAAAAAAACTGCAAATAACCGAAACTCCCATCAACTCGTGAGTGGTTAAACAAATTGTGATACATATATAGCTAATGGAATATTATTCAGCAAAAAAAAAAAAAAAAAAAAAAAGCAGTGGACCACTGATAGACAACCGTGATATGATAAATCTCAAAATAATAATGCTCAGTGGGGACGCCTGGGTAGCTCAGTGGGTTAAAGCCTCTGCCTTTGGCTCAGGTCATGATTCCAGGGTCCTGGGAAGGAGCCCCGCATGGGGCTCTCTGCTCAGCAGAGAGTCTGCCTCCCCACCCCCTCTGTGCCTGCTTATGATCTCTGTCAAATAAATAAATAAATAATCATTTAAAAATAATAATAAAAATAATGCTCAGTGAAAGAAGTCTGACAAAAAAAAGACTGCATTCTGTATGATTCCATTTAAATAAGTCTCTAAAACATGCAAACTAACAAACTAACCTCTAGTAACACAAAGCAGAACAGTGGTTGGGAGCTGTGGGAAGAGGGAGGAGATACAAAAGGTACAGAAAACTTCTGAATTTGCTGGATGCATTCATTATTTTCATTGTGGTGATGGTTTCACAATTATGTGCATATGCAAAACTTATCAAATTATATACTCTAATATTTGCTTATTATTGTATGTCTGTTATATCACAGTGAAGCTGTTTTGCCTTCTTTCTAAAGTATCTTCACTCCATTCTTGGGAGGCTGGACCCAAACAAGTTCTTTACAAGGAATATCAGAGTCTCATTTATACATCTCTAAGATTTCATATATCAGAAGAGTGTCTTGGGCTGGGACACAAAGCCCTCTACTTCCACCTCAACCATCATTTCAGCCAGCCACCACTTTCTCAAACCTGTACCTCTCCCCAACATCTTGTATGTCTCAATCCTTCTCCTTACTCGCCCTGTACTTCCCAAGAAATTTCCAAGGACACAACAATATCCTTTCCTACCCCAATGTGCACCCTGCTCCTCCAAATTTCAGGTCCTTCTCACCCTGATCTTTTAGCCACAATGAGGATTGCACTGGCAAGCAAATTGTTTAGTTTCTATTTTGTTCATTTCTGATCTTGTCTTTATCAACGTCCTTCTTTCTACTGGTTTTGGGTTTTGTTTGTTCTTTTTCTAGCTCCTTCAGGTGTATTTTTTGGTTGGTTTATTTGAGATTTTTCTTGCTTCTTGAAGTAGGCTGGTATTTTATAAACCTCCCTCTTAGAACAGCTTTTGATGCATCCCAAAGATTTTGGGGCTGTTGTATTTTCATTTTCATATGTCTCCATGTTTTTTGTTGTTGTTGTTTTGTTTTAAATTTCCTCTTAAGCAAGCTGTTTAGAAACAGACCCCTATGGCCTTCCGTGATGGCAAAGTACATCAAAATCCAGCTTCCTGGCAAGTCAGGAATTAATTCGTAGGGCAATGCTTCTCAAAGTGTGGTCCAGAGCCAACAGCAGCAGTACCTATGACCCTGAGTTCTAGGTTCACTCTAGGGGTGGGGCCCAGTAAAAATTTTTAACAAGGATTCCGGGTGATTTGGAGGCACACCACTGTTCTAGGGGAAAAAACCAGAGACGACAGGAAGAAAGTTAGAATGGAAGCACACCAGCGAGGAAGAATAAGGGGTGGCGTGGGGATTTTAAAAGAGAGAGATAATAAGGAAGAACTCATTATGTAGTCAGAAAACCTACCCTGCCCCCAGAGAGCTTTCCCGAAAGATGTTTCGACATTCACGTCAAGAACCGGCAGGTACGGCAGCAAGGGACCTGTCGCTGGCTGACCAGGTCGCTCGCTACAGCGGGGCTGGATCAGCTACGCGGCTGTTCAGGGGTTAAATCTCCTCAACCCGCCCCCAGCCTGCCGCCGACCCCTTGCGCCTGCGCCCGGGCGGGCGCCCCTCGCGCCATAGAGCTGAGCAATCCTCCCAGTTTCCTAGAGCGGACGCGGCGATGGCGGTTTCGCAGCGCGTGGGGCTTTACAGGGACCTGAAGGACACGTCGAGGTAGGGGTGATGTTAGGTCATGGGAGCCAGGGGACCTCGGGTGATCTCGCCTCCTGGGGTGCCTTGCGGCACCTCCAGGAAACCCTATAGGGTTTCCTCAAGTCCGTAGAGAGTCCCGGCCGCCCCGGGTCGCCCCCAGGCGCTGCTCCTGGGGCAGTGGGTCCTCGGCCTAGCGTGCTTTGGATACCCGGGTAGCGCCTGCTTGGCCTTGGGTTCAACCGAATGAACACCGGAAACTTTGGGGGCATGTGGAATCAGGAAGGGGGCTGCATCCTAGCAGATCCGCAGAGCGTGGGGGAAAAAGCAGCCTGAATGTGCGAGCGCTGGAAAAGGGGAAGGAGGGAAAGAGGGATAATGATGGTGACTAGTAGTGCCGGGGCGGTATAGGAGAGGCAGCGAATACAGCGTTAACCGCTGAAACAAAATTTTACAATGCCCTCCCCTGCCTTATCTTCCCAGTTACATCCTTATTTCAGGAGCCTTAACCACCAGTTATGTTTGAAGGTCTCTAGCCTTGGAATGGAGACTGCACGTCCAAAATGGTTTGTCTGAGCCTCATCATGAGGGAGGAAGCCTAATAAATTCTCGGAGAAAACCACTTGGAAATTAAATGAGATTTGTTTTCTCCTTCATTTCTCTTATATCTAGAGGATGTTTCTCCGAAATTATATCTCCGGTCTCCACGATGATTGCCTTCCAAGCCCAGTGGTACCCCGTTGCCTCCAGGTTTCAGACTCCTATGCCGACCAGAAAAGCTTACTGAGGAAATGGTAATTCTCCAGTTGCTCCCCGAGGTGCCAAGCGTCCAGTTGCAGCCCATGGAGATCCACTTCAGTTTTGAATCTCAAGAACACCACCTTCTGTCAGGTGAGAAGCAGTGCATTCTATCTTTCTTGGGTTCAGGTGGTGGGGAGGGTTGTTAATGGTGCTGTGTTAGTGTCTTCCAGGGCTATTGGTATTCTTCCTTCCCTATCCCTCACTGTATTGGGCAGTATCATCTCTTGAGTGCTACAAGCACAGTCACATAACTTTATTGTGAATTCTGGCAGTCAGATTCTCATGGAGTTCCCTCCTCTCCTTAAGTTCCCAGTTACCCATTTTCCCCATTATAATCACTTTATCACCAGTGTGTCAGTGTTTGATATTTTCCCTTTAAAATCTTTTCAAGTCATCTTTTTCAGGTATGGTAGGGGCTAGTTAAAAGTTTTGGAGTCTCACACCCTGGATTCAAATACTAGCTTTGTCATGTACTAGCTTCAGTAAATGACTTGTATTTTCTTTCTTTCTTTTTTTTTTTTTTTTTTAAACGATTCTGCTTCCTCATTTTATAAGTATGTAGTAACTCATACCTTGGAGGTTATTTTGAGGGTTGTGTTTATTGCTCCATAATAAAGGACCCCAAAATTTAGTGACCTTAAACATCAGACTTTTTTTTTTTTTAAGATTTTATTTATTTATTTGACAGAGAGATCACAAGCAGGCAGAGAGGCAGGCAGAGAGAGAGGAGGAAGCAGGCTTCCTGCCGAGCAGAGAGCCCGATGCGGGGCTCGATCCCAGGACTCTGAGATCATGACCTGAGTCCAAGGCAGGGGCTTAACCCACTGAGCCACCCAGGCGCCCCAAACATCAGACATTTTTAAACCATGTTATTTTCTTATGGTTCTGTAGGTCCTCAACTTGGGGTGGTTTCAGCTGGCAGTTTTTTCTCCTGGTTTCGTCTGGGATCACTTGTGCGTCATCTAGTGGCTCAACTAGGGCCAGGGTCTGAGTATCAGCCATATGTCTGGCTGTTGGTGCTGGTCAGGGCTGGGGTCACCCACCTGCAGCTGTCCAGCCCAGACTTTCTCACAGGGCAGCCAGTTTCCCATACAGAGAGAGGGCAAGCCTTGGGATGCATAAGCACTTCACTTTTCTAACTTATGTTTGTGTTATATTGACGTTCCAGAGTCATTGTGGAAAAGAGCTACACAAGGATATAGTTATTTGGAGATAGGGTTTGTTGGGATCCCCTATTACTATAACAAACACCACGAGCACTAATAATATTACATTATATAAAGCTCTGCACACAAACCAGACTGTTAGTAAATTCTTTATAAATGGTAGGCACTGTTATTTTTAGTTAGATAATTTTAATCCCATTCTTTTTTTTTTTTTAAGATTTTATTTATCGGTTTAACAGACAGAGATCACAAGTAGGCAGAGAGGCAGGCAGAGAGAGGAAGGGAAGCAGGCTCCCTGTTGAGCATAGATCCCAGTTCGGGGCTCGATCCCAGGACCCTGGGATCATGACCTGAGCCGAAGGCAGAGGCTTTAACCCACTGAACCATCCAGGCGCCCCTTTAATCCCATTCTTATTCAGGTGTTCTGCAGGGTCTCATTTTCACATCATATTTGCTGTTTTCTGATTTTGGCCCTCTCATTGCTGCTATTTTGCCTGTGAAATTTTACTATCATTTTTTTTTTAACTCCAGATCTTCTGCCTCTTTATAGTTTTGAAGTATTTTTATTTTGTTTTGTTTCTCTCTTCTATATTTAGAACTTGTCTTTCCTTAAGAATCTATTGTAAGGCATCTAGCTCTCATTTTTCATGAGAATTACTACAGAATTGGGTCTCCTTCTTGCAGTTTTATATAAATTAATATACATATTGCATGTGTTTGTGTCTCTTAGAGTGTGTGTGAAAGAACATTTTTTTACTATAGAATAATCTAATTATACTAAAGTACATTTGTAAAATACAGAAAGACACAAAACAGGGAATTTAAATAACATACAGCTCCACCATCTAAAGATAGTCACTGGAATGCCTGGGGGGCTCAGTTGGTTAAACTAGCAGCTACCTTCTGCTCAGGTCATGACCCTAGAGTCCTGGGATCAAGTCCCACATTGGGCTCCTTGTGCTCAGCGGGGAGCTTGCTTCCCTCTCTGCCTCTGCCTGCCACTCTGCCTGCTTGTGCTTGCTCTCTCTCTCTCTGTCTCTGACAAATAAATAAATAAAATCTTCAAAAAAATAGGGGTGCCTGGGTGGCTCAGTGGGTTAAAGCCTCTGCCTTCGGCTCAGGTCATGGTCCCAGGGTCCTGGGATCGAGCCCGGAATCGGGCTCTCTGCTCATCAGGGAGCCTGCTTCCTCCTCTCTCTCTCTGCCTGCCTCTCTGCTTACTTGTAATCTCTGCCTGTCAAATAAATAAATAAATAATCTTTAAAAATTAAAATTAAAATTAAAAAATTAAAAAAGATAGTCACTACTAACAATGTGTCCTTCTAATAAGTAATCGCCTATTCAACAAATATTTATTGTTGATAAATGTTTATTAGTTAATCAGATTATAGCTTATTAATTATTGCTGACCATATAATATGGTTAGTTATTGAGGGGCTACTCTTATACTGTTCTAAGTGCTGGGCATATAGCAGTGAACTGAACAGAAAAGCCTTTGCCCTTAAGGAGCTTACAGTCTGGTGGGGGAAATAGGAAATAAATAAATATATGGTAGAACATCAGATAGTGGTAATGGTTACAAAGAAAATAAACCAGGATATATCAGTCAGGATTCTAGCAGGAAACAGATGGTTCATTCAAATTGGTAATTCAACATTTCATGAAGAAGATGTGCAGGATTACAGAAATTAATAAGGGATAGAGTACAGCTTTGGGACCAAGAAAATGATAAGCAGTTACTACCCTTAGGCCTAGTGTTATAAAGGGAGAGACTGATTACCAGATCCTGGAGAGTATAGCTGTAGGGTAGAGCTACCCAGTAGGAGCCATAGCCTTTGCTAGAAGAAGCACAGTCACTTGCAACTCCTGGCCCAGCAAGAAGGGAGTCAGGATGTAGAGTGAAGAACTCATCCTGGTTTCCCCTGGGATTTAGCACTGAAAGTCCCATATCCCAAGATCCCCATCTGTTTTGGACAAACCAGGATAGTTGGTCATTCTACAGTTCTCCTCCTACTTTGGGCCAAATCTAATTGCAAGCCACAGGACACAGAATCCCAAGTGCTGCAGTCCATAAATTAGTATCAGCCTCTTGGAGCACAGAGAAACATGAACAGTAGACCTAGAGGGGCAAAAGGAGAATATCCCATTACAGTGCACCCCTTTTTAACCTATAATGTTTACTTTTGTCCTTTGTTTGGTTTATCCTGCTCCTAACACAGAGAAAAACAGTCTCTTAAGCTTCTGCTTCACAGGTTGACTTGTAATTAAATTATACTCTCCCCGCCCCAAAAAACATGAAACTTCACTGCCATTGATGCTCCTCATATTAGGTAGTGAGGTAAAGGGGGTGAAGGCATAATTAACTTAACATCACTGCTACAGGTTTTACTCTTCATAAAGCCAAAACTGATGATCATAACATCTTCTTTCATCTCCCATTCTATGTTGTCTCTACCCTCTGTCAGGATCTCAGTGGCAGAGTTCTTTACCTAGTTTAGTAATATAAACCTTTCTTCCTGGATGATCTGAGTCCTTGATGATCTTGTCTCTTCCATGTTATTTCAGTGTACCATTGACTGGGCCTTTAGACAGGAGAGAACTAGGAAGCACCCACATTGAATTACCTGATTTCCATGCCTTTTTTCCCTTGCCCTTGTTATGTAGCAGCAGCCAACCCCCAGTGTCAATTGGTATCAGTCATCCCAGCCAGCAGAGCAACCCTTTCTCTTGCCAGTTGGTTCAGCAGCATGAGGAACCCAAATGGCCAGCAGACCGTCTCAGCTTCAGATTTAACAAAATCATGACTTTGTTCCATGGTAGACATATTTCTTCTTTGAGAACCAGAACCCCAAACTTACCAAGCCCAAGACTATGGGGATAGGAATTAAAAATAATATGGGGGCACCTGGGTGGCTCAGTCAGTTGATTGTCTGTCTCTTAATTTTAATTCAGGTTGTGATCTCAGGGTCATGGGGTTAAGCCTCACATCAGGTTCCCTGCTCAGTGGGGAGTCTGCTTGAGATTATTTCCCTCTCTGTCTGCCCCCACCCACGTGTGCACACATGCTCACGTGCTCTCTCACATCTTTAAGAATATAAATATAATACAATCCATGATATGAATGGATTATTAGTTATATAAGTGAAAGGAGACATTTTACTACTCCTCTACCCTTGGCTCCTATGCGTAGGTACTCTGGCCATAGATAAGACAACACTGTTTATTCTCCTCTGGTTTAAGGCATATATTGCATCCTGTAGGACAGCACCCCAAACTTAGGGTGTTGTTGCCTAGCTGTAACTGAGCCTTCAGTAAATCATTCCACTATTATCGGAATCCACTTACTTCTGGATGATGGGACGTGTGGTAAGACCCGTGAATTGCATGTGTGTGAGCTTATTGCTATGCTTCCTTCCCTGTAAAACTACTCCTCTGGAGGTATTACTGTATAGAATCACCATGGTAATAAATAAAGCATTCTCTTAGGTCAGTGCACATTTATTTGTATTTGGACTATATATTTAGTCCTTTGAAAACAAATTTTTGCCCTCTTCATGATAGAAGGAGCCAAGTCTGATGAATCTGCCCCCTAGTTGTGGGCTCGTTCCTCTCCGGAGAATTGTAGCATATTAGGGGCTCAGGGTTGGTCCCAACAGTTGGCTGCATGGCTATATAGCTGTGATAATAGGTATATCAGCCTTGTAATAGACACCCATATTGTTGAGCCCACACATAGCTTCCATGACCACTTTGTACATGAATCCATTGGGCAAACATTAGTAAAAAGGCTGACTGACATTCACAACGTGGATCACCACGTCCGTCTGATTGAGAGGCTTCTTTCAAGTGGATGCCCTACACGGGACACAGATACATTCATTCTTTGCCCATCGTAGGAGGTCTGTTATAATTTTCTTCTATAATCCTTATTTCTGATCTTCCAGGCTTGTTCTTTCAGCTACCTAACCAACCAATAACTCATTAGTCATTATCCATGAATCAGTACAGATGTGTATCTTAGGCTCTGTTGCCTTCCATGAAAGTGGACAGCCAGGTGTATACCTGAAATTCTGTCTAATGGGAGGATTTGCCTTTACCAGTATATTTCAGGTCACTTCAGAGTCAAGGTGTAAGTGAAAGATTCGTTTTCTGCTAGTGTCTACACACTGAGCAGACCCATCTATAACTCAGTTCTGTACATTTTCCTCCTCTGTTAACTGATAAGAGGGAATTCCCATTAGGCCAAGAATATTGGCTAATAAGGAGGGGATTAGTGGAGCAATAGGGAAACCCACATCACTAGCACATTGAATTTATTTGTCTTCCATACTTGCTTTTATAATGGAACGCTGGTTTGTATGTCTAGTTTTAGGATTTGGTGGGTCAACTAGGTAGCTCACAATGATCAGCTTGTAATAGTCATTTGGTGTTCTGTTGTGAAGCATTAGGTCTTATTAGTGCCCAAGAGCAAGCCAGCATCTGTTTTTCACTTAGAAAATTGTTGGCAGAGAGAGTATGGCCTTACTCCGGTGTCCTTCTCTTCTGGAGGCTTGCAGAAGCCTTAATACAGCATCCCTGACTACTGCAGACATTTCTTACCATTGGTTATCCTGGTTAATAAAGTCATGTGACAGGACAGCTTACATTGCAACCTGGACCCATGCAAAGCCTTCTTTTAAATTTTGAGTCAGGGTACTAATATTGGTCGTTTCAGCACATTCGACTGTGATATCTGTTGTCTCAAAAATGCAGAGCTCTCCAAGTATTGTGTCTTTCTGAGGTAACAGTTGGTTAGAGATATAAGGGAAGTGAGAAAACAAGCCACATGGCTATCTGACAGAAGAGTGTTTTAGGCACAGGGACCAACAAATGCCAGAGGCCCTTTAATGTAGCAGGAACAGTGTCAGTATGGGGTAGACAGGAAACAGGAATGAAATGAGAGCAGAGAGAGAAAGGACGGGATGGAACCTTCTGAGCCATAGTAAGGACATGGAATTTATTCCCAGTGTAATAGGAAACCACTGGAACATTTTATGCATGATAATAACATATAAAGATTACTCTGGAGATGCCTGGGTGGCTCAGTCAGTTAAGCATCTGCCTTTTGGCTCAGGTCATGATTCCAGGGTCCCGGGATCGAGTCCTGCATCAGGCTCCTTGCTCAGCCGGGAGCCTGCTTCTCCCTCTCCCTGCCACTCCCCCTGCTTGTGTGCCCTCTTGCTATCTTTCTCTCTGACAAATGAATAAATAAAAAATTTAAAGTATACTGTTTTATGGAGAGTAGGGGAAAGGTAAGTTAGAAGAAAAATGTTTTAAGAGAGTAGTCAATTATGTCAGATAAATACAGAAGAAGATTGAGAATTGACCATTAGATTTGTTAAGATAGAGCTTATTAGGGATTCTGATAAGTGGAGTTTTGATGGAGTTAAGGAGATAAAAGCCTGATTGCAGTGGGTTAAAAAGAGGATAGACTTAATATTGGTTAGCATATAGAGCAGTGTGAACTCAAACTCAACAATAAGACCCAGCAATTCTGGTCCTAAGTTTATGTAACCTGGAGAAACACTTGAATATGTGCATAAAGATAAATGTACCAGCAGATTCATATGAGCATTGTTTGAAATAACAAAATTATTGTCCATTGAAGGAGAATGGCTAAATAAATTGTGGTATAGGTCACACTATGGTAGTGAACATCAATAGACTGCAGTTACACGATTGAATATGGATGAATTTTCCAAACATAATGTTGAGCAAAAAAAAAAAAAAAAAAAATCATAGAATATATGTGATATAATTCCATAAATGTGTACAGTTCAGAAATATGCTTTATTTGTCTGCTAGGGCTCCCATAACAAAGTATCACAAACTGGGTGGCTTAAACTGCAATTTATTTTCTCATAGTTCTGTGCCTTAACTTTTGTCATCTGTGCTTTGCTTTCTTCTAGAAGTGTTATAGTTTTAGTTTTTATATTTATGTTTATATTACATTTCTAGTTAATTTTTGTATATAGCATAAGGAAAGAGGGTTAATTTGTGTTACTGTTACAGCTGAAAAGATATAACAATATCTTTTGTTGAAAAAAGACTGTCCTTTCACCATTGATTTTCTTAGCAACTTTGTTGACAATCAGTTTTACATAAATGTTTGGATCTATTTATGGACTCAGTCTTTTTCCATTAGTGGATATGCTTGTCCTTATGCAGTCCCATACGGCTTTGATTACTGTAGCCTTACAATAAAGCTTGAAATCTGGTAGTGTAACTTCTTTAATTTTGTTCTTCTTTTCCAAAATTGTTTAGACTCTTCTGTGCCTTTCTACATAAAGTTTAGAATCAGTTTGTCAATTTCCATGAAAAAATCCTGCTAAGGTTTTGATTGGAGTTGTATTGAACCTATAGCAAAGTTTGGGAAGAAATCCACCATCTTAACAATATTAAATCTTCCTCTCCATAAGTGATGACATATATTTCTGTTTATTATGTCTTCTTTAACTTCTCTTAGCAGTGTTATGTAGTGTTCATTATAAACATTACACGTATTTTGTTGAATTGTTTTTAAATATTTTATTTTTGGTGTAATTAAAAATGTTTTTAATTTTAGGCTCTAATTTTTCATGGGTAGTATACTAAAATAGAGTTGGGTTTTGTATGTTATTCTAATAAGCTCATGTACAAGTTCTAATAACTTTTTTTTTTAAGATTTTATTTATTTATTTATTTGACAGAGATCACAAGTAGGCAGAGGCAGGCAGAGAGAGAGTGGGGAAAGCAGGCCCCCCGCTGAGCAGAGAGCCCCATGTGGGGCTCGATCCCAGGACCCCGGGATCATGACCCGAGCCGAAGGCAGAGGCTTTAACCCACTGAGCCACCCAGGCGGCCCTCTAATAACTTCTTTGAGATACTTTAGAATCTTCTATATACATGACTGTATAGTCTACAAGTGAAGACAGTTTGACTTTTTTCTTGTTTGTATCTCTCATTTATTTTTCATGTCTTGTTGCATTGGCTAGTAATACTGAACAGAGGTTGCTTAACCCCCAATAGTAGCCTCTGATCAGGCTGGTTGGTGGTCTTCCCAGTGACAGCCAGACTGCCACTGCCGCCTTCTCTCTCTCCTTCTCCCCTATCCCTCAAGTACTCTTTCATATTGCTTACCTTACTTATGTTAATAAGTTGCTTGTGTATTAGTTTTAATTTAGTCAAAACTTTCATAATTACTGTGACTAGGTTTCAGTATTCCCAGATCTCCTGTGACAAACATATACAGGACATATCTGGTAAACCGTTTGAATACATGGTTATTATGATCCATTACTTATTGATTCTTCCTAGTTGCTCTTTCAGAGGATAATTTTCAGTGTTTTAGAGCACTCTCATATTGTGATATACAATATGAAGAATACATTCCATTTGGATTTTTTATTGTTCTAGGTGGTGAGACTAAGACCAAGATTGGAGAGGTGACTTCAGAGGAGGAAATTACAACAAAAATTGAACCATTGCCTGGAGAGTCTGGCAACCCCAGAGATGATGTTCTCCAGGATTCTGAATGCAGAGGATTTTGTGAATTTGGGGATAAATTAAATGAGAAGGATCAAAATTTCTTTAAAAGAAGACAGCATAACTGTGATGAATGTGGGCAAAGCTTTGCTTGGAGTACAGGCCTTATTAGGCATCGAAGAACCCATTGGGAGAAACCCTATGAATGTGATAAGTGTGGAAAGGCTTTTAGTGTGAGCTCAGCTCTGGTTCTGCATCAGAGAATTCATACTGGAGAGAAACCCTATCCTTGTACTTGGTGCATTAAAAGTTTCAGTCGGAGCTCAGACCTTATTAAACATCAAAGAGTCCACACTGGTGAAAAACCTTATAAATGTGATGAATGTGGGAAAGCCTTCAGTCAGAGTTCTGATCTCATCATCCATCAGAGAATCCATACAGGAGAAAAACCCTATCAGTGCAGTCACTGTAGTAAAAGTTTTAGCCAGCGCTCAGATCTGGTTAAGCATCAAAGAATCCATACTGGAGAGAAGCCTTATACATGTAACCAGTGTAACAAACATTTTAGTCAGAGTTCTGATGTTATAAAACATCAAAGAATCCACACTGGGGAGAAACCATATAAATGTGATGTGTGTGGAAAAGCCTTCAGTCAGAGCTCAGATCTTATTCTGCATCAGAGAATTCACACTGGGGAGAAACCATATCCATGTAATCAGTGTAACAAAAGTTTCAGTCAGAACTCAGATCTTATTAAACATCGAAGGATCCACACTGGAGAGAAACCCTATAAGTGTAATGAATGTGGTAAAGCTTTTAATCAGAGCTCAGTCCTTATTCTGCATCAGAGAATTCACACTGGAGAGAAACCCTATCCATGTAATCAGTGTAGCAAAACCTTCAGTAGACTTTCAGATCTCATGAATCATCAGAGAATTCACACTGGAGAGAAACCTTACCCATGTAGCCAGTGCAGCAAAATGTTTAGTCGAAGATCAGACCTTGTTAAACATCATAGAATTCATACAGGGGAGAAGCCCTATGAATGTGATGAGTGTGGTAAAACCTTTAGTCAGAGCTCGAATCTTATTCTCCATCAGAGAATCCACACTGGAGAGAAACCCTATCCATGCAGTGATTGTACTAAAAGTTTTAGTCGTCATTCAGACCTCGTTAAACATCAAAGAATACACACTGGAGAGAAACCGTATGCTTGTAACCAGTGCAATAAAAGTTTCAGTCAAAGCTCAGACCTCACTAAACATCAGAGAGTGCACTCTGGGGAAAAGCCCTATCATTGTGATCATTGTGAGAAAGCCTTCAGCCAGAGTTCTGACCTTATTCTTCATCAGAGAATTCACACTGGAGAAAAACCATACCCATGCACACAGTGCAGCAAAAGTTTCAGCCAGAACTCAGACCTGATCAAACACCAGAGAATCCACACTGGGGAAAAACCCTATCAGTGTCCTGAGTGTGGAAAGGCTTTTAGTCAGTGCTCAGCTCTTATCCTACATCAGAGGATCCACACTGGAGAAAAACCATATTCATGCGATCAGTGTGGCAAAAGCTTTAGTCGGCGCTCTGATCTCATTAACCATCAAAGAATCCACGCAGGGGAAAATCCATGTAAATGTGATACATGTGGGAAAGCCTTCGGCACATGCTCTGAGCTTACTGAACACCAGGCAGTCCACACTGGGGAGAGACCCCACACGTGTGTCCAGTGCAGCAGAAGTTTTAGCCAGCTCTCTGAGCTTATTAATCATGAGACAGTCCATTCTGAGGAAGACAGGCTAAGTGTGATAAATGTGGGAAAACCTTTAGAGTATTCGCAGACTTTATTTCATACCAGGGACACTATACCAGAAAAAAATCTTAGGAATGCTATTGATTATGAAAACGGTTTTAATCAGTGCTCAACTCTTGTGCTACATTAAAAGGAAACACACTGGACAGAAAACACTTAAGTTCTACAATGAAAGTTTGAGAATTCAGACATTACGAAACTTAGATTCTGAGTTCCATGAGTAATTGAGAAAACCTTCAATATGAATAAATATTACTGAATGTCAGCAACGATGGAAAGAAATTTCTGTCTGTTATAATGAAAAAACAAAAGAAGCCTCTGGTCTTTTATTCAAATATAATCTACAAGGGGAGAATCTTATCATTATAAGAAATGAATAACAATATTAATGCAGAACCTTATCAGATACTTTAAAGATCCGTGTGATGGGGTGTGCAGTCAGCTCAAAAGGAAATCTATTAGTGTCATTATCTCAAACCTTTAGTGAGCCCTAATTATTACATATCAGAGAAGTTACATTAGAGAATGTGGGGAAAACTTAAATCCCTTCTATATCCTAATTGGCATTCACTCATAATCGGCATGCCACTTACAACCTGACAACAGCGAGTTCTACCTTATGCTCACATTACTTAATCTCATTAAATTCCCTGTGTGTGAACATGGCTATGCTATTCTGGTATTAAACTTATTAACTACATAATTCCAGTGCCCTATTTTCTCAGAAAAAAAAAAATTTTTTCTTTGCCCTAGTTTTGGTTTTCCTAAAGAGTAGGAATTTTCAGGTTCCTGCAGTAGGGACAGAGAATATGGAATTATTTTGCTTTCAGTAATGCAGCCCATAGACCAGTGGTTTGAAATCACTTCTTCCATATTACAATTTAATCACAGTTTCTTAAATATATGAGACAATTTTTTTAATTCCATATGTCAGAGTCTAGCACTATGTCATCTATAAACAAAAATGAGAGCTGAAGTAGTGCCCACATGACTAATTTGTATACCATATTCTGTCTAAAAATAAAGACATTGATTTTTTTCAAGTGGCAACATTTATCAGACTTTGGTTTGTTGATTTCTGATATACGTATGGTAATAGGCTACTATATGCAAAATTTTCAACTGAAAAATAGAAACATTTAAAAATAAAAATTTAAAATTGTTTTTCTAGTATTAACCATTTGTTAAGATTCCACTGCTATACACTGAATATTCCCTATAATCATCCAGTTACTATATCACTTTAATAGTTACTGTTATCTACAATGTGCAAGGCATTTTTTTTTTTTTAGGTTTTGTGGTATACACAGAATATACAAAGCTTATGTGATAAAGTCTGATGTATAAAGAAAACACATGGTTCAGTACAATCATAGAGGTAGACAAGATGCTTATAAGAGGAAGTAGGGTTCAATTCTGATTGGAAAGAAAAAGTTTGGGGAGCTCCTGAGATTTGAGTTTTGAAGGATGGGATTAGAGGCAGGAAGGGAGTAGTCAACAAAGTCACAGAAGCAAGAAAGTGAAAGAAATGATGTGGAGTATGTGCTTAGTCATTAATGCATTCAATACACATTCAGTGTCAGGCACTACAGAGTACTACTCAAGGGGAGAAGAAGGGTTCCTCTCCAAAAATACTCAAGTGTTTTTGCAAATGATGACTAAAACATGTACTTAAGAGGGTAAGAATGAGGTGGAAATCAGAGTGAAGTATGAGAAAAGACTGTTAAGGAGTATGATGCTAAACGAGCAGGCACTTCAACTTTCTGGCATTTAGTATCACGTAAAATGGAAGAGTACTAGTTATGATAGGATTGAGTTTCATATTTCTGTATTTGTTCTCAAGGTAATGGAAAGCCATTGAGGTCTTTGAACCAAGGAATGGCATGATCATCTTACTGCCTTCAGAAGAGTAAAATTAAATGGGGAAGGAGCAGAAAGAAAAACTTTTGAAGTCTGAAAATAAAAGCGTGAGGGTCATAAGCAGAAGAGCTAAGAGGCATTGACATGACAGTAAGTTGAGAAGGGAGTAGGAAAAGGTATAATTAATTAGCATTTATTCTTTGGGGAATTTAAAAAGTGAAGAAATAGGATGATGAAATTTGTATCAAGTTTACCCCTCTCTCCTGAGGATAAATTTTAAGAGCCAACTGCTTACTACACACTCCCATGATATCTTCCTCCTGAAGTCCCTATCCTGGCGAATTGCACTGCTAAGCACCTTGCCGTACAGCCATTCTGCACTCTCACTTTCCCCAGTTTTCTAAATCCACTTGTTCACTAGGTTTTAGAAACGAGTTACAAAAGTAACACTACATATATATAAATATGATTTTTTAAAAGTCTGACAATAGCAAGTGTTGAGAAGGAACATGGTAGATCAGTAATTGTATTACATCAGTAATTATATTACATATAATGAACTTTAAGAAAATTCTTGCATTTCTTATAGTTTATAGGGTACTTGCTCGATCAAACCCACTATAAGAGCAAGGATCCAGGGAATTCAAAATTAAGTATGGAAAAAGATACTCCATTAAAATACTAACCAAGAAAGCTGTTAATCGCTGTACCAATATTAGACAAGTAGACCTTAAAACCAAAGGCTTGAAAATCCCCGAGAAGAAATGGGAGGGAGTTACGTAGGATGCGTGCTTGGCTCCAGCACTTTGGGAATGAAAGGAATTGCAGTTTTCAAGGATCTTCTGTATTCAATAAAAACAGTTACTTGTCTACTTGCAAAAAAAAAAAAAACAAACAAACAAAAAACCCCAAAGGCTTACTATAGATCAAAGGGGACATTTTTATGGATAAAAGAGTCAGTTTACCAAGAAAATACAAATATTCCAAAGTATATACATCTAATAATTTTGCTTCAAAGTATATAAAGCTAAAATTGACAGCAAAACTAAAATGAAAAAGATGAATCTACAATCCTAGTGGAAGACTTTCCCATACATAGCTCTCTCAGTAAACAAGCAGGGGAAAAAAATGTTTAAGAATATAGTACATGTGGACATACAGAATATGTTAATAAAATGATCTACTTAACATATAGAAAACAGTGCAACCAACACTGGCAGAAAACTGCTTTTGGGTGTACAAAGAACATTTACCATAGCTGACCATGTGCTGGTTTATAAAGCAAGCCTCAGCAAATTTCATCAGACTGAAATAATTTAGTGTAGTGCTGTCCAATAGAACTTAATAGGTTCTTGTCAGTAGTGTTCAGTACAGTAATCACATAGCTAATAGTCACTAGCCACATGTGGCTACTGAGCCCTTAAAATGTGGCTAATGTGACTGATGAACAACATTTTATTTAATTCTAATTAATTTAAATAGTCACATCTCGTTAGTGGCTACCACATTGGACAGGAAGACTTAGCATATGTTTTCAGACAACAATAAAATTAGCTAGAAATCAGTAACTCACGCACACTAAAAATAAATTCCCAAATGTTTAGAAATCAAGACAATTTAAATCACCTATAGGTAAAAGAAGTAAGCATAGTGGAAATTTGGAAGGTATCTTTGTCTGGATAACAGTAAAAATTGTGGGAAAGAACTAAAGCCCTGATTAAAGAGAAATTTATGGCATTTAGCGCCTATATTAGGAAAGACAGGGCTACAGTTCACTGATTTAAATATCCATTGCGAGAAGTTAGAAAAAGAATAGTAAGTAAATCTAAAGAAAGAATGTAGAGAGAGTGCTGTTCTGGGTTCCCATCGTAGCTTAAAGGGAAATTTTCACAATGTCCAGAATATTTGATGTTCTGCAAATGAAGGAAGAGGGTGTTCTCAAATTCCTTGCAGCAGGAACCCACTCAGGTGGTACCAACTTGACTTCTAAGCCGAACAGTACATCTACAAAAGGAAAAGTGATGGCATCTTTAGCATAAATTTGGAGAGAACCTAGGAGTAGCCTCTGTTGGCAGCTCAGGCCATTGTTGCCATGGAAACCCAACTGATGTCAGGGTCATGACCTTCAGAATACTGGCCAATGAGTTGTGCGGAATTTTGCTGCCATCCTTGGACCCCCCACTATGGCTGGCCCCTTCGCTCCCAGAGCCTTCATTAACCAGATCCAGGGAGTGTTCCAGGAACAAAGACTTCTGGTGGTTACTGCTGCCAGGGCTGACCACCCGCCTCTCACTGACGTGTCTGGTGTTGACCTGCCCACCATAGCCGTGCTAGTGCAACCCATCTGCTGTACGTGGTCATCGCCATCCCATAGGCAAGGGAGCTCACTCAGTGGGTCTGAGTGGAGGATGCCACCCAGGGAGGTCTGCGCATGCGTGGCACCAGGTCCTGGGTACAGCTAGAGGAGGTCCTCCCAGACCTCTCCTTCCAGAGATTCTGAAGAGATTGTTGTGGCAGAGCAGACCGCTGCTGAAAAGGCTGTGACCACAGAGGAATTTCAGAGTTGAACGAACGGCTCCGCCTCCTGGATTTACCACTCCTCAACCTGAGGTCGCAGACCGGTCTGAAGGCATGCGGGTGACCTCGGTGCCTTGTCAGCGGATCCCTCCTGAAGGGTGGTCTGCGGTTCCCACTGCTCAGGCTCCTGAGTGGAGAGGAATGACTAACTCCTGAGTGGCTTTAAGCTGTGCTTCCACAGACCCTTAAACAGAAAATGGAAATATGGTCGACAGACAATACACGGTTTCTTTAAAAAAAAAAAAATGAAACGAAAGAAATTGTAGAGCATGAATTAATGAAACAGAAAACAAATATTTTGGTTCAGCTTTTGAAAGAAATAAAATTGAGAATGCCCCAGCAAAACTGATCAAGAAAAAAAAAAGAGAGAGAGAGAAGTACCGTCTGTCAGTGTAAGGAGCACAAAAGTGGCCATCAATGCACATCTACAACTGTTACAGAGAGAATATAAAGGATACGGCTAATAATTTCATAAAAAATTTTGAAATGTTATCCAATATTAGTTCAAGAAGAAATATAAAATCTAAACAATTTGGGATCTACTAAGGAAATTGTAATTTAAAATTTTTCTTATAAAGAATATTCCAGGCCAGATACCACAGTGAGGAATACTTTCAGATTTTAAAGGAAGAAGTAAACCAATCTTCCACAGTCTCTTCAAGGTAATAGTGATGGGTCCGTAATCAAAGGAGCGAGACTGATACAAAGTGAAGGTCAAGCAAAGCTTTATTTCACGCCAAGCATCAAGAATCAAACCGACTGTTCGGGGCTGCCTCTTACAGAGAGGGCAACCCCTCCCTGCCTTACAGACTACCTTTTAAAGGGCAAAGGCTATGTGGTTGAGCCTGGCCACACACAGGTGGCCAATGAGATTGTAACACACAGAGAAAGCTAGGTCACACACGGGTGGCCAATTGAATTACAATTTACTGTATAGTAGATATTTGAACTAGTCTATCACCGTGGTCAGAATTGGCACCCAAAAGGCGCCCAAAAGGTGGGGCCCACACTCCTTGTTAGCTAGGGAGACAGTATGTGCGCTCCATGATTGGATGTCTCCACCTGGCCTGACCCGCTCTTGTGTTTGGGCTCTGTTACCTGGGACTGGTCAACCATATTTTACTAGTTGCCCGGACTTGCTTTTAAGTAAGTTCCCCTGGGGGGGCGGGGTGGTGGTGGCAGGGTCAGTTTAAGTTTTACTGCATAAACAACAAAATCACTGTTTAACCAGATGGAATTGCTCTGCCTAAATAGGCCCTTACAATAGCAAAAGATGGTACATTACCCAGCTAATTTTATGGAAGCTGTAGATTATGCTCCTTACAGAGCAAGATTTCATTCCTGGAACGAGACCAGGAGGACCCCGGCTTTTTCTAGATTTTCGCACTCCCTTCAGGCCTTTGATCACTCCAGCAGTCAGGGAGGTGCCGCTGAGTCCCCAGGGCATATTAAAAGGACTATTTTTTTCAGACAGTTGGGATCCAGTTCTCTGACAGACCAAATCCATCTACAATATCATACAATGCATACTTATCACATTACACTTCTCTAGGCAAAGGGTTTGTTACTTGTTTATAAACGTGGTTTGAGTTAGATATTTTCACTGAATTTCATTTAACCTTCTTATTCAATGATAGAGCATGGAGCCAGTGGAATTCTCAGACCATTAGTTGGTCCAGGGGGCCCCATACGAAGTTCCATAGGAAGGGGAATATTTCTTGCCTGTAAGCCATTTTTTTTTTTTTTTTCAGATTTTATTTATCCACTTGAGTGATAGAGCTAGAGGGAACAAGCAGGGGAAAGAGAGAAGCAGGGTCTCTGCAGAGCTTGATCCAAGGACCCTGGGATCATAATCTGAGGCAAAGCAGACTTCTAACCAACTGAGCCACCCAGGCACCCTGCCTGTAAGCCATTCTTTAGGGAAAAGGGTACCCATCTAAATTACAGGTCAGCAAAGTACTAGGTACTGCCACCTGTTTTTGTAAATAATGTTTTAATGGAACCCAACCATGCCCATTTGTTCATGTGTTATCTATGGCTGCTTTCTGCTACAATGGCAGAGTTGCAGAGTTGCAACTGAAACTGTAGGGTCAGCAAAGCTGAAAATATTTGTTATCTGGCCCTTTACAGAAGGGCCACATTTGCTGACTCCTGACCTAAATGAGAACTTTCCTTCTAAATTTTATTGATTTTGATTTTTTTGCTGATTATAAATGTACTGCTAACTTACTGTAAAAAGCAAAAAATATGTAAATATGCAAAATAATGAAGATAAAAGTCACTGTCTCAAGAAGTCTATTTTGTGAACCTAGAAATTTGATGTGTGCCATTCTATATATGTGTGTGTGTGTGTATGTGTGTATTATTTTTCCAAAAATAATACTGGTAACGGTAAACTGAATGTTCTCCATTGTTAATAACATTTTACATGTCTGTAACATTTTACAGCATCACGTTAAATTATGGCTATGGTGGATATTTATAGTTGCTTTCTCAGTATTCCCCCCACCCCGGCCCCACCCCAAGCTTTCTCAATAATAGCACCCACCCTGATTTTCCTTTAGTAATTCACCATTACTGGGCCATTATGTTTTCCTTAATTTTTACTTTTGACATAATTTCAAACTTATAGAAAATTGCAAGAAAAGTACAAAGAATTCCTATACACCCTACGCCCGGATCCCCCAGGTGTTGGCATTTTGTTATAATTTCTTTATAATTCTCTACCTGTTTTGTTTAACCAGGTATCTATCTATCTACCTGCTTATCTATCATCCGTAGAGTTTTTTTCCAAATAGTTTAAGAGTAAGTGGCAGATGCAGTGCCTCTTTGACACTTAAATGGAGCAAAAAGGAAGAGGATTTTAAGCCAAAGTGATGTGGTCCGCATTCTCTATGAGCTTCTCTATGAGCTGACTGCTGTGCTGTGAACTGAGTGAAGGAGGGCAAACAGGGAAGCAGGGAGACTATTGGCCAGAGCAACTGGAAGGACAAAACTGCCACTCTCTAAGATAAAGAAGACTGTGAGAGGAACAGGTGTGGGAGAAATTAAAGGTTTGACGTTGGGGTATGTTAGGTTTAAGATGCCTAATTAGTCATTGTTCCAAACACTTTACAAGCTGCTTCCTATTTGCAGAGTGGGTGTTCTGCTCTGAGACCCATAACCCTCTAAGACCACTGCCTGCACCATCCACCCCTGTGGTTGCCGGGCCACAGAACTGCGGGTCCAGGGAGCTACTGACTTGCACTTGACCTCTGGCCTGCGGCTCCTCTTGTGTGAGGCTGAATGGCACCACCTGGAAGTGTGGAGGGATTCTCATTCAGTGGTAGAAACAGACTAGAGGGCAGGAGAGTCTGCAAAAACATCTTCTCCCTCCTCCTCTGCCGCCATGGTGAGCTCCCCCACCACGCTGGTGCTCAGAACACGCAGTGAGACTAAGCAAACAGCTGTTGGGAAGCTATGAGATGCCCCACCAACACCCACTTGTATGTGCTCTCCTTCCTTCCTTCACCTCTCATTTACCCTCCTCAACCTCTTCTGGGATTGCATTACCCCAAAAAAGTCTTAGCAATAGGTTTTGTTTTTGTTGTTTTTGTTTTTGTTTTTATCTTAGGCCCTATTTCCTTAGGAAATCAGACTAAAGCAGGCATCAGAGTGGCTATTGCTGGGATATATGAGCCTGTGGTTCAGAGAAGAGGTCTAGGCTGAGATACAGACTTTGCAGTCATAGGTAAAATTTAAGGAGATAAGACCAGATGAGATCACCCAGGAAGAGCATATAGATAGAAAAGGAAAGAGACTTGAACCCTGAACCCTCAGGCACCACAGTATATAGAAGTCCACAGAGATGAGGAGAGAGCTGCATTGAGACTGAGGAGAAATGCCCCATGAGGTAGAGAAAACCAAACATGTTGTTCTCGAAGCCAAATGTAAATATGTCAGTTATGCAAAATACTGCTGAAGGTGTAACCAATAGATGTCTAGTAATGAGTATTGGAATCAGCAATACGGAGGTGAGCCAACTTTACAACTCTTTATGTGGATAAGAATATGTATAACATACAGTAATGTCACATCTCTCATTCCTGACATAATATATATTTTCTCTCTTTTCCCATATTCCCCCTTCCCACTCCCCAAAAATCTGGTTAGAAGTTTATTAATTTTATTAATCTTTTTTATAAGTTAACTTTTGGTTTAAAAAGAATATAGAAATTTTTTCTAACTTTTGTGTTATTTTGTTGATATCCAATCTAATCTTTGCTATTTCCTTTCTTCACTGTACTTTGGGTTTCATTTGTTCTTATTTTGGTTTCTTAGGATGGAAGGTGAGGTAACTGAATTAAGACTTTTTCTTTTTTTTGTGTGTGTGTGTGTGTTTAGTTTGTTTTTTTTTTAATTTTATTTTTTATAAACATATAATATATTTTTATCCCCAGGGGTACACGTCTGTGAATCGCCAGGTTTACACACTACACAGCACTCACCATAGCACATACCCTCCCCAATGTCCATAACCCCAACCCCCTCTCCCAAACCCCCTCCCCCCATCAACCCTCAGTTTATTTTGTGAGATTGAGAGTCACTTATGGTTTGTCTCCCTCCCAATCCCATCTTGTTTCATTTACTCTTCTCCTACCCCCTTAACCCCCCATGTTTCATCTCCTCTCCCTCATATCGGAGATCATATGATAGTTGTCTTTCTCTAATTGACTTATTTCGCTAAGCATGATACCCTCTAGTTCCATCCACGTCATCGCAAATGGCAAGATTTCATCTCTTTTGATGGCTGCATAGTATTCCATTGTGTATATATACCACATCTTCTTTATCCACTCGTCTGTTGATGGACATCTAGGTTCTTTCCATAGTTTGGCTATTGTAGACATTGCTGCTATAAACATTTGGGTGCACGTGCCCCTTCAGATCACTGTTTGTATCTTTAGGGTAAATACCCAGCAGTGCAATTGCTGGGTCATAGGGTAGTTCTATTTTCAACATTTTGAGGAACCTCCATGCTATTTTCCAGAGTGGTTGCACCAGCTTGCATTCCCACCAACAGTGTAGGAGGGTTCCCCTTTCTCCGCATCCTTGCCAGCATCTGTCATTTCCTGACTTGTTAATTTTAGCCATTCTGACTGGTGTGAGGTGATATCTCATTGTGGTTTTGATTTGTATTTCCCTGATGCCGAGTGATATGGAGCACTTTTTCATGTGTCTGTTGGCCATCTGGATGTCTTCTGTGCAGAAATGTCTGTTCATGTCTTCTGCTCATTTCTTGATTGGATTATTTGTTCTTTGGGTGTTGAGTTTGCTAAGTTCTTTATAGATTTTGGACACTAGCCCTTTATCTGATATGTCATTTGCAAATATCTTCTCCCATTCTGTCAGTTGTCTTTTGGTTTTGTTCACTGTTTCCTTTGCTGTGCAAAAGCTTTTGATCTTGATAAAATCCCAATAGTTCATTTTTGCCCTTGCTTCCCTTGCCTTTGGTGATGTTCCTAGGAAGATGCTGCAGCTGAGGTCGAAGAGGTTGCTGCCTGTGTTCTCCTCAAGGATTTGGATGGATTCCTTTCTCACATTGAGGTCCTTCATCCATTTTGAGTCTATTTTCGTGTGTGGTGTAAGGAAATGATCTGATTTCATCTTACTGCATGTGGCTGTCCAATTTTCCCAACACCATTTATTGAAGAGGCTGTCTTTTTTCCATTGGACATTCTTTCCTGCTTTGTCGAAGATGAGTTGACCATAGAGTTGAGGGTCTATTTCTGGGCTCTATATTCTGTTCCATTGATCTATGTGTCTGTTTTTGTGCCAGTATCATGCTGTCTTGATGATGACAGCTTTGTAATAGAGCTTGAAGTCCAGAATTGTGATGCCACCAACTTTGGGGCTTTCTTTTTCAATATTCCTTTGGCTATTTGAGGTCTTTTCTGGTTCCATATAAATTTTAGGATTATTTGTTCCATTTCTTTGAAAAAAATGGATGGTACTTTGATAGGAATTGCATTAAATGTGTAGATTGCTTTAGGTAGCATAGACATTTTCACAATATTTATTCTTCCAATCCAGGAGCATGGAACATTTTTCCATTTCTTTGTGTCTTCCTCAATTTCTTTCATGAGTACTTTATAGTTTTCTGAGTATAGATTCTTAGTCTCTTTGGTTAGGTTTATTCCTAGGTATCTTATAGTTTTGGGTGCAATTGTAAATGGGATGGACTCCTTAATTTCTCTTTCTTCTGTCTTGTTGGTGTAGAGAAATGCAACTGATTTCTGGGCATTGATTTTATATCCTGACACTTTACTGAATTCCTGTACAAGTTCTAGCAGTTTTGGAGTGGAGTCTTTTGGGTTTTCCACATATAGTATCATATCATCTGCGAAGAGTGATAGTTTGACTTCTTTGCCGATTTGGATGCCTTTAATTTCCTTTTGTTGTCTGATTGCTGAGGCTAGGACTTCTAGTACTATTTTGAATAGCAGTGGTGATAACGGACATCGCTGCCGTGTTCCTGACCTCAGCGAAAAACTTTCAGTTTTTCTCCATTGAGAATGATATTTGCGGTGGGTTTTTCATAGATGGCTTTGATAATATTGAGGTATGTGCCCTCTATCCCTACACTTTGAAGAGTTTTGATCAGGAAGGGATGCTGTACTTTGTCAAATGCTTTCTCAGCATCTATGGAGAGTATCATATGGTTCTTGTTCTTTCTTTTATTAATGTGTTGTATCACATTGATTGATTTGCGGATGTTGAACCAAACTTGCAGCCCTGGAATAAATCCCACTTGGTCGTGGTGAATAATCCTTTTAATGTACTGTTGAATCCTATTGGCTAGTATTTTGGCGAGAATTTTTGCATCTGTGTTCATCAAGGATATTGGTCTGTAGTTCTCTTTTTTGATGGGATCCTTGTCTGGTTTTGGGATCAAGGTGATGCTGGCCTCATAAAATGAGTTTGGAAGTTTTCCTTCCATTTCTATTTTTTGGAACAGTTTCAGGAGAATAGGAATTAGTTCTTCTTTAAATGTTTGGTAGAATTCCCCCGGGAAGCCGTCTGGCCCTGGGCTTTTGTTTGTTTGGAGATTTTTGATGACTGTTTCAATCTCCTTACTGCTTATGGGTCTGTTCAGGCTTTCTATTTCTTCCTGGTTCAGTTGTGGTAGTTTATATGTCTCTAGGAATGCATCCATTTCTTCCAGATTGTCAAATTTGTTGGTGTAGAGTTGCTCATAATATGTTCTTATAATTGTCTGTATTTCTTTGGTGTTCGTTGTGATCTCTCCTCTTTCATTCATGATTTTATTTATTTGGGTCCTCTCTCTTCTCTTTTTGATAAGTCTGGCCAGGGGTTTATCAATCTTATTAATTCTTTCAAAGAACCAGCTCCTAGTTTCGTTGATTTGTTCTATTGTTTTTTTTGGTTTCCATTTCATTGATTTCTGCTCTGATCTTTATGATTTCTCTTCTCCTGCTGGGTTTAGGGTTTCTTTCTTGTTCTTTCTCCAGCTCCTTTAGGTGTAGGGTTAGGTTGTGTACCTGAGACCTTTCTTGTTTCTTGAGAAAGGCTTGTACCGCTATATATTTTCCCCTCAGGACTGCCTTTGTTGTGTCCCACAGATTCTGAACCGTTGTGTTTTCATTATCATTTGTTTCCATGAATTTTTTCAATTCTTCTTTAATTTCCTGGTTGACCCATTCATTCTTTAGAAGGATGCTGTTTAGTCTCCATGTATTTGGGTTCTTTCCAAATTTCCTGTTGTGATTGAGTTCTAGCTTCAGAGCATTGTGGTCTGAAAATATGCAGGGAATGATCCCAATCTTTTGATACCAGTTGAGACCTGATTTAGGACCGAGGATGTGATCTATTCTGGAGAATGTTCCATGTGCACTAGAGAAGAATGTGTATTCTGTTGCTTTGGGATGAAATGTTCTGAATATATCTGTGATGTCCATGTGGTCCAGTGTGTCATTTAAGGCCTTGATTTCCTTGTTGATCTTTTGCTTGGATGATCTGTCCATTTCAGTGAGGGGAGTGTTAAAGTCCCCTACTGTTATTGTATTATTGTTGATGTGTTTCTTTGATTTTGTTATTAATTGGCTTATATAGTTGGCTGCTCCCACGTTAGGGGCATAGATATTTAAAATTGTTAGATCTTCTTGTTGGACAGATCCTTTGAATCTGATATAGTGTCCTTCCTCATCTTTTATTATAGTCTTTGGCTTAAAATCTAATTGATCTGATACAAGGATTGCCACTCCTGCTTTCTCCTGATGTCCATTAGCATGGTAAATTCTTTTCCACCCCCTCACTTTAAATCTGGAGGTGTCTTTGGGTTTAAAATGAGTTTCTTGTAGGCAACATATAGATGGGTTTTGGTTTTTTATCCATTCTGATACCCTGTGTCTTTTGATTGGGGCATTTAGCCCATTAACATTCAGGGTAACTATTGAGAGATATGAATTTAGTGCCATTGTATTGCTTGTAAGGTGACTGTTATTGTATATTGTTTCTGTTCCTTTCTGATCTACTACTTTTAGGGTCTCTTTGCTTAGAGGACCCCTTTCAATATTTCCTGTAGAGCTGGTTTTGTGTTTGCAAATTCTTTCAGTTTTTGTTTGTCCTGGAAGCTTTTAATCTCTCCTTCTATTTTCAATGATAGCCTAGCTGGATATAGTATTCTTGGCTGCATGTTTTTCTCATTTAGTGCTCTGAATATATCATGCCAGCTCTTTCTGGCCTGCCAGGTCTCTGTGGATAAGTCTGCTGCCAATTGAATATTTTTACCATTGTATGTTACAGACTTCTTTTCCCGGGCTGCTTTCAGGATCTTCTCTTTGTCACTAAGACTTGTAAATTTTACTATTAGGTGACAGGGTGTGGACCTATTCTTATTGATTTTGAGGGGGGTTCTCTGAACCTCCTGGATTTTGATGCTTGTTCCCTTTGCCATATTGGGGAAATTCTCTCCAATAATTCTCTCCAATATACCTTCTGCTCCCCTCTCTCTTTCTTCTTCTGGAATCCCAATTATTCTAATGTTGTTTCATCTTATGGTGTCACTTATCTCTTGAATTCTCCCGTCATGGTCCAGTAGCTGTTTGTCCCTCTTTTGCTCAGCTTCTTTATTCTCTGTCATTTGGTCTTCTATATCACTAATTCTTTTTTCTGCCTCATTTATCCTAGCAGTGAGAGCCTCCATTTTTGATTGCACCTCATTAATAGCTTTTTTTATTTCAACTTGGTTAGATTTTAGTTCTTTTATTTCTCCAGAAAGGGCTTTTATATCTCCCGAGAGGGTTTCTCTAATATCTTCCATGCCTTTTTCGAGCCAAGGCTAGAACCTTGAGAATCATCATTCTGAACTCTAGATCTGACATATTACCAATGTCTGTATTGATTAGGTCCCTGGCCTTTGGTACTGCCTCTTGTTCTTTTTTTTGTGGTGAATTTTTCTGCCTTGTCATTTTGTCCAGATAAGAGTATATGAAGGAGCAAGTAAAATACTAAAAGGGTGGCAACAACCCCAGGAAAATATGCTTTAGCCAAATCAGTAGAGATCCCAAATCGTGAGGGGGGAGAAAGGGGATAAAAAGGTTCAGAAAGGAAAAAAAAAAAAAGAAACAATTAAAAAAAGAAAACCAATAAAGAAAAAAATAAAAGGAAAAAATATATATATTAGATAAACTAGTTAAAAAACGTTAAAAAAGAAAAGGGTAAAAGGTAAAAAAATTTAGCAGAAGAAGAGAAAAAAAACTGAAAAAGAAAAAAAAAATCAAATTAACTGCAAGGCTAAAGAATCATGGGGAGAAAGCCATGAGTTCCATGCTTTGTTTTCTCCTCCTCTGGAATTCTGCTGGTCTCCTTGGTATTGAAACTGCACTCCTTGGTAGGTGAACTTGGTCCTGGCTGGGTTTCTTGTTGATCTTCTGGGGGAGGGGCCTGTTGTAGTGATTCTCAAGTGTCTTGCCCCAGGCGGAGTTGCACCGCTCTTACCCGGGGCCGGGCTGAGTAATCCGCTCGGGTTTGCTTTCGGGAGCTTTTGTTCCCTGAGCGCTTTCCGTAGAGTTCCGGAGGACGGGAATGAAGATGGCGGCCTCCTGGTCTCCGGCCTGGAGAAGCCAAGAGCCCGGGGCCCCACACCTCAGTGCGCCCGCAGAGAACAGCGCCCAATGACTCCCGTCACCCTGGTCTCCGGCCGCGCTCCGAGCTGACCGAGCCTGCGACCGGTTCAAGGTAACCCCGAGCTTAGAGCTCACTCCTCGGCTCTGTCTCTGTAGCCGGCTTCCCCGTTCTAATACCTGTAAGCTCTGAGACACTCAAGACACCCCCGATCCTTCTGTGACCCTGCGGGACCTGAGGCCACGCTGACCCCACGTGGGCTTCACCCCGGTTAAGCCTCTGGAGCGATGTCCCTCAGCGGAACAGACTTTTAAAAGTCCTGATTTTGTGCTCCGTTGCCCCGCCGCTTGCCGGGAGCCAGCCCCTCCCAGTCTATCTTCCCATTGCTTTGGATTCACTTTTCCGCCAATCCTACCTTTCAGAAAGTGGTTGATTTTCTGTTTCTAGAGTTGCTGTTCTTCTTCTCTTCGATCTCCCGTTGGATTTGTAGGTGTTTGCAATCTTTAGATAAGCTATCTAGCTGATCTCCCGCTACCTGAAGTAGTCTCAGCCTGCTACTTCTCCGCCATCTTGACTCCTCCCCAGACTTTTTCTTTTTTTAGATAGAGCAAGCAAGTGCGCAGGAGTGGGGGCAGGGGGCAGAGGGAGAGAGAATCCCAAGCAGGCTCCACACCAAGCACAGAGGCTGCCGCAGGACTGGATTCAGGACGCTGAGATCATGACCTGAACTGAAATCGAGTTGGGCACTTAACCAACTGAGCCACCCAGGTGCCCCACAGCTTTTTCTGTTTTATTGCTATAAATTTCCCCATAAGTACTGCAATCCATAGATTATTTTTTCAAATATTTCTCTATACTTCTCTTGCCTTTGAGGACTCAGACTATGATTACACATATCAGGCACTTGATATTTACCACAGCAAGTCGATGCTCTACGCATTTTTTCTCAATATTTTCCTCTATTTTTCATTTTGGAGAATTTCTGTTGGTATGTCTTATATAATTTTTTTCCTTCCTCTCTTCTATTATGCCTTAGCTACAATTAATCGCATCTGTTTGTTGGTTTTTTGTTTTTTTAAATCTCAGACATTGTAGTTGTCTTTAGAAGTTTAGTTTGGTTGCTTTTTTATACCTTTCATGTCTCTACCAAACATGTTCAGTGTTTCCACTAGCTTCTTGATCATATGGAATGTAGTTATAATTGTCTTAATGTGCTTGTCTATTAATTCTTTGTCATTTCTGGGGCAATTGAGTGATTTTTCTTATTATGGGTTGTATTTTCCTGGTTCATTGCTTGATTTATAATTTCTGATTGGATGCTAGACATTATGAATTGTGCCTTAGCAGGTGCTGGATTTTCTTTTTTTATATATATTCTTGAGTTTTGTTCTGGGATGTATTTAAATTATTTGCTTACAGTTTTATCCTCTCAGGTTTTACTCTGAAGTATCTTTTAGGGAATATGAGTCTAGGATTCAATTTTTCTCTGCTAAGGAGGCAGGACCCTTCCTACTGTTCAAATCCAGATTTTCCCACCGTCAGCAAGATTGCTATTTAGGGCTGGATAATTTGTTATGTATTGTAGGATATTTAGCAGCATCTCTGGCCTCTACCCACAAGACGCCAGTAGGACTCATCTTGTCTGGTTGTAACAATCAAAGAACATCTCCAGATGTTGCCAAATGTTGGGGAGAGAGGGCGGTAGTGGCAGGCAAAACTGCACTTGAGAACCAGTGTTCTGATGTCCTATGAATTATGAGATTTTCTAACAGGTACCCTTGGTGAGCTCCAGTGATTTTTCTCTCTCATCCTTATGGATGTTTTTTTTCCTCACCTCAGGTAGTTTCCCTATACAAATGTGCTCATCAGTACTCAACTGGAGTTGGGGGGGGGGGCGCTCTGCAGCTCTCCAGTGTTCCCTGTCTAGTTCTTTCCTATCTGGTACATCGCCCGGCAAAAGCCACCACTGTGGCCTCCCAGGATCCCTTGCTCTATCTTCTCAACTTAGGGAGTGTGCCAGGCTCCGCTTGAGTTCTCCTTTCCTGTGCTGAGGCCTAGAAACTCTCTCCAGGTAGTAAACTGAGACAACCCAAGTTTGCTTCACTTGTTTCCCATCTCTCAGGGATCCCATCTCTCTGATCCTTTATGGTATATATTTTACATTTGTTCAGGAAAGTTAGATCTGCTCATCTTGGCCCAATGGATTTTTTGTGTTCATGATTTAAAAACAAATTTGCATCATAAAAAATCCAGGAGAGGAAAATTGATAATGCAAGTTGGAGAATGTTGGAAACATCCTTTGAGTAAGTATGAGAGGACAGCTTAAAGCCAGTGGAGGATTCAGGCAGAAGCAGATGATCCAAAGTTAAGAGGAAAGAAGGCATTAACAAACCAAGATATGGGCACCTTACTCTTCTCTTTTTCCCCCCCTGTTGTAAATATCAGTGTAATAGGTACAGATGGGGATAGGCATAGAGAGAACATTTATATACGTGTATAGAGAAACTTAAAATGTTAATGGGATGTTACTAAGATTGTAGACTCATGGGTCACTTTTTGGGTGATTTTCACTTCTAAACTCTATTATTACCTTCATAAAGAAAATATGCAAAGAAGAATTTACATATGGAACTGGACACTTTGTTCTATTCTTAGCACCTAGTTATGCTACTTCTTTGCCCAAAAATGGTCTCCTATCTCATTCAAAGTAAGTCATAGCCCTACCAATGACTAACCAGGTCTTGCATGATCTGGTCCCCTTTCCCTCATTTATTTGCAGGCTAACCCATTATTTTACCTCATGTTTATTCTTCGTCAGTGACTCTGCCTCCTTGCTGTTTGCTGAACAAATCAGGCATTGCTCCCACATCAAGCTCTTTGCACTTGCTGTTCCCACGTATGGAATGTCTTTTTTCCAGTCTCATGGCTTGCTTTCTTATACTTATTCCCATTTTTCCTCAAATTTCCCTTTTTTCCCCAATATTTTCTCATCATTCATTCACATGACATATGAATATGCATTTCCTTTTTCTACTGCTGTGTGCAGTTTCCACACACAGAAGCAATAGACATGAACTTGTAAGTTTTGGATGTTAGCAACTTCAAATCCCCAGGTCTGATAATAAAATTAGGGCCCCAGAGAATTGTATTTGGGGAGGGGAGGGTAAAATGATGGCCATGGGGAGGGGCTTCAAAGGGATGTTTGAGGGGAATATTCAAAGAGCAATGGTTGGAGGTGGGTGCAGCATAGACTTTGCAGCCTAATCCCCAGTCCTAAGTCCTAGATTAATGAATCTGTATGAAGGACGGAAGAGAAATGTCAGACACAGTTGTGCAAAAATCTTCTCATCCGCAGATGTTCCAATGCCAATGCTTTGTTACTGTTGTGGTTATGTGTGTGGTGCAGACAGGGTGGAGTAACAAATGGGAGAAGCTGACAGAGGCCAAGTCATGGAAGGCCATGCTAATTTTATTAATCTATATAGTGCATAAAGTGTTAATTCTAGAGTTTAGAATTACAAAGTTTTTCTACAATTCAGTAAGAAAATACAAAGAACCTATATTAATCAGGACAGAAACCCAATTCAGTTATTTTAAACAAGAAAGGGACTTTATTGGCTCACAAAACTTTAAAGTTCGGAGGTAGGGCAGGCTTTAGGCACAGCTGGATCTAGGGCCTCCAGAAAAATGACATCAGAACTGAGTTCTCATTTCTTTCTGCCAGCCTCTGAGTTTCTCCTCAGACTCTCCACATGGTGTAAATTCAGGCTTACACAGTCCTTAGTTCATGGAATCTCTGTAGAGCCTTCTTTCCAATAGTTCCAGCAGAAGTTCTGTTGAGAGCTCTCTTTAGCCTGGCTTGAGTTACATGCCCATTCTTTTAATCACTGTGGCTAAGAAGCTGCAGGACTCAGGAAGGCCAAACCGGGTCACCTACTCATCTAAGCCACAGGGAATGGGTTCCCCACAATAAATAAGGATTCTGTTACCAAACAATGGGGAAAGAGATGCTGAACAACAACAAAAAAAACCCCAAGACACCCAACAACATAGATCCACACATAACCCAACAGAAAAGCTATTATAGGTAAAGGACATGAACAATCCATGATAAAAGTGGCCAATAAGCATATGAAAATAACCTCAACCTCACCATTAATCAGGGAAATACAAGATGATTTTTTTTTTCTTTTTTGCCCATCAGATAACAATTACCAAGCATAGGTAAGGCTATGTGGGGAAATGAGCACTTTCCATACATAGGGTAAAAATAGAAAGTTATAAAGACCTTTGGGAAGGCTAAGATGGGTCTATCAGAAAGCATATCCTTGGACCCAACTATCCACCTCATACAACTCCATCCTAAAGAAATTCACACATATGCACAGAAATATATGAAAAAGATGTTTCCTTTGGCAGTGTAAATAGCAAGAGAAAAAGGGAATAGTTGAATAATGGGATTTTCATAGTATTGCATCCTAATCAACCATTAAAGAAATTTTAAGACCTCAGGATTTTTGAGACTAAAGGAAAAACCAAAAAAAGGAAGGTGGATACATATCTATGATTTTATGTAAAAATAGCATTTATTGTTACGTATATTCATATGGAAATGTATGAAAAGGCAGCTAGATGGATTTATGTCAAACTGTGGATGGTGGAATGTGACTGGAAGTGCTGGAGAAAAGGGCCTCTCTGTTCTTATACTTGTGTATTTAGTATAATGAGATGGTAGTCATTTATACTTTAATAATTAAAAAAAGAAAAATGGCAAACAGCTCTCAACAGGAAATGGAAATGGCCAATAAACATAAAAAGATGTTCCTCCTTATTAATAAAAAGACAAATTTCACCAGAGTGGTAAAAACATTCAGGATTCAGGGTTGGTGGGAGTGGGGGCAAACAGGCACTCTACTGATGGGAGTTGCAAACTGGTACCATCTTTTTGGTGCTAGTTCTCAACACGTTAAATATGCACATTCTCTGACCTGATAAATCTATTTCTTGCTATTTATTCTACAGAAATAATATCCACACAGGCAGCAAAATAGATGGATAAGGATGGTACCTATCCCTTTATAATAAAAAATTGGAAAGAACTTCTTTTCCATCAATAAGGGGTTAAATAAATGTACAGTATATTCATGCAATGGAGCAGTGTGCAGCCATAAAGAACAATGTCTACACCGAAGTAAGAGGGAGGAGAGGCAAGTTTCAGTGCAGTACATGGAAAATGGGGATATGTACCTACCTCATACGGTTGCTGTGAGGACTAAGAGCTAATCCATGGTAAAGCGCTTCCAACAGTGCCCATGCGCAGCAACCTCAGTGTCAACTATTAACACATTTTGCTTACATATGTATATTCCTAAGTCTGGAAGAATAGCAAACCAAGTAAGTATTACTTCTGAGGAAGAGTGTGAAGAGGAATGTCCTTTTTCCATTTAACATTTCTGTACTGACATTTAGCAATCAAGGTTGAACAGCCATCACTCACTACACTGTGAAAAGACAGATATCCCTGTTAAGTTCACAGTACTAGATTTGAGTTTTAGCTCTAATTGGCCACATGCAAGTCACACAATCTCCGAATCTTTCTTTCCTTGCCTATCAATCTAAGTGAGATAGGTATAGTGACTGATCTGATGCCTGGTGTGCAGATTATCTCAATGCATACAACCCTCCCTTCAATTTACTAAATGTGATACGCACATTGCTAAATCAAATTTTGGGGCTTTAATCTCCAAGAAAACCAAAAGAAACTTTAGCAGTAATGAGCAAATGCTCAGTAGCTACTGGGCAGTTATCAGCGGTCTGCGTGCCATTAACAATGACTGCTCTTTTACTAACCAAACAGATGGCACTGCTTGGCAACGGACAGCTCACCACTTCATCAGAGGCTGGGCAGCCCCCAGAATTGCTAACTATGACTACCTGTGGGGATATAAATTAATGTCTGGATGAAATAATAAATCACTGAAGAGTTACTTTTAATCAATTGGTCTAGGGACTTAGCCTAACGGAAGATGGTGATTACACAGACTACCATTTCTTTTTCCATATACCCCAATCCAGTCTTTTTGGGTCCAGCCCAGTTTCCCCACAGAGCCTTGCCTTAGCTTCAGAATCCCTTCTAAACAATGCACAGGTATCAGAGCTGACAAGATAAACTCGTATTTGCCAAGTCTAACACCACTTTTTCTAAGCTCTGACATTATACCAAACATCTTTGGCATTTGTGACAAATGTACCACAGGGAAGCTTCGTTGTATACAGGAAAGATGTAAGATCTAAAAAAGGGGTGAAATTCTAGCTATTGAGAGGTTGCTCCCTTCTTACCTACTCTGATACAAGAACTCCGGTCACTTCAGCAGAAGTAGTAAAAATATGCCACCTCAAAACCTACCTGGAAAGAAGCCAGTTATAAATAAATAAATCAACTCAAGATTGTTTTATCTTAGAGCGGAGGAGTTTATAGCTTTATTGGACATTGACTTGTTTCCTCTCAGCCACAAAGAGAAAAAGACCCAAACAAAAGTCCCTACATTTTCTTGTATAACTTAAAATACATTATATCATTACTACATATTTATACTTCAATAAATCTTAATCTATAAAGCACATTTCTTATAATTAATTGTTATCAGGAAATCTATAAACAAGCTCCATTCTGCCTCACTTTTCCACCAGCTGGCCTTGCATTTATTACTATGCTTTTTAACAGGCTCATGCAAATCTCACCTTCCATTTTCAAATCTGATCCAAGCACCAGATGTAACCCAAATCTCTGGAACTATGAAATCTTTTTATTCACATGGGTCATTTTCCACACAATTAATGCCCACTATAAAGAAGTCTTTCCTCATATTCTCTATTTTAACTTCCAGAGTTTTCCACTAAACAGTAAAACCACAGTACTTGGGATTCTCAGCCAAGGAGTATATAATCCTACTACTACAATGTATTACTTTTTATACATTTTTTAAAATGTGTTAAGACTTAAAATTAAAAAAAAATAGTTCAATCAATTCTGATAGTTAATAAACTAGTTGTTAATAACCTATTATTTTTAAATAGAACAATCCATTCAACTTAACATGTAAGTACAACCTCAATGCTATTAGAGATTGATTAGTTTTTTTAAAAGACCCACAAACCTCCAAACTGTGTTCAAAGTATCTTGGACTCACCTCTGAAGATTGCTGGAGAGCTGGCTAGCTCTATGAGCGGAGTCTTCTTTTCCCCCAAATACACACCCTGGTAAGAGAACTATGGCTCTGTGAATCTCAGAGATGACCTCCCCCAGGACTGCTCAGACAGAGGGAAGCAGCTAACCCACATGAAACAGCTTTAGACCAAATCCCCAATGATTTACAGTGGAAGAAATATCTACCTACCTATGGTAGGGTTACAGTACCTAGCACAGTGCCTTATCGGTAGAAAACGTTTAATAATAAATGCATGGCTGTTTTGTTAGCCTGGTGTGCAACCCTTTTGTACCAAAAGAATAAAACAGCAAACCTGATACTTGTTGCCCACCTGTCATGGATTTTTATGTCTTTAACCAAAAAAAGGCAAAATAATAAATTAGATCTTCAAGTCTCTTTTGTTTTCTAAAAGCCAAGACAGACCATTACCCTCCTGTTTACATTTGCCCTTCAACACTGCCGTTTACAAGTTCTTCCCTAGTGTTAGAATGTCTACTCTCATAGTTTTACAAGTGTTTACTGTTCACTGTCCACTTTCTACTGGTAACACAGGAGACCATTATTCTCATTAGTGGGATGCCATCAAATTAGGATACGTGGTGTTTGAGTTTCCCTGCAGGCAGATAACTACATTGAGATAAATTCTCAATATACTTCAATTCTTGGATCAAAGTATTTGTCTTGCCCAATCTAGGTGTCCCATTCACTTTTTGATGTTTTATCACCATCACTTCTTATGAGTTTTAAGGCTCATTTTACTTTGAGGCTTTTGGTCATCCTTTATCTTCTATTTTCTGAAATGCATATTCAAATTAGGTAAAAGGAAGCAGAAGGATAAATCTTTTAAAAATGGTTTCGGTTTTCAGATTTTATAATTCCTATGTTGCCTTTTAATGTAGAAGGGAATGTATCCTTGCAAAGAACATTTTAATGATCAATAAAGAAATAATGTCTGTCTAAAAAGGAAACTTTAAAGGGACAAAGAATCAGGTAGTTCATTATTTGGAAATGTAATAATATAAATATCACATGGAAGATTTAGGCATTAACACCTGAATTAAGTTGAAAATTTCAGTTTCTAGGCAGGTATGACATCGTTTCTTTCAAGATAAAATAATGGTGGGTGAAGATTTTCTACATTTCCCAGTGGATTTTCTAACAGTCTATATAGGGAAATAAAACTATTATTTATCATTTCATGTTTTTAATTTTGTCTTCATTTCTGAAGAAAAAGACCTGAGTGCTGATTTTTTTTTGTAATTTCTTATACTTTCACAACATTCAGAAGTTTTTCTGCATTGTGTCTTCGCTGATGTCTAAAAAGATTTGAGCTTTGACTATAAGATTTCCCACACTGAACACATTCATAAGGTTTCTCCCCAGTATGGATTCTCTGATGATTAATGAGCCCAGAATTCTGGCTAAAGGCTTTTCCACATTCAAGACATTTGTAAGGTTTTTCTCCAGTATGGACTCTCTGATGCTGCACAAGGATAGAACTTCTGCTGAATGCTTTCCCGCATTCAACACATCCATAGGGTTTCTCCCCACTGTGGATTCTTTGATGAAGAATGAGGGCTGAACCCTGACTGAAGTGTTTTCCACATTCATCACATATATGCTGTTTCTTTCGAGAGGGATTTCTCTTTCTTTCAAATCTGCCCTTGGGGAAACAGGCTTCTCCGTACTTAAAAATTTGAGGAACACCTATATTGAGAGTGCCAGGAACTTCATGAGATTCTGCTGCTGAAGGAATCTCCTGCTTTGGAGCTAGTGCTCCATTTTCAGTCCTACCATCATCGTCTGAAATAAAGAAAAAATGTTATTATCACTCGTTTTCTATTCTGGAAGGAGAGAGACCTAAAGAAAAATTTAGTAAAACTGAACTAAAAGTAAAGAGCCTGCATATATCTACAAAGAGCACTCTGAAAACTGGTGGTAGGGTGGCCTAGTCCAAAAAAAAAAAAAAAAAAGGGGGAAATGACCGATTAAGAGGCTAAGGGAGGTAATGGCATGCTAACATAATGAGGAATTAAAAGGTTATTCCCTGAATAAAAGTGGTAACATAAGCACGTGCGCTATACAATACTAGTCAGAAAACAATGGGCAGAATAATGGCAAATTCTAAGACTGTCAGACAAAGTGATGCAAGCTAGGTCTGGTTGAAACGTCCTAAGAAATATAAAATTGGCCATCAGGAAGTCATTACAATATTCTTTTGTTCTGAGGAAGGGAGAAATTACATGAGATTATTATGGTGTAAATAACAAGCAATGACTATTTCTGAAATGAACGAGACCAGGCAGATTACAGCCAACACTACACTAAAAGCAGAACCCAGAAGATGTCCTAGTAAGAAACTGAAGATAAACTGAAGATAACTGTCCTCTGTTAACTCAGGACATAACACATATATTCAACAGGTTCTTGCAAAGTGACAGTTTTCTTGTAAATGTAGGCTGCCCTACTTGGTATTTGCCATGGTACTTAGACGAGTTATTATTTCTAAGCCTCAGTTAAATGAGTCCAGTGAAACAAAAAACTGAATTAACTACCAACATGGTACCCTTAAACTCCTACAAGAAGCAGTACGAGCAAGTCTCATTTCAGACTTTCCTGAAACTTCAAGCCTTGAAGAGTGCAGTTAGAGGGTGAGCAGCAGCAATCAGAAAAGCGGTAAACAGTGAGCAAGTCTATAATGATTATGAAAGGGATAAAGTCAAGAGAGAAGACTAACAACAAGAGACTGAAGGGTGCAGTGGATCAGGGAGGCGTGGAGACATGAACAACAGATAAACAAGTGTTAAAGTTATGTGGGGACAAATGGCACAGAAAGAAAGAAGTTCCCCAGTGTGGCAGAGACCAGACCCCTGAAATGAGGCCATTTACAAATACGGGAAAACTATTCTAAAATTCAGGCAGGGGAGAAATTTTCTACCCAAGAAAATATCACCTTCAATGACCAAGGATAGTGGTTCTCCAACTTCATTCCAGAGAAGACTATTTCACGAAACATGTAAAACTATGGGCTCTCAGCAGACGTCAGCCTCACCCCACCAGCTCTGGTTCCCTAGCACTGTCCTCTCAGATGGGAAGAAAACGTGATGAGGCCCCATCTGTGGCACATACCAGCATTATTTACAACTACCTCATTGAAAGATTCCCAAAGCAGTCTCAAATAAATATGAACACAAACCCAGCAGGCTTAGGAATATACTGGGTTGTATCAAAGTACACTAAGTGTATGGTGTCGATTGCCAATATACTGGGAAAGACTAGTTTAAATGACTTATTATAATCATGAGTTTTTTATTTTTCTGTACTTAAAGCATATTTTAGCTACAGAGCCTATTTTTGCATAAATACCTGGAAAATGTTAAGAGTTTTATCCAAGGATCATTTCTACAAAAGATGCTTCTTAGGAAAAAAAAGGCTCTAAGTAGGATGTTGAAGAAAAAACAAAAATAATCAAAAATTTAGAAAGACTTCAGTGGTCAGCAACAAAAAGAATGGATTTGAAGAGGCTTCAGGTAAGCCTATTATGCCAAGAGGATTAGGCAGGAGACTGAAAGGATATGAAACAGATGACAGAGAATATTGCATGCAAAATAAGGGACTTAGAGGCGCCTGGGTGGCTCAGTTGGTTAAGTGGTTAAGTGTCTGCCTTCGGCTGAGATCGTGATCCCAGGGTCCTGGGATGAAGCCCCGCATCTGGCTCCCGGCTCAGTGGGGAGCCTGCTTCTCCCTCTCCTCTCCGCTCGTGATCTCTGTCACACACTCTCTCTCTCCAAAAAATAAATAAAATCTTAATAAGTAAGTAAATAAATAAATAAGGGACCTAATCTACAAGTGGGTGCTGGCTCAACATAAGGCAAATGTCAGCCTGAAATGGGCAGGTCTTCAAGAGGTAAAGCAAAGAAAAGGCTGATGATGTTAATGCCTAAGAATAAAAAAACTGCGGTCTGCAAACCATTGTTAAGAATCAAGATCCTATAGTGTGTCTACGTCTACAAAACCAGGTTAAGGTGATTATTCCCTATCCCCTAGTGGGAACAAGCAAGGATTTCTGGACAAAAAGCCCACACTCCCCTTATCCCTCTAGCCCACTTGGAGTTTTGGTCCTCACCACAGTGCCTTAGGGAATGGAGCTCCCAGGATGCCCACTTGAGCTGGTTCTCCACAGCGTCAAGCTCAGAATTTGGTAATCCCTGAGCTTCTTCTTGAGAAACTATTTCCTCGACCAGAACCTCCCGTTTTCGTCGACGGAGAGAAACCTGGAAAAAATGAAGTTTGGCTCAGGTGAGAAGAAATCTTACAAGATTCAGAACTAAAAAAATGCAAGAGAAACCATAACAACACACATACTGCAGGGGCCTGTATGACAAAGCATGGTTAGAGGGGAACAGTGGGGCGGGGGCAGGGTGGGGATAAACATTATTTTTAATTTGAGCAGAATTAACTAAGGAGCTTTGCCTACTGCTATGCCAGTGCTTCTGACATGAGCAGACTCACCGGCTGTCCTGGGTCATCGAGCTCACTCTCTAAATCCTCCAGCACTGTCACAGCCTCCTCTCCATTCTCTGGATGATGCTCTCGAACCCAGGTCTGCAGTTCCTTGGGTAGGATGGCAACAAACTGCTCCAGCACTACCAGCTCCAAAATTTGTTCTTTCGTGTGTGTCTCTGGCCTGAGCCATAGACGGCAAAGTTCTCGAAGCTGGCTCACAGCTTCACGGGGCCCAGGGGAATCCTGGTATCCAAACTGCCTGAATCGCTGTCGGAAAACCTCTGGATCAGGAAGATGGTTCCAGGGGATGCTTGATCCCTCTTCACCATCAGGATCCTCCTCCAACTTCACTCTCAGAATTTTTTCCTCTTCATCTGGAGTTGGGATTATAAGTATTGAATCTTCTTCCACGGACTGTGCAGACATCCTGATTTATAATACTTAAAGAAAAGTCAATCAAGGCAGGACACAGGCCTCAGGGAAATACCCTGTTTTCTTCACAGGCACTCCTGAGGGACAAGAAATTAAAACAAACAAACATAAATAACTAAATATCTGAAGAATCTGAACATATACGGACAAGGAAGTAAAAGATACTTTTTTTTTTTTACCAGATTAAAAATTCCAATCAATAACCTACAGAAGCTGGCAAACTACAGCTCACAGCCAAATCTGACTTGCTACCAATTTTTGTACAATGCGTACTAAGAGTTTTCATTATTACATGGTTGCAAAAACCCCTAAGAATACTTCATGACATGTGAAAGTGATAAGAAATTAAAATGTTTGAGTCCATAAATAATTTTATTTGTCCACGGTTCATGCTACAATGGCAGAGTTGAGTAGTTTCAACAGACACAATAGTATTAAAAACCTAGTATTTACCATCCGGCCCTTTAGAAAAAAATTGGCCAATATGTGACCTGCTAAGTCAACAAACCTTATTTCAATAATCAAAAGAGTCCAAGTAGGAACCTGTCCAACTCAGTGTTTTTTAAATGCGTTTGACCCTGGAACACATTACTTGCAACTCAAGACTTGTGGTCCCTGACCCATGCAGGTCAATTCAAAGCAGGGACTGCTTTTCTGTTACTGTTTAAAAATTATTTAACAAAATGCTTTTAGGAGTTATGTTTTTTAAGGAGTTAAGAAAGATCTTTTAAATGTTCAAGAACTCCCTGGGCTTAAAATATTTGTGAAAAAATATCCACTTGCTCAGTAACAGATTAATACTGAAAAGAAATCTAACCACTAGGTGCCATGAAATGCAAATACTATTCAGTCACCCACGACACCGTTACTACATTTAAATCCATAATGACCCAGACCGATCACCGCAAATTCAATGAAGAGAAGGGACTAGTGTAACACCGTAACTTCTTGCATCGGCCGGCCCAGATTCATCATCTCACACTGGATGACTCACAGTTTTCCCAGCTTCTACCTTCAGGGAAACCTTGTGCTGCGATTTCTGATCCTTTCCTTGTATTTGCACAGTCATGCCCATGCCATCATACTAGGAATGAGCCATGCAGGTACTCCGTGTATCTATTTAGGGCCCAGAATCTGAAAACCAAAGATTTCACAAAACCTCCTGTAACTCTAACAAGGTTAGTTATCAGAATAAACCTTATCAGAGAAGTAATGCAGACAGGTTTAATTACTCTGGAGTGTGGCGGCCTTTTAAATAGGGTTTAGCCAACAGATTCGTTGGTTCCTATTCCAGGACCCTACCTTATCAAAGACTCAATCATTCTACAGGAAAGAAATTTCTCTCCCTTTTAAGTTCTCTTACGGCAGCCTGCTCCTGGCCCGTCAAGGAGGCGCAAGGAGAGAAGGCCCGCGGTCGCTACAGTGTTTGGGACGGGAGCCGCGTCCCAGGTGATCTCGCCTCACTTCCGCGGAGTTCCACTGCAAATCCCGCCCCCGCCCCGGCGCCCACCAGCCCTTCTTCCCCTTATTCCCGCCGGCGGATTTCAGATGACCAAAGGCCACACTGTCCCAACAGCGTCGGGGCGACGGCACTTCCGTCCGCGTCCGGCGGAACTACAAGCCCCGGCAGCCCCCGCTCAAGGCCCGCCCTCTCCCACCTCCGCCCAAAACGAGTCCCAGAACCCTCCGCGAGACGCCAGGCCTCGAAATAGAACAAAACCGGCCGATGGGGGAGGGGGAGAACCGAGGGTCGCGGAGGGCACAGGAGATGGGGGATTCTCCGATGGTGCTGAAAGTCCAATCTGGCTTTCCTTCTACACCTATCCGCTCCCCAACTACTGGACCCGGCGACCGCGGCCTGTCCTCCGCGCTTCCAGGGAAGCCGAGGAAGGTCCCCGCCAAGCTTCTTCGCTGACTCCTGCCAAGAGGTCCGCAGGCTCTTAGCCCAGCATCCCCCTCACCCACTTCCCCCCATTCTCGCGCAAACCTCCAACTCAGGATCCGCAGCAGCTTCGCTGTCCAAAGCAGACGCAGAAACGCCGCTCACAAGCCGTTTCCCAGAAGCCCCCGGCGCGGACTGCTTCCGGTCTGCGGGTCCCAGGAGGCGGGGAGAGGCGAAGCCCCGCGTTGCCATGGAGATGCGCTCCGGGCGGGGGAGGGGCGGCACGACGACAATGACCGCTTTGAGGCTGCGCTTGGCGTCGCGCCTCTCTCCTCGGATAGCCAGGAGTTCTGTGTTCCGCTTAAGAGAAAAGAAAGAGAGAATTCTGCCATTAAGATCGTCTTTACGGTTTCATAAGCCGTCTCACAGGCGGTATTATCTCATACGAAGCTCACAGTAACCCTCTGAAAGAAGTAATAAAAGCGAGTATTTATAAGTGCTTACTACATTGTACCAGCTACCTATATTGTCGTTTTCACAGCAGGTCTGTGATGGCAAGAACTTTTATTGTCCCCATTTCACAGCCGAGATAGATAACTGAGACACAAGTAAATAACTTGCCTAGAGCTCATAACTAGAAAGGAGGGGACAAAATTTGAAATGGAGCATGACTCCAACCTTTGGCTCCCACACCTGTTACGCAGCTTTATTTTGACCAAATTATCTGTCAGGCAAGCAAGATGAGACTCTTAAGAGCTTTGGCAGTGATCTCAGTGAATTCGCAGAGTGCATGGTCATCTTCTGACTTCAGACTTGACATTTTATACCACAAAACAGCTGCTGACGTTTTCATTTGAAAAGTAAGCCAGCCCACTTCATTCCCCTATTTAAAGGCCTTCAAAGGATCCCTACTGCCTTCAGTGTGATATAAAAACTCCTTACACTGGCCTGCAAGGGCCCCTGTGGTCTGTTCCCTGCCTCCCGACTCTGACTTCAGCTCTTAGGCTCGTTGGGACCCTGGATTCTTAGCCTCACTGGAAGTCTCCCCACCCTTCCTACCAGAGTAGAGTGATCTCATTTATTCATTTCCCCATTCTTTACTTTTTTTCCTCTTTTTTTTTTTTTTTTTGTATGGAAGTCCCGTAAGGTCAAGGACCTTGTTTGTTTTGTACACCACAGTATCCCCACCTAGTTCTAGGATGCTAACTGCCTGGTACATAGAGAACTCAATAAATATTTGTTAAATAAATGAATTGTGGCTTGCCACACTGCCCCTTTTGCTAGGTCACATGTCAGGCATCAGGAATTGCACAAAAGAGCCCTGTTGTTTAAGGTCTCTGTTAGAAGTGCAGTTCCAGCCTTCCAGAAACATTTCAGGATCGTCAGGCTTCAGCTTTCTGCTTCATTCAGGGCTTCATAAAGTGCCCTCAGCCTCTGCAGGATGCATGAATGAGAGATAGTAAGCAAGCTGCTGATGGTAGAGCACTAATTTACTACCTGACAGGAACTTTGTCTCCCCAGAACTCCTGCTAACTGGTGCCTCTTCTCTATTTCCTCATTTAGGAGGCTACAAAATCTTGCCACTTCACTCTCCTACTTGGCTACTGCCACCAAACTGCTTGGCTGCTCTTCCCAGCTTTTCACTCTTTAGAGACCCTAAAGGCTAGCTCGAGGCATTTTTGTTTTATTTCGTTTTGCTTTAAGAGTTTTTACATCTAATTAAAGTTAGAAAAGAAAAAAGATAAACAGTGCCAAACAGAAATACTTGGGGTCATTGAAAGTGTTGCAAAATGTTATAAAACTCTTTGCCTGGGATTCATTTTGTTATTCCTAATTCTGAGAGAATAAATGGAAACCATAATGAGGTTTCCTTCTTTAATTTATTCTTTTGAGGGCAAGGACCCACAACACCTACTTTGAAACACCATCCTTCTGAGCCCCATTATGTGGGCTCTTTCTTGAATGGTAGCCCCTGTTGCCATCTTAAAGATACAGTCAAGATATAGCATCATGTTCCTCTGAGCAACCTGAGTAAGGAATAGCTCCACACCAGCTGCACATACCAACATAGGTCATGTAGGTGAGGCTTGAACTGCAGCTGATTTGAGTCTTGGCAGAACAACCTTATGATCCTCCCAGAAGATGAGAGCATGAGAGGCTTCCGAGGAGCTGCAATAAGGCCGTTTGCTGCTTACAACCCTGTCTTCGGAGGACGCTGTTCTGAGACAGTTCTTCATTGCTTGCTGGTTTGTGATGGGGGTGTCGGCCTCACCTGCCTGGCCTACAGCTGCTGACTATTAAAAGGCTCAGATACAGTGTGGCATTAGCCCCTTAGCGACAAAGCATTCCACATCTCAAGCTGAAGTCACCTGACTCCTTCTGTTTTGGTGTTATCCTTTTGATGTGAGACGATCCTTCATGGGGAACTGGCACCTTTTGGCAATTCTTGGCTTCACGGTCTACGTAAGTACTGATCTGTCTCAATTTTAAAAAGCTTCATTGTTTCTTTACCAGCTAAATCTTTCAACCTTGCTTTGAAAGCATCTCACTCATTAACTAATGGTAAAAAACAAAACCCAGGTAAATACTACCCGGATTCCAGAGACCTGGACGTGACTACAGTGAAGTCATGATTCCTTCTTTTAATATTACTGTCTTGTTTAGGAGATGAACAAAAAGACCCAAGTATTGGGGCGCCTGGGTGGCTCAGTGGGTTAAGCCGCTGCCTTCGGCTCAGGTCATGATCTCAGGGTCCTGGGATCGAGCCCCGCATCGGGCTCTCTGCTCAGCAGGGAGCCTGCTTCCTCCTCTCTCTCTACCTGCCTCTCTGCCTGCTTGTGATCTCTCTCTGTCAAGTAAATAAATAAAATCTAAAAAAAAAAAAAAAAAAAAAAAGACCCAAGTATTTATAAGGCAGTAGAGAAGTGCTCCAGTAAAAGAAGAACACAATACACTCAGGGGAGGGACACCTACATGAGGGAGTGTGCTGAAGGGGAAGAGAGGCACCCAAAGATAGAGGAAGCAAAGTAGAAAAAAATTTCACAGTGGAAGGAAAGCACAGTCCTCAGACCTGTGAAATCTTAACCAGATTTCATTCAAGAATAATCACAATCTTTTCTAGGCTTTTCTACAACAATTACTTTGAAGGTCTCAGTCCTTCCGCCCAGTTGAGAAGTATTTCCCTCTGGGTATTTAAAGTACATTGGTTAAAATTCCGTTTTAGCCAATAAGTGCACTGTACCAGGAGTCTTGATTGCAAGTAGCTAAATGTGGTAGGCATTAACTCCCTACATAAAACACTCTCTGGGCGCCTGGGTGGCTCAGTCAGCTAAGCGTCAACCCTTGATTTCAGCTCAGGTCATGATCTCAGGTCCTGGGGTGGAGCCCTTCTCTGGCTGCCGGGTCAGCAGGAAGTCTGCTTGTCTCCCTCCCCCTTTACGCCTCCCCCTGCTTGCAGGTGTGCATGTTCATTCATTTTCTCTCAAATAAATAAATCAGTCTTTAAAAAAAAAGTACTCCCCATTACTTCTAATATAGTCCTGATTTTTTGATGTGGGGGAGGGGGTGGGCAACACTGTGCCCAGCCGTAGAGAGTAAGCTGTGACTGAACTAAGCCCTCCATGACCATTCTGTTTCTCTTTGCCATAATATATATACTCACTGTGCCTCTCTGGCAGCTAGGAATGGGCATGTGATTCAGTTCTGGTCAATGAGATGTAAGAGGAAGTAGTTTGTGTCCCTCAAGAAATTTCTCTATTTCATGTAAGTTGTCAAATTTATTGGCATAAAGTTGTTCATACTAGTTCCTTAATATCCTTTTAATGTCTATTGTATCAGTAGTGATGTCCCCTCTTTCATTCCTAAAATCAGTAGTTTTTGGTTTGCTTTTTTTTGCCAGTTTGCTACTAATTCATCAATTTCACTATTTTTTTTTAAGATTTTATTTATTTGACAGACAGAGATCACAAGTAGGCAGAGAAGCAGGCAGAGAGGAGGAAGCAGGATCCCTGCTGAGCAGAGAGCCCAACTTGGGGCTCAATCCCAGAACCCTGGGACCATGACCTGAGCCAAAGGCAGAGGCTCTAACCCACTGAGCCACCCAGGCGCCCAATTTTACTATTTTTTTTGAAGAATCGACTTTTTTGGGCTTTATTTGCTCAATTATTTGTTTATTTCATGGAGTTCTACTTCTTTTAAAACAATATACAGAAAAATGGGCACTTGTTTTTGGCATATAGCTTTATGAATTTTAATACATGATTTGTGAAACTACCACCAAAATCATGCAGAATAGTTCCATCATTCCATAAAACTTCCTCAGGGTGTACTCACAACTTCTCTGCATCCCTAACCCATAGCAACAACTAATTTATTACCCATCAAAATAGTTTTGGCAGGGTGCCTGGGCGGCTCAGCAGGTTAAAGCATCTGCCTTCGGCTTGGGTCATGATCCCAGGGTCCTGGGATCAAGCCCCGCATCAGGCTCTCTGCTCAGCAGGGAGACTGCTTGCCCCTCTCTCTCTGTCTGCCTCTCTGCCTAGTTGTGATCTCCATCAAATAAATAAACAAAATCTTAAAAAATAAAGAATTAAAAAAATAGTTTTGGCTTTTCCAGAGTATTATATAAATGGAATGATAAAGTATGTAAGCTTGTACATATCTTTCATTCAGCATAATGCCTTTGAGACTCATCCATGTTATTGAATGTCTCCATAGGTCATTTTATTATTTTTTTTTAAAGATTTTATTTATTTACTTGACAGAGATCACAAGTAGGCCGAGAGATAGGTGGGCGGGGGGGGGGGGGGGGAAGCAGGCTCCCTGCTGAGCAGAGCCCAACTTGGGGCTCGATCCCAGGAACCGTGGGATCATGACCTGAACTGAAGGCAGAGGCTTTAACCCACTGAGCCACCCAGGCACCCCAGTTCATTTCATTTTATTGTTGAGTAGTATTTTACTGCAGCTCTCATAGTTTGTTTATCCATTCAACCATTGAAGGACTTTTGGGTTGTTTCTGGATTTGGGCAATTATGAATAGAACTACTGTAAATACTCATGACAGGCCTTGGGTGAACATAAGTTTTGATCTCTCTAGAGTAAATATCTGGAAGAGGGTATGCTGAGTATAGTATTATACTGCTGAATGTATTGCTGAATATAGTATTATGGGCTGAATGTTTGTGCCCACCCCCCAAATTGACATGTTGAAACCCTAACTCCCAATGTGTAGGTATTTGAAGATGGACCCTTTGGGAAGTAATTAGGTTTATATGAGGTTATGAAGGTGGGGACTAGTGCACTTATACGAAGAGATGGAGGGAGCTTTGCTTCCTCTCTCTCCTCACCACATAAGGACACAGTGAGAAGGTGGTCATCTGCAGGCTGGGAAGAGAGCTCTCACCAGAGAATCAAATCAGCTGGCCTCTTGATCTTGGACTCCCCAACCAAAATAAATTCCTGTTCTGTAAGCCACCCAGTCTATGGTATTTTGTTATAGCAGTTGGAGCTCACTGATACATATGATTTTTTATTTTAGTTTAAATAAATTGAAACATTGAGCCAGAATCAATAATATATGGCACATAAAATATGAATTTGGAAAGTTAGCATTAAAAATTACATATATAAGAAATTATATCTATAATATATATAATGTATTTTTTATATATGGCTTTTTCCCTTTCTCTAGAAAATCTGCCTAGAGAATAATGTTGGTGAACAATATATAAAATGTGCAACTGGAGGGCCACCTGGGTGGCTCAGTGGGTTAAAAGCCTCTGCCTTCGCTCAGTTCATGATCTCAGGGTCCTGGGATTGAGCCCCGCATCAGGCTCTCTGCTCAGTGGGGAGCCTGCTTCCTCCTCTCTCTCTCTGCCTGCCTCTCTGCCTACTTGTGATTTGTCTGTCAAATAAATAAATAAAAATCTTTTAAAAAAATGTGCAACTGGGGGCGCCTGGGTGGCTCAGTGGGTTAAAGCCTCTGCCTTCAACTCGGGTCATGATCCCAGGGTCCTGGGATTGAGCCCCACATTGGGCTCTCTGGGCAGCGGGGAGCCTGCTTCCCTTTTTCTCTCTCTCTGCTTGCCTCTCTGCCTACTTGTGATCTCTGTCTGTCAAATAAATAAATAAAATCTTTAAAAAAAATGTGCAACTGGAAATATGTTGATAGCTATGTTTAAGCATTGTAATGAAGTCCACAGTGAAAGGAGAGTCTATGTCTCTTCCTTTCTCTTTCACACACACACACAGTGAGACACACACACACTATACACTATATGCTTGCTTTTATAGGAAACTGCCCAAGTGTTTTCCAGAATGGCTGTCCCATTTTACATTACCATCAGCAACGTATGAGTGTTCCAGATGCTCTACAATCACCAACACTTGCTGTTATCTTTTGTTGTTGTTGTTTAGCCATTCTAATATGTGTATGGCCATATCTCATCAAGGTTTTCATTTGCATCTCCCTAAAGATTAATAATGTTGAGCAACTTCTCATTTGCTTATTTGCCATCCATAAATACTCTTCTGTGAAGTGTCTGTTCAAGTACCTCCACCCCCCCATGTCACCTCATTCAAAAAAATGTATTTTTTGCTGCTGAATTTTTTAAGTACTATGCATATTCTAGATACAAGTCTCTTATGTTGTCATTTGCAATTACTTCTCCCAGTCTGTAGCTTGAATTTTATTCCTAATGTGTGTTTCACAGAGAAAAATGTTCAATTTTGATGAACTCCAATTCATCCACTTTTTAATTTTAGAAGTAGTGCTTTTGGTGTCATAGCTGAGAATACATAACACCAGGACATGAAGATTCCCTCATCTTTTCTTCTAAAATTTTTATATTTTTATATTTAATATTAATATATGATTTATTTTGCATTAACTTTAGTAAAACGTGTGAATTATAAGTTGAGGATCTGTGTGAGGGGGAAGGTTTGCATACAGATGTCCAGTTCTGTTTGATAAGAATTTTCTTTTGTTTCCATTAAATTACCTTTTCATCGTTTTTTAAAAGATTTTATTTATTTATTTGAGAGAGAGAGTAAATGAGAAAGAGATAGAGCAAGAGCAGAGGCATAGCGAGAAGCAGACTTCCCACTGAACAGTATGCTCGATGCAGGGCTCCATCCCAGGACTCAGTCCTGTGACTCCAGGATCATGACCTGAGTCAAGGGGAGATGCTTAACTGACTGAGCCACCCAGGCACCCTGTCTTCTCATCTTTATGAAAAATCAACTAACCATATTTCTGTGGGTCTGTTTCCATACTCTCTAGCCTATTATTCTGATCTATGTGTCTCTTTGATAATGCCATACTCTTGATTACTATAGCTTTATAACAGTTAAAAATCTGGTAGTGTGAATCATCTTTGTTTTACTTTTTCAAAATTATTTCAAATATTTAATTCATTTAGTGCTCCATGCAACTCTTCCAATTAGTTTCCTATATCTACAAAAATATTGTACTAGAATTTCTATCAGAATTGCATTAAATCTATTGATCAATTTAAGGACAATTGGCATGTTAATTATATTGAGTCCATCAATCCATTAATACACTGTATCTTGCCATTCATTTTGATCTTTGATTTTTAAAATTTAAAAAATTTTTATTTTTAGGGGCACCTGGGGGGCTCAGTCATTAGGCGTTTACCTTCAGCTCAGATCATGATCCCAGCATCCTAGGATTGAGCCCCACATCAGGCTTCCTACTCAGTGGGAAGCCTGCTTCTCTGTCTCCCACTCCCCCTGCTTGTGTTCCCTCTCTCACTGTGCCTCTTGCTGTCAAATAAATAAATAAATAATAATAAAAATTTTTTAAATTCTATTTTAATTGAAGTATGGTTGACATACAATATTATATCCGTTTCAGGTGTATAACATTGTGATTCAACAATTACATAAATTATGAAATGCTCACTTTGATAAGTGTAGTTACCATCTGGTGTCATACAAAGTTATTATGATAGTATTGACTATATTTCCAATGCTTGATTTTCTTTGATTTTATTCATTAGCACTTTGTAGAATTCAATGTACAAATCCTGCCCATATTTTGTTCAGTTTATTCCTGAGTGTAGCTGGTTTCTGGAGCTATTTAAAATGATATATTAAAATATCTAGTTGTACATTGCCAATATTTAAAATATACAGCTTACCTTTGAACACATGTGTTTGAACTGTGTGGATCTGCTTATATGGATATATATATACAGTGCTGTACAGCAAATGTATTTTCTCTTACCTATGATTTAAAAAAAATTTTTTTTAAAGATTTTATTTATTTATTTGACAGAGAGAGAGAGATCACAAATAGGCAGAGAGAGGAGGAAGCAGGCTCCCTGCTGAGCAGAGAGCCCGATGCGGGCCTCGATCCCAGGACCCTGAGATCATGACCTGAGCTGAAGACAGAGGCTTAACCCACTGAGCCACCCAGGCGCCCTTCCCTATGATTTTTTAATACCTTTTTTCCTCTAGCTTACTTTATCATAATACAGTATAGAATACATATACAAAATATGTGTTCATTGACTATATTATAGGTAATGCTTCTGGTCAAATGTAGGCTATTAATAGTTAAGTTTTTGGGAAGTCAAAAATTCTACATGGATTTTTGACTGTGCAGAAGGTTTGGTGTCCCTAATGCCACATTGTTGAAGGGTCAACTGCAATTGGTTTTTGTGTATTGACTTTTATCCTACAACCTTGACAAATTCCTGTATTAATCAGTGTTCTCCAGAGAAATAGAAACAAAGGATATATAACATATATAAAAGAGATTTCTTTAGGAAATTGGTTCGTGCAGTTATGGAGGCTGAGAAGTCCCATAGTCTGCTGTCTGCAAACTGGAGAACCAGGAAAGCTGATGATATAATTCAGTCTGGTTGCTCGTCTAGAGACGGGAAGAAGGATATTTCAACTAAAGCAAAGAGAGCAAAATTGCCCGCCCTTTGCCTTTTAGTTTGGTTCAGGCTCTCAACAGACTGGGTACCCACTCATATTGGTGAGGATAAACTTTTTTCTTCTCTCTACCGATTTAAATGCTAATCTCTTCTGGAGATATCTTTACAGACATACCCAGAAATAATGGTTTATCAGTTATCTGTGCATCCCTTAACCCAGTCAAGTTGACACACAAATAAACCATCACAACTCTATTAGAGGCTTTTTATAGATCCAGTGGAATTTTCTATGTGGATAATCATGCTATCTACAAAAAGGGAAAGTTTATTTCTTTCCAATTTTAGTATATGTGCTGCCAAAGTGAGCACAGGGAAAGTTTATTTCTTAATTTCCAAACTATATTACTTTACTTTTTCTTGCTTTATTGCACTGGCTAGGACTTCCAATACAATGTTGAGTAGGAATGGAAAGACTGGACATAATTTCTTTGTTGCCAGTCATTGAGGGGAAGGGATTCAGTCTTTCATAACTGAGTATGATATTGACTCTAGGATTTTTGTTTTGTTTTGTTTTGTTTTTTAAAGATTTTATTTATTTATTTGACAGAGAGATCACAAGTGGGCAGAAAGGCAGGCAGAGAGAGAGGGGGAAGTAGGCTCCCCACTGAGCAGAGAGCCCGATTTGGGACTCAATCCCCGGGACCCTGAGATCATGACCTGAGCTGAAGGCAGAGGCTTAACCCCTGAGCCACCCAGGTGCCCCTGTTTTGTATAAGACTTTATTTTTTTTAGAGCAATTTTAGGTTTACAACATTGAGAGGGAGGTAGTGAGATTTCCCATATGCCTTCAGCCCCCACACATGCATAGCCTTCCCCATTATCAGTATCACTTACCAGAATGGTCAATAATTTTACTAAGGATGAACCTATATGGACACATCATAATCACCCAAAATCCATGGTCTACCTTAGAGTTCACATTTAATATTTTACATTCTATTATGTCCATTATTATGTTATAACACATCCATTATTATGATATCAATCAGAGGGTGTTTGGTGTTTTTTTTAAAGATTTTATTTATTTTAGAGAGGAAGAACACAGAGGGAGAATGAGAGGGAGAAGCAAACTCCCTGCTGAGCAGAGAGCCGATTGTGGGACTCCGTACTAGAACCCCAAGATCATGACCTGAACAGAAGGCAGACGCTTAAGTCACTGAGCCGCCCAGGCCCCTCATACGGAGTATTTTAACTGCTCTATAAAAACCTCTGTGCTTTGCCTGTCTCATCCCCCTCGCCCCCAGGCAACTACTTATCTTTCTGTCTTCATAGTTTCCAGGAAGTCCACTATGTAGCAGAATCATACAGTATGAAGTATTTACAGATTGACTTCTTTCACTTAGTACCATGCTCATACAGTTTCCCCGTATCTCTTCATGGCTTAACAGCTCCTTTCTCTTTAGGACTGAATAATACGCCATTGTCTGTGTGTACCACAGTTTATGCATTCTTTCACCTACTGAAGGACATCTCGGTTGCTTGCAAGTTTTGGCAATTATGAATAAAGCTGCTATGAACATCTGTGTACAAGTTTTTGCGTGATTGTACACTTTCAACTCCTTTGGGTAAATACGAAGGAGCGTGATTGCCGAATCATAAGCTGAGAGTATGCTTGGTTTTGTAAGAAACTGCGAAAAGGTCTCCCAAAGTGTCCGTGCCATTTTGCATTCCCACCAGCAATGAATGAGTTCCTGTTGTTCTGTATCTTCGCCAGCATTTGGTGTTCTTAACGTTTCACATTTTGGCCCTTCTAATTGGTGTGTGGTGAACTCTTGGTTTTTAACAGATGCACTTTATCAGTCTGGAGAAGTTTCCCTCTATTTGTAACATAAATGGATGATTAATCTTGCCAAGTATTTTTTTCTGCATCAATTTATATGACCATGTGGTTTTTCCTTTTGAAACTGCTACCGGGGCAACCTTATAGCCGTGGGGTAAACCCCACTTGGTTCAGGTGTTTGTTCTTTTTATACATTGCCGAATTCAATTTGGTAATATTTTTTGAGGACTTTTGTGCCTATGTTTATTAAGAATTTTGTTTTTCAATCTGTTATTCCCAGTGTTGTTTAAATTGGGTAATTTTTATTGATCTGTATAAGTGACTATTTCATCTGTCATTTGCTTTCTTCCACTGAGCTCGCCCAGTGACTATTTTACTTTGGTTGTTGTATTTTTCAGCTCTAAAATTTCCATTTGTGTCTTCTCTTTTATCTTTGATTTCTTTCCTGATGTTTCCGTTTTCCATTCATTCACCCTTACTTCTTAGACTTGGTTATAATACCTAATTTAACATCTTTTTCTGACCGTTCTAAGGTGTGTCATTTAGGCAGTGGCATAATATGATTTTCTTTTTCCTTGTAAATTGAGATATTCTTGGTTCTTCCTATGCCTAATAATTTTGCATTGTATCCTGCACGTTTTGATAGTATGTTATCAGATTCTGGATATCATTTTAAATCCTAAGCAGAAAGTTGATTTGCTTGTTTTAGTAGGCAGTTGCCCCAGGTAGGGTCCGGCCACAAGTTCTGTGTGGGCTGTGGTTCCAAAGTCAGTTCAGTTTTCAAACATTTCCAGTCCTTTGTGCCTGCCACCTGGTGGCCAGTCTGGATCTGGGGATGTAGTCTACTCTGGAGTTCAGTGCTCAGTGCCTGTGCTAGGCAATTCAAGGTCACATCCTCGCATGTGCACTTTAGAGGTGAGCAGAGGTGTTCAAACATTACTTTTAGGGATTACACCTCATCTCTCTGTTCTTTGCAATAAACTCAACATTTTCTGGCTCCCCAAGACCTCTGTTAATAGTCTTCCAGCTAGAAAATCAGGTTATCGTTTCCTTGCTCTGCTGTTGTCTTCTCTCAACTATGTCTGCTTTCTGGTCAGTCAGTGATAGGACACAAAATAAAAGCCACAGGGATTGGCACCATACTCTTGGAATAATAGCTCCTCTGATCAGAGCTAAAGGTTCCCCTCCCTCTGAGTTTAAGGTGACTTCCCTAGGACCCCTTGCCATTGCTGTGTTGCTGCTGCCATGGTCATAGTATTGCCTGCAGGCTGTGATAGGAGAGAAGTTAAATGAAGAAAAAAAGATATGGGGTTGGGGCGCCGGGGTGGCTCAGTTAAGCGTCTGACTTTTGATTTCGGCTAAGGGGGTGATCTCAGGGTTGTGAGATCGGGCCCTGTGTCAGACTCCACGCTGGGCATGGAATCTGCTTAAGATTCTCTAGTTCTTCTCCTTCTGCCCCTCTCCCAACTCACTTTCTCTCTAAAAAAGAAAAAAAAAAAAAAGATAAGGACTCCCCCCATCTTTATGACCCTTAGGAGCCTTTTTCCTACCACTTAGGCCAGACACAGAACATGTCTACATTTCTCTTGGAGTTCTTCCTGTTTTCTCTCTGTGTGCGCTTCTGGGTTTCAGACTAGGAAGCAGAGTCTAGGCTAGGAGATAAAGGAGAAAAAGAGGGTAAATTCAATGCAGTTCAGTAGAACTTCACATCCTAGTTGTCTTCCCCAGTTTGCTGGCTTTGACGGCTTTACTTTGACGGCGCCTCAGGGAGCTGCTTCACTCACTCTGCCCAGCATTCTGTGGGAATCTCTCTGTGGAGACAGAATGGAATGAGCTTACTCTACCTTCCCAGGAACCAGAACTTCTGTTCTTATTTTTATCATTGTGTCCCTTCTTCTTATTTGGTTCTAAATCCTCTTCAACTTTTTTCCCTCAGATTCTTAAAGTGGATAATTAGATCACTGATTTTAAACCTTTCTTATTTTCTAATGTAAGTATTTCAAGGAACTGGGACATCAGGACTTGAGTCTCTCTTCTCTGCAGATTTCTTAGCTCCTTCCTCCGTGTGTCAGCTTTGTCTGCCAGCTGTCGCAGCATTGCCTCATCATAGCCAGTCACAGCAACATCTGGACATAGAAAGGTATTATCTCTTCTGCGTCTCCTTTTTAGAGAAAGCAAGCTATTCCCAGAAACCATTAAACAGTTTTCCCCTCACATTTCATTGACCTAGATTGGGTGATATGTCCATTCCTTTTCTTTTCTTTTTTTTTTTCCTAAGATTTTATTTGTTAGAGAGCTTGAGTGGGAGGGAGGGGCAGAGGGAGAACCAGACTTGCCGCTCAGCAGGAAGGGCTAGCAGAAGGAGCTCTGATCCTAGGACCCTGTGATCGTGACCTGAGTGGAAGGCAGACGCTGAGCCGTCTGAGCCAGGCGTCCGGATATGCCCATTCCTAAATCAAAATTATTTGCAGGTGGAAGAACATTACCATAACTGGCTTTGAGTAATCATTTGGAGTTGAATGAATGTTGAGAGGGCAAACTGTAAAGCCACTTAGGTGATAAGACTGCTGATAGGCAGTGAATAAAAGCAAAGTCTAATGGAAAAATCCAGTTCCTTTTTTTTTTTTCAAGATTTTATTTATTTATTTGACAGAAAGAGATCACAAGTAGCCAGAGCGACAGGCAGAGAGAGAGGGGGAAGCAGGCTCCCTCCCAATGCAGGGCTCAATCCCAGGACCCTGAAATCATGACCTGAGCCGAAGGCAGAGGCTTAACCCACCGAGCCACCCAGGCACCCAAGGATTAATCTAGTTCTGATGCAGCCTCACTGACTCATCCAAATGGTGATATTCTACCTAACGTCCTGACAATTCCTGAAATATACTGGAGCCAGCCAAGCTGCATAGGAAAAGATAGCAGCTGTTTACCCAGCTGATCATTAGCTCGGACACTAGAGTTGCACACGTTATATAAGCTGCCAACCCTGTCATTCTGGCCTCTGAATAAAAATAATCCTTCAACTGAAGACAGGCTAGTTAATCTGAGCTAAATTCAAATTCAAGTAAGATTAAGAGACCCAAATAATAAGATACATCCATTAGGTAAAATTTCAGGAATCAATAAACTAATTTAGCATATAGTTTTATACAAGGAAATATCTTTTTGGAAAAAAAAAAAGTAGGCTCCATGCCCAGTGTGGAGACCAACACCGGGCTTGAATTCACCACCCTGAGATCAAGACCTGGGCTGAGATCAGTAGTCAGTCGCTTAACCAACTGAGGCACCCAGGGGCCCCACAAGGAAATACTTTTACTCAAGATGGAAAGTACAACTAATTTTAATATTATTTACTAACTGTCCAGGATTTGTTACAGATATAGTCCACCCCAATCTTCCTCTAGGGCTGCTGGTATAATCTCTTCATTGGCTGTCCTCAATGTTAGTGGCAAAGACAGCATTATTTGGGCTCACATTCAGTCAGTGCTTTCACCAAACATTTGTCTGGATTTTGTCTTCCAGATCCTCTGCCTTTCAACAACATTCATTCCGTAGGGTTTTGCTTCTACTTTTGCTAGAATATAAATTTTATTAGGGCAGGGATTATATAAAAGTAATTTCCTTTTTGTTTCCTTCAGTGCTTTTGTTTTGTTTTGTTTTGTTTTTAAGATTTTATTTATTATTTGTCAGAGAGAGAAGAGAGCGAGCGAGCACAGGCAGACAGAATGGCAGGCAGAGGGAGAAGCAGGCTCCCCGCCAAACAAGGAGTCCGATGTGGGACTCGATCCCAGGACGCTGGGATCATGACCTGAGCCGAAGGCAGCTGCTTAACCAACTGAGCCACCCAGGCGTCCCAGTGCTTTTGTTTTTAATTGTGGCAATATTTACATAAAATTTACCATTTTAACCAATTTTTTAAAAAGATTTATTTATTTAGAGAGAGCAGGAGTGAGGGGGAGGGGTAGAGAGAGAGAGAGGGAGCATCTAAAGCAGATCCCACGTTGAGAGCAAGAGCCCAACTCAGGGCTTGATCTCACGCCCCCGAGATCACGACCCAAGCCGAAATCAGGAGTCCGATGCTTAACTGACTGAACCACTCAGGTGCCCCATACCATTTTACCCATTTTTAAATGTATAATTCAGTCATATTAAATACATTCATAATGTAGTACAATCATCACACTACCGATTTCCAGAACCGTTTTATCACCTCAAATAGAAACTCTGTACTCATTAAATAACTCTTCGTTCCTTTTCCCCAGCCCTGGTAACCTACTAGTCTATTTTGTCCCTATAATTTGCCATTCTAGGTATCTTATATAAATGGAATCATAAAATATTTTTCTTTTTGTGTTTGCCTTATTTTACGTAGCATGTTTTCAAGTTTCATCTGTAGCATTATCAGAATTTCATTGTTTTTAAGGCAGAATGACATTCATTGTACTTACATATCACACCTTGCTTCTCCATTGACCTATTAATGAACACTTGGTTATTTCCACCTTTTGTCTCTTGTGAATAATACTGCTATGAACAGGGATATACAAGTATCTATCTGAGTCCCTGCTTTTAGTTCTTTTGGATAATATGCCTAGGAGTGGAGTTGCTTGATCATTTGGTAATTCTCTGTTCAGCTTTTTGAGGAGCCATCAAACTGGTTTCCGCTGTGCCATTTTACATTCCCATCAGCAATGCACAAGTGTTTTGATTTCTCTACAGTGTTGCCAATATTTGTTATGTTTTGTATTTTTTTAAAAGGCTTTATTATTTATTTGAGAGAGCATGAGCAAGGAGAGAGGCAGATAAAGAGGGAGAAGTAACCTTCTGAGGAGAAGGGAGCCCCATGTGGAGCTCGATCCCAGGACCCTGGGATCATGACCTAACCGAAGGCAGACACTTAATCCACTGAGCCACCAAGGTATCCCTTATTTTTTTCTATTTTTAATCAAAGCCACCCTAATGGGTATATCTCATTGTGGTTTTAATTTGTACTTCCCTAATGATAAGTGGTATTAAACATCTTTTCCTGTGCTTATTGGTCATTTGTATGTCTTCTTTGGAGAAATATCTATTCATGTCCTTTGCCCATTTTTGAAGTAAATTGTTTGTTTTTGCTGTTTTTGTTCTCGCTGAGCTATAGGAATTCTTTATATATTCTGGATATTGATCCCTTATCAGATATACAATTTGCAAATATTTTCATTCCACAAGTATTTTTAAAAACTAATTTATTTATTTAAGAGTGAGAGAGAGAGAGAGCACAGATGGGGAGGAGGGGTAAAGGAAAAGGGAAAAGCAGACTCCCCTTTGAGTGGGGAGCTTGACATGGAGCTCGATCCCAGGACCCTGGGATCATGAACTGAGCTGAGGGCAGACGCTTAGCTGACTGAGCCGCCCAGGCACCTCTCATTCCACAAGTATCTAAGTGTCTGTTATGGGTCAGGTACTATGCTAAATGCTTCAGAAACACCAGTGAATGGGTCAGTGCATGTTTTCGAGAAACATAAAATAGCACCAACACAGAAGCAGATATAAGTGCCCATTTGGCGGGGTAAAAACTTCTCACAATTCTTCTCAAATATGCGGAGGACAATGAAGCTAATTTCTTAGAACTGATACTTTTGCTGCTTGAATTCCCACCCCACTGGGTGGGTGGGTGATGGCAAAAGAATTCAATTATTCAGTCCATTTTAAGTTCAACCCCTGATATGGCTCCCACTTCCTCTGCCCTTTTCTGCCATCTGGATAGCTGGGGAGGGGCTTTACCTTCGCCTAGGTAAGGCCATGCTGTGGCTTGGGTCTCACATGGGCTTGCTGTCCTTTTCTGGTCTCTAGCCTTCGCAGGTAGTCTGCTGTGGTGCTTTTTCACCTAACCTACAGCAACCAGTGATTTGTTCTCTTGGCTAGGCTGGAGGCCAGTATCTTTCCCTTCATTTGTCATCTCTACATTGGTTCTAGCCACCCTCTAAAGTATGGGTGAGACTCCCAGCTGGGTCCTGCAGCTGTTCGCTGTAAGATCCGCAAAGTTCCTTTGTGCGATGGTCCCAACTCTCCAGCTGGTGCAATCAGCTCTTTTCCAGGGCTCCCAATGAGCATGGAGAACTGCCATAGATCTTCTAAGTCATATGTTAGCTGGTAGAGAGGTCCTTTGCCCGACACTGCATTGCCATTTTTACAGTAGTCCAGTATTGGAGAACAGGAGGTCTGTTCAGCAATTGCTCTGCCAATGCACTCAATAGCAGGTGGGCCCAGCCTTCTCCCCTTTCAAGTTCTCTCCCAATCCCCTCTGGCATTTCTGCAGGGATTGGACGCAGAGGTAGAGGGACGCCTGTGTCTGACCTTCTCTTTGCCTCACCCTTTCCAGGAGATGGGAGGGCTTTTTCACTTTTTTCTTTTGCTATCTCATGACTTCTTTCTTCCAAAGTGTCATTCATCTTCCTGTTCTTGGGAACACATTTGCAGCTTGATATTTTGTGTGATAAATGTAATACCGGTTAAGAACAGACTGCTATGTAATGAATAGAAGGGTGTGGGAGTGGTCCCCAATCTATTGTTGGTGTGTTAGGGTGGAGGGCTTCCTGGAAGAATTGGCATCTAAGCTAGAATACACACAGGAGAAGTGTATTCAGAAGTGCAGAAGCTCCTAAGAGTTCCAAAGGACCCCACGCAAAGGCCTGGAGGCAGGAGGACTTTAGCTAATCCAGAATGGCTTTGGCATAGAGTATGAAGGATGCAATGGCAAGGGATAAAGCTGAAGGGCTAGGCTGTGGTCAGATCACAAAAAGCCTCAAAAACTTTATATTAAAAGCAATGGGGGGGGGGGGCGCCTGGGTGGCTCAGTAGGTTAAAGCCTCTGCCTTCGGCTCAGGTCATGATCCCAGGGTCCTGGGATCGAGCCCCACGTTGGGCTCTCTGCTCAGCGGGGAGACTGCTTCCTCCTCTCTTTCTCTGCCTGCCTCTCTGCCTACTTGTGATCTCTGTGTAATAAATAAATAAAACCTTAAAAAAATTTAAAAAGCAATGGGAAGCCTATGTTTTGAGCAAGGAAGGGATATGATCAAATGTTTGTTTTTGAAAGATTGTTCTGGTTGAAAGAAATAGATGCATATGAAGAATTCAAAGCTAAGGGCCATTTTCTTCCCCCTCACTCAGGGGGAAGAATTTTGTAAAATTTTGTAAAGATACACCGGAAAAGTATAGATTTGGAGGGCTAGTCACATCACCATATTTAAATGTTGAGAGATGCATCCTCAAAGAGGGGAAAGGATGATGAAATAGAAGGATAATAACTGATGGCAGCCAAGCTTCTTCAGAGGGAGAAGGAATGGTGAGGGAGAAGAGAGACCCCTTTCATTTGGAGGGGAAAGGAGGGGTGGGTGTAGGTACGTTGACAAATTTGATGGCAGGAGGTTGTAACTTACCTTTGGGTTTTTTCCCATAATGCAGGAGGCAAAAACAGCCATCTTCCCATGAAAAGGAAGGTGGCCAAGGAGTGTGGCAAACACTGTTGGCTGACCCAGCGTCATTGCCAAAACCGATCTCCCCTGCCATTTTCCCTCTAGAGGTTGAAAACTCATGCTTTACCAAACATTTGCAACAAGGAAACGTAAGCAGTATTTTGTTGGGATTTCATGGAAAACTTTTACTTTTCTTAGCAAAGGAGATGGCCATGACTGGAGCTCCTTTTCCTCTTCCTTCCTGGCTTGGCCCAGGATGTCATTCTTGGAGCTGGGACAGCTCTTTTGCCTGAGAAAATAAGCAGGAGGGAAAGGCCAAAAGGACAGAGACCACATCCAGACCAGTTGTTGTCCACCTGCTGATTGACAGCCAGCGGCAACTCACCTCCAGATTTCTGGCTACAAAGCCTTACTTGTTTAAACCATCACACGTGGATTTTGCATCCAGAAGCATTCCCAGTTCCAGAAGGTTTAAGGGCTGTGACCAACATGTGATCTGGTCTCTGAAGAGAATGAGAGAGAGGTAAAGAGAGAGCATAGAATTATAGCTAATATTAAAGGCCACGATGAAGTGAAATTCATAAAACTATCAATTTCATTTGGGAGTATTTACTATCTACAGAAATAAATCTAATGGGGTTGCTAACATCATGCTAATTTTTCAAATCAAGGTTAGCCCAAGTCATATTAAACCTCCATTTGAGTGAACTAGCATTAGGAGACTATGTAAGTCCATGAGTAACTTCTAGGACACAACAACACCCTTTAAAGACTTGTCATGTACTTAGATATGACTCATACCACCTTCTCAGGGAGAAATTCAGATTATTCACAAGGCAGAGAATGTCATCTCTTAAGGTTTATGACAGCACCAAGTGAAGACAACTTTCCTCAGCACACTTGATTGACATTCTGTCATTTTATTCATAGTAACAAGAAATTCTGTCTTTCCATAATTAAGTAATAATTCACAATACACATATCTGAGGCATTTGCTGCTTTCATAGATGGCTTGTTCCTTTAATTACAAAGAGAATGAGCCCAAAGACACTTTCACATATTGCTAGAGCTACAAAGTATAATCACTATCAGAAAATTCTATAATTACAATTTACATTCACTTCTCCCCTTACCAATCTTACATTATCAATATTTTAAGTAGAGCACAGTAACCCCATATTTGTTTCTGGAGTTACTCTAAGCACTAGATGTGGTTGGATTTTCTGATAATACAATACATCACAAAGATTGCAAAGTCCACTATGAGCCCCCTCTTCCCTTCTCCTAAGGACCTTCATTTCTAACATCTGCTTTCATATTGATAACTGTGGCAACATAGAACACATTTTCAAGATTTTATTTATTTATTTGACAGAGGGACAGATCACAAGTAGGCAGGGAGGCAGGCAGAGAGAGAGAAGGATGCAGGCTCCCTGCTGAGCAGAGAGCCCGATGTGGGACTTGATTCCAGGACCCCGGGATCATGACCTGAGCCCAAGGCAGAGGCTTTAACTCACTGAGCCACACAGGTGCCCCATAGAACACATTTTAATGCATGTATTCTTATAATACAGTTCTATCAAGATTCCCTAGAAAAGGGAACATCATATTGTATACTGTCAGAATAAATTGTAATAACATATAATCAGTCATTTTAAACAGGAAATCTGATTGACATAAATATGGGCAAAACTGAGTGGACTCTTAAAATTAAACTTTAGAATTTTGTGGAAGAGCGTCAAAACCCAGGGGCTGGTGTCTAGACAGTTTGTCTAGAAACAGACCTTACTGAGAATGTACATAAGACTCTGAAAAGCTTGTCTTGAGATGCCTGAAACATGCTCACAGCTGATTTATGCCAGAAAAGGGGCCTTGAAGAACACCAAAGGAGACCTGTCAGCTGCTGAGGGTTTCCTTTTCCACGTAAGCTGTGGCACAAGTCTCCATTACAGACCACGCTTGCTCATATTCGTGTTCTGTCAGTCTTATTTGGGCAGTCTTTCTTCATCTCCCTTTTTTCATTTTAACATGCTCATGAACTTTATATAAGCACCCATAGATAGCCCTGTTTATTACAACATTCCTATGCCATTCCCTAAGACATGTAGAGCCATCCTACTGTTTTCACTGAATTATTTCCAAATTACATTGTAAAGGAGATTATTTTTTTCCTACATAGAAAACTCCTTAAGGGGCCCCTGGGTGGCTCAGTTGGTTAGGCATTTAATTCTTAATTTTGGCTCCGGTCATCATCTCAGGGTCGTGGGCTCCTTGCTCAGCAGGGGAGTCTGCTTGAGATTCTCTCTCCCTCTGCACCTCCCCCTAACTCACACACACATTCTCTCTAAAAATAAATAAGTCTTAAAAAAAAAAACTACTTAGTATCATCAATAGTGTAGGCTTTTGTGAATTTTCATAAGAGAGTAGATGTCTTTATTCATCTACCCCCTAACAATAATTTGGTCTGAAAATACATATTCTTTTGGGCCTCCTCAACCCTATTCTCATATTTTGAGTCTGGTAACAAAAAACAAATGGTAAAAATTTTTAACATGCTCTAATCTTTGGTCTGGGAATTCCAATGTTCGTTATGGAATGGAGGAAGATACTTATTTTTATACTGAGTAACTCACACATTCCTTCTCAACAGGGAAAACTCGCCTAAAGAGAAATGTGCTAGTTCATGATTTGTGTTAGTAATGGAGATAGAACATGTTTGGGAATGTCTGTTCAAGAGCTGTCCTAGGGATGGAAATATGAATTAAGCTTTCGAATCTCGAACATCTGAATCGACACTGTATTGACAGGCAGAAGAGCAAACAATGTTGACAGAAGATATTTTACATGCTCTCCTGCAGCTTTCATGACTTTTGAAAGCAAACTAGTGCCCACTAAAACCACTGAAATACTAAAAGAGGGTTTGTGCTTTGTGTCTTTTCCCGCTGAAAGAGCTCTGAGCAAATGCTTTGATTCCCTTACAACACCGATGGGGCTTTTTCTTTCGTGTGTCTTTTCTTATGTCTGAGAAGATTTGAGCTCTGACTAAAGGCTTTCCCACATTCATGACACTTGTAGGGTTTTTCCCCAGTGTGTGTTCTTCGATGCTGAATCAGGACGGCACTCCGGCTGAAAGCCTTTGCACACACATCACACGCATAAGGCTTCTCCCCGCTGTGGATTCTCTGATGGAGTATGAGGGCTGAGCTCTGACTGAAGACTTTGCCACATTCATCACACTTGTGTTGTTTTTTTCCAAAAGGGTTTCTCCGTCTTCTTTCAAAGTTGCCATCTTGTTCACAGGCTCTTCTATACGTGCAACTCTGGGGAGCGTCCAGATGAAGGGTGTTGGAAACAGTGGAATGCAGTTCCATACCTGGAGAAGTCTTTTGTGTTGAAGCTGAATTCACATTTGTAGTTTTCATGTCTTTAGCTGAAATAATACACAGAAAAGCAATGTCACTGTTCTCTGTTCAGAAAGAAAGAAAGGCAAATAGAATGATCAAAAAAATATATATACCAATTATTTATTGCTAGCGTGTTTATAAAATAGCACCACAATGTGGAAGATTGTGATGGTAAGTCACAAAACATTAACAAGATCATAAGGCAAAAAGGAAAGATTTATATACTGAGGAGACAGTCAATTATAAAGATGAAAATCTCCATGCAAAAGCTAGAGGTAAGAATATATATCAGAGACTGAAAAAAAATCTGGAAGAAAAGGGACTAGAAGATGAGCAATTATGGGAGAAGCAGAGAAGCAACCAAAGGAGAGGAGCCAGATGTGGCAGTGGGTAGTAATAGCCAAGACTTAGTATGAAGGTCAATAAATAAAAGTTTAATAATGATAAATGAAGAAAGCCAAGGGGTCAAGAATGAATATGGAATATAAGGTCAGAAATACAAATTAGGGGGGAAAAGGGGAGGATTATAGACTAGCATAACTGTCACCTCAAATGAATCAAGGGTAGCACAGAGTACCCACTTACAAAAAACTTCTACTCTTATATGTATTTTATAGTACTAGGTGAATGGCATTATTATTGGTGTAAATAGAAATCATTTTGTAAATGGTAAGGATTCTCTCTCAAATTCATTTTTGATAGCTCAAATTCCAAAGTGACTTCAATGTCTGATCTCTACCTTCAAAATCCAAGGCTGTCCACTCTCACCACTTTTATTCAAAATAGTACTGAAGTCTTAGCCACAGCAATCAGACAACAAAGAAATAAAAGGCTCCAAATTGGTAAAGAAGAAGAATAATTCTCACTATTTGCATATGACATGATACTTTATCTAGAAAACTCTCAAGATTCCACCAAAAAACTATTAGAACTGATACATGAATTCAGTAAAGTCACAGGATACACATCAATGTACAGAAATCTGTTGCATCCCTCTACACTAATAATGAAGCAGCAGAAAGTGAAATTAAGAAAACAATCTCATAAAATAGACTCAAAATGGATGAAGGATCTCAATGTGAGAAAGGAATCCATCAAAATCCTCGAGGAGAACACAGGCAGCAACCTCTTCGACGTCAGCCGCAGCAACATCTTCCTAGGAACATCACCAAAGGCAAGGGAAGTAAGGGCAAAAATGAACTTTTGGGATTTTATCAAGATCAAAAGCTTTTGCACAGCAAAGGAAACAGTGAACAAAACCAAAAGACAACTGACAGAATGGGAGAAGATATTTGCAAATGACATATCAGATAAAGGGCTAGTGTCCAAAATCTATAAAGAACTTAGCAAACTCAACACCCAAAGAACAAATAATCCAATCAAGAAATGGGCAGAGGACATGAACAGACATTTCTGCAAAGAAGACATCCAGATGGCCAACAGACACATGAAAAAGTGCTCCATATCACTCGGCATCAGGGAAATACAAATCAAAACCACCATGAGATATCACCTCACACCAGTCAGAATGGCTAAAATTAACAAGTCAGGAAATGACAGATGCTGGCGAGGATGCGGAGAAAGGGGAACCCTCCTACACTGTTGGTGGGAATGCAAGCTGGTGCAACCACTCTGGAAAACAGCATGGAGGTTCCTCAAAATGTTGAAAATAGAACTACCCTATGACCCTGCAATTGCACTGCTGGGTATTTACCCTAAAGATACAAACATAGTGATCCGAAGGGGCACATGCACCCGAATGTTTATAGCAGCAATGTCTACAATAGCCAAACTATGGAAAGAACCTAGATGTCCATCTACAGACGAATGGATAAAGAAGATGTGGTATATATACACAATGGAATACTATGCAGCCATCAAAAGAAATGAAATCTTGCCATTTGCGACGACGTGGATGGAACTAGAGGGTATCATGCTTAGCGAAATAAGTCAATCGGAGAAAGACAACTATCATATGATCTCCCTGATATGAGGGAGAGGAGATGCAACATGGTCGAGGGGGTAGGAGAAGAGTAAATGAAACAAGATGGGATTGGGAGGGAGACAAACCATAAGTGACTCTTAATCTCACAAAACAAACTGAGGGTTGATGGGGGGAGGGGGTTGGGAGAGGGGGTGGGGTTATCGATATCGGGGAGGGTATGTGCTATGGTGAGTGTTGTGAAGTGTGTAAACCTGGCGATTGCAGACCTGTACCCCTGGGGATAAAAATATATGTTTATAAAGCTGTAAAAAAAAAAAGAAAAAAAAGAAAAAAAAGAAAGAAAGGATGAATCCCCAAGTTTTGTAGCAACATGGACGGGACTGGAAGAGATTATGCTGAGTGAAATAAGTCAAGCAGAGAGAGTCAATTATCATATGGTTTCACTTATTTGTGGAGCATAACAAATAGCATGGAGGACAAGGGGAGATGGAGAGGAGAAGGGAGTTGAGGGAAATTGGACGGGGAGGTGAACCATGAGAGACTATGGACTCTGAAAAACGATCTGAGAATTTTGAAGGGGTGGGGGCTGGGAGGTTGGGGGCACCAGGTGGTGGGTATTGTAGAGGGCACGGATTGCATGGAGCACTGGGTGTGGTGCAAAAATAATGAATACTGATATGCTGAAAAAAATAAAAAAATTAAAAAAAATATGTTATAAATAAAAATACGTTATATAAAAAAAAAAAAAAAAAAAAAAAAAAACAATCTCATGGGCTCCTGGGTGGCTCAGTGGGTTAAGCCTCTGCCTTCAGCTCAGGTCATGATCTCAGGGTCCTGGGATCAAGCCCCGCATCAGGCTCTCTGCTCAGCAGGGAGCCTGCTTCCCCCTCCCTCTCTGCCTGCCTCTCTGCCTACTTGTGATCTCTGTCTGTCAAATAAATAAAATAAAATCTTAAAAAAAAAAAAAAAGAAAACAATCTCATTTATAATTGCACCAAAAAGAAGAAAAGATCTAGGAATAAATTTAACCAAAGAGGTAGAAGACCTGTACTCTGAAAACTATGAAACACTGATGAAAGAAATTCAAGACAATGCAAAGAAATGGAAAGACGTTTCATGCTCATGGGTTGGAAGAACAAATATTGTTAAAATGTCTATACAACTCAAAGCAATCTACAGACTTACTGCAATCCCTATCAAAATACCAGCAGCATTTTTCACAGAATTAGAACAATCCTAAAATTTGTACAGAATCACAAAAGACCTTAAATAGCCAAAGCCATCTTGAAAAAGAAAAACAAAACTTGAGGTATCACAATTCCAGATTTCAAGTTATAGTACAACGTGACAGTAATTACAACAGTATGGTACTGGCACAAAAATAAACACATATATCAATAAAGAGGATAGAAAACCCAGAAATAAGCCTATAATTTAATGGTCAATTAATCTTCAATGAAGAAGGAATGAATATACAATGGGAAAAGGACAATCTCTTGAACAAAGTGTTGGGAAAACTGGACAGCTATATGCAAAAGAATGAAGCTGGACCAGTTTCTTACATCATACATAAAAGTAAACTAAAAAATGCATTAAAGACCAAATGTGAGACCTGAAAACATAAACATACTTGAAGAGAACAAAGGCAGTAATCTCTCTGACATCAGCCAAAGCAACGTTTTTCTAGATATGTCTCCTGAGGCTAGGGAAACAAAACCAAAAATGGATTCTTGGAAGTACATTAAAATAAACCGTTCCTGCACAGCAAAGGAAACAATCCATAAACCTAAAAGGCAACCTACTGGATGGCAGAAGATATTTGCAAATGACATATCTGATAAAGGATTAGTATCCAAAATATATAAAGAACTTACATAACTTGACACCAAAAAACCAAATAATCCAATTTAAAAATGAACAGAAGACAAGAATAGACATTTCTCCAAAGAAGACATATAGATGGACAGCACACAAATGAAAAGATGTTTAGCATCCCTCATCATCAGGGAAATGCCAAGCAAAACTACAGTAAGATACCTCACACCTGTGAGAATGGCTAAAATCAAAATCACAAGAAAAAGTGTAGTGACAATGTGGAGACAAAGGAAACCTCTTGCACTGTTGGTGGGAAAGCAAATTGGTGCAGCCACTGTGGAAAACAGTATGAGGGTTCCTCAAAAAGTTAAAAATAGGATTACTCTATAATCCAGGAATTGCACTACTGGATATCTACCCAACAAATACAAAAACACTAATTCAAAGGGATACACGCACGCCCTATTTTAGAGCAGCATTTATTTCCAGTAGCCAAACTATGGAAGCAGCCCAAGTGTCCATCTGTAGATGAAAGGAGAAAGAAGATGTGATGTCTCTCTCTCTCACACACACACACACACACACACACACTCACTCACACACACTGGAATATTACTCAGCCATAGAAAGAATGTAATCTTGTCATTGCAATGACATGGATGAAGCTAAAGAGTATTATGGGTATTATGGGAAGTGAAATAAGTCAGTCAGAGGAAGACAAATACCACATAATTTTACTCATATGTGGAATTTAAGAAACAAAATAAAACAAGGAAAGGAAAAAAAAAAAGAGAGAGACAAACCAAGAAACAGATTCTTAACTACAGAGAACAAACTGATGGTTACCAGACAGTAAGGGACTGGGAGGATGGGGGAAATAGGGGATGGTGATTAAAGAGTACAGTTATTATGATGAAAAAAATAAAATTAAAAACAAACAAAACAAACAACAAATATAAGGCCTCTGTGAGGGAATTCAGAGGTAGAATGTAGTTCTTGTCAAAAATGGGGTCCCGGGACGCCTGGGTGGCTCAGTTGGTTAAGCCGCTGCCTTCGGCTCAGGTCATGATCCCAGCGTCCTCGGATCGAGTCCCGCATCGGGCTCCTTGTTCTGTGGGGAGCCTGCTTCTCCCTCTGCCTCTGCCTGCCACTCTGTCTGCCTGTGCTCGCTCTCTCTCTCTCTCTCTCTGACAAATAAATAAATAAAATATTAAAAAAAAATGGGGTCCCAAGACCTGGCTTTGAGGCTGATTACTTTTGTTGTCATTACCAGAAAAAGCTGCTGGGGTAGGGGCGGTTCCCTCCCAATACTGATGGAGTGTGAAAGGACTTTCATTTCTCTCCTAGTTAAGCCAAGACACTCGCTACACTGGAGGTGTTAAGTGCCCGGTGCAAGCCTCTTGGGAGCAGGTACTTATCAACTAAGAGAACTATTTTCTAAGTCTCTAAATTTTTGTATTTCTTTCCCCCTGGATTTTCTTACCAAAAGTATCTTGGAAAAACTCTAACCTTATTTAGCTTAACCTGTGGAATATGGAAGCCGTGTGAGGGGGAGGAGGGGAGATCCTCTCAAGTGGGGTTTCCCTCTTCATTTCTGACTCCCATTTCATCCAGCACGGTCATCTAGAAGAAAGGCCTCTGCTCAAATGTCACTCACCAAAGAGGCCTTCTCCACCACTTTATTTAATAAGGCTCTGTCCCTACTTTATTTAGTAAGACCTCGCTCCCGTCTTCTGCTTTGCTTTTTCCCCACAGCTCTTATTTTTTTGAGTATCTGCAACAAAAGAACAGACTGCTGTGCAAGCCGTTTTGGAGCACGTTTGTAAAAAGTGATGTGAGCAGCCACCGAGGCCAGTTTAGGATGTGAGGGAGAAGAGGAAAATATTCAAGTCATCATGAGAGGGCAAAGTCATCTGAGCAGGAATATGATGATTTTCATACTACATGGCACCAGTAACCAAGCAAGAAGCTAGACAGAAAATGAGGAGGTAGACCAGTGGTCTTTAGATTGCAACTTTGGGGTCTCTTGGGGCTGCCCGAAGGTACCATGGGGGGGAACAGGCCAAGTTGGAGCCCTTGTGGATGGACGCTGCTTGCTCCTGCTTCAGTGAGGGTAGCTGTGTTTTCATCTTTTTTATGTACTGGAACTCCGTGCAAGATTTCATTTGAGAAAGGGGTCATGTTTGTTTTTTTGTTTTAAAGATTTTATTTATTAGAGCGAGAGCATGAGCACACATGGAGAGAGGGGCAGAGGGAGAGGGAGCAGCAGACTCCCCCACTGAGCAGGGAGCCCTGACTCAAGGCTTGATCCCAGGACATGGGGATCAGGACCTGAACTGAGGCAGACCTTAAAACCACTGAGCCACCCAGGAACCCCAAGGGTCATGCTCCTTTATAAAAGGTTTGAAAACCCCCATGGAGATGATGTCAAGGATTTAAAAATCTGAAAGAGATTATGAAACTCTCTGGGAAAGAAACAAGAACAAAACACTGAGAATGATCATTCGCACAACATCTAATGGTGGAAGACCCCACAGTGAGAGGAAGCAGGAGCGGAGATTGGAGACCTCTTGCCGAAAGCAGCCGGGATGTGTGTGGTGGGCTGACACATGGTGGGTTGTCCCCATGAACTGAATCCCGTCTCTCACCTTTTTGTCTTGAGTAGAACTCCCTTGAAGCCAATGGCAGCTGCTGCTTTACGGGCTTGATCTGGCTACATGGTGACTCCTGAGTGATTTCCCAAGATGCCAGTTTCTCTGCAAGAGTATCCTCGTTTTGTCCAAAAAGGACCTGGAAGCAGTTAGGTATAACTGAGACTGAAGAAGGGAATCTTGTTGGGACTTGGGATAAAATAATAGAGAAGAAGGGGTGCCTGGGTGATTCTGGCTTAAGTGTCTGCCTTCGGCTCAGATCATGATCCTGGGGTCCTGAGATCGAGCCCCCCTTGGGCTCTCTGCTCAGCAGAGAGTCTGCTTTTCCCTCTCCCTTGTCTACTTCCCCTGCTTGGGCGCGCTCTCTCTCTCTCTCTCAAATAAATACATAAAATCTTTAAAAAAAATAATAGAGAAGATACTACATGGAAAATACCCTGGGATTCAGGAAAAGGGAAGAAGTGGAGCCACAGTCTGTTTTCTGGCATAGGTGGAAGTACATTCACTGCCCTCCATGTTTAGTGTGTTAAGTAGGAGTACAGTTTGAGAGTTATATCCCCAGTGATGCCCCAGAGCTCCTGACTTAACCCGGTCACTCATCCCCACCAGATGCCTTTTTACCTGCTCAGCTGGCTCATCAAGCTCCTTCTCCAGCTCCTCCAGCAGAGTGACGGCCTCCTCTCCATTCTCGGGCCGGTGCTCTCGCAGCCAGGCCTGCAGCTCGTCAGGCAGGATGGCCAGGAACTGCTCCAGCACCAGCAGCTCCAGGATCTGCTCCTTGGTGTTCACCTCCGGCCTCAGCCACTGATGGCATAGCTCCCGGAGCTGGCTCAGGGCCTCCCGGGGCCCAGGGGACTCCTGGTAGCCAAACTGCCTGAACCACTGGCGGAAGGTCTCTGGGCTGCAGCAGCTGCTCCAGGGGAGGCGGGAGTCCAGATCACAGGTCTGCTCTTCCTCTTCCATCTTCACTCTCAGAGCGCTGTCAGACCCCTCTGAAGTGTGTGGAAGGAGTGATAACTTTCTCAGCTCTGCAGACATTTGGACTGGGAACAGAGACCTAGGCTTTAATCTCCAAGAAGGTGATGTTTTCCTTAAGGACACTCCTTAAATATGATTAAAGAAACAAGTGGGAACATGACACAGACAAATGTTTCCTAGAACAACACATCTAAGATTAGTAACAGACTATACAGAAAGTACTGCCCTTAATCTTAGTATAAACCAAAGAATTCACCAAAGAATCCTTCCTTAAGAGAATCGAAGAGCTAAGATGCATTAATTCATATGCATGAGTAATTCCCAATTTATTCTGCAAATCATGCACACGAGGCTGACTAAGTATAACAATAAGGGATCAGCCAGGATTGTGCAGGAACTCCTAGAGAGCAGAAATAAGGGAAGCTTGAGAAAAATTATGACTCTGGGGCAGGTTCAAGGAGCTAATTAATTTTTTTCTAGCCTGCCGCAAATAGTGCTAAGAAATAGTCTCATGAGAGAAGTCATTTCGTGTGGATTTTTTTTCCACATTTACTATTAAACAGTATTAAATATAACATCATGTTTCATACTATCAAATAGTATTAAAACAATACTATTTTGACCGTAAAGGAACTATTAAAAAATAATTGCATATTCCTCCATCTTAATGTGCTTCCATTTATTCATGTTCTGCTTCCAATCCGTACTATCTTTATTACTTACCTTCCTTTATCAGAGAATATTTAGTTGTTTCTAATTTTCACTATCATAAATTTTTACTAGCATAAATTACTAGCATAAATACTATCATAAATAATGTTGGGAGGCACATTTTCAGGAATATATTCTTTTTCCCTCAAGTTATTCAAGGATATCCCAAGGACTTGGCTTACCCGGCTCTAAGCAGAGTGGCAAATGCATCGCTATGTATTATCAAGTGAATTACCGAAAAGACTGTTTATCCATCCACAGTGTCAACAGCAGCCTAGTGATGTATGAGGACAGCAATTTCCCCAAGTGTCATTAGCTTGTTCGCAGAAAGGGGGGTTGAAAGACACTTTTAGCACCATTTTAGTATATGCATCACTGGCAACTGATGGCTAATTAAAAAATCTTGTATGTGCCGTTTTTCCTCTTTAGGCAGTCTACCATTTCCCTCCGACTTCATCAAGCGTTGTTCTGGACACCAGTGATACAGCAGTGACCTGAACAAAGCCTGTGGCTCCTTAAAGTTTATATTCTAGCAGGAGAGACAACAACGTTACCAAATAAATGATGCGACAGTGATTGCGATGTAGCAAATGACACACAGAGAATTTACGACGCACGCTTCTCAGCACCTTAAATATAAATTTCTTTAAATCCTCTCAAAAGCCCTGTTCGGTAATTTTCCTGCCCGCGTTGTAGATGAGGAACTTAACAAGGCAAGCTCAGGGAGCGAGAGCACGGGCAAGGGGTCTGAATCCAGGCCATCCACTTACCCACGGTGCTGCGTGGTCAGGAGGCCAGACGTCCCAGGGCAGAGAAGGAGCAGCAGACCTGGATGATATACTGGGCCAGGACAGAATGTAGGGTGGAGACCTGAACGGCGGGGAGGGTTGAGGCCATGAGTTTGGAAGCCGTTTGGGGGCGTTACATTGAGGGACCCTAAACTAAAGCAGCCTCGGGAAGTCACGGAGAAGAGGGGCGGCCGCGGTGCACTGTGCCTCTTCAGCACCCGCAGCCGACACATGCCTTCTGCACACTAGCTCTCAGCGCTACTCGGGAGACGGAGAGACCGAGCCCCCAACACCGCACGCGGGCCAGCAGCCCTCGGGATCCCTGCAGGGGCTTCGCCGAGAGCCCCGAATCCGGGGTCCTTCCGCGGAGGACCGACTCTCAGTCCAAAATCCCACCCCTTGGGGGCCGGCTCGCTGAGGCCCGAAACTCTAGGGCCCCCGGACGCGTCGCCCACCTGCCCAGCCAGCGCCCCTCCCGCGTGGGTCCCGGCCCCGCGAGACTGCGGGCAGCACGCGGCCGCTGAGGACGCTGCGCCGAGCGCAGGTGAGCGCGCGCCGGCTGGGAACCTAACGGGTTCGGCTGCGGCCGAGGTGCCGCGGGGCTGCGCGGGCAGGTCGGAGCTAAGAGCTTGCCGACAAGGTGAGGGGCATGGAGGCGCGGGGCCAGGTAGGGGCCGCGGGAAGCGCCAGGGGGCGACAGGAGTCGCGGCGGGAATAAAGTGGGCGTGCGCGGAGGGAGGAGCAGGGTGGGCTGCTTGGCTGCGGTGCCGACGTCCGCGGCCGCCTCCGCCCACCCCCGGGTGAGGACGCTTCTCCCCGCGGCCTAGAGTCTCAGAAGAGGCCTCGGTTCTCACCTCCCGACCGGGAAAAGCGACCCCGCGTTATCCGGAAGACGCAGGGGAAACGCTCGATTGGAAGCTGCTTCCGGTCCCCTTAGCGGACTGGGGCCAGCCGGAGATGGAGCGGCGGTTGCCATGGAGACGAGCCGCGGCCGCCACCGGCTTTCAGTGTGACGCGAGTTAGGGGAAGGGGTTAACCCCGACGGGTAGGAATCGCGCTGCTCGGCGTCACTGTTCACATAAACCGGCGTTGTTATTTCTCCAGGTGCTTCTACTTAGGTTATTCCATTTACTCAATAACCCAGTAAGGTTATTCCCAGTTTACAAGAAATAAGCCCCAAAGTTCCGTGACTCGCCCACGATCACAGAGGGGGAAGACTCCTGCACTTCCTACCTTTAAGTACAACTTTCCCCTAATATCATCCGCTCCCCTGGGGTTATGCTCCAAATAGTGCTGTTTTAAGGAACGGGTTTGACCCCCCCCCCCCCACCTCGGCCCCAGGATTTCACAGGAGAACCTAATGGCCCTTAGAAAGGTGAGAACCCACCTGCACACGTATTTTGGCATATATATTTTTTTCCCTCAGGTAAATCTTAAGTCAATTTAAAAATAAATTTGGGGGCCGCCTGGGTAGCTCAGTGGGTTAAAGCCTCTGCCTTTGGCTCAGAGTCTTGGAATCAAGCCCCGCATTAGGCTTTCTGCTCGGCTGGGAGCCTGTTTCCTCCTCTCTCTCTGCCTGCCTCTCCACCTACTTGTGATCTCTCTCTCTGTCAAATAAATAAATAAAATCTTAAAAAAATAAAAATAAAAAAAATTGGGGGCTGAATGAGCTACAAGGCCACAACCCCACATATTGGCTTCCTCTTCCACCCACTTTCCATAGGGACTTTTGGAAAATGTACGCCCAAGATACAGGTTGTTGGACCCACCCAGAGATTCTTTTTTTTTTTTTTTCCGAGATTTTATTTATTTATTTGTTAGAGAGAGAGAGTACAAGCAGTGAGAGTAGCAGGTAGAGGGAGAAGCAGGTTCCCTGCTGAGCAAGGAGCCCGAAGTGGGACTTGATCCCTGGTCTCTAGGATCATGACCTGAGCCAAAGGCAAATGCCTAACTGACTGAGCCACCCAGTCATCCCTGTAATAATATTATATGCACTCTTCTACTTTTCTTCTTCATCACTATTTTTCTTTCTTTCTTTCTTTTTTAAAGATTTTAATTAATCTCTATACCCAACATGGGCCTCGAACTCACAACCCCAAGATCAAGGGTTGCATGCTCCATTCACTGAACTAGCCAGGCACCCCAGTCACTCTATTTCTTTATCCCAACATATTTCCTCTCCATATGGTTAGAAACCATCATGGGTGTGGATCTGTTATCCATCTGTACACACACTCATTTTTTTCCTTGCCTTGAGATTCATGAAGCAGGTATGTTAGAGACAAGCTGCCATGTTTCTACAAGGATACCGAGTTAGTTAGAGGTTTAGAAATAAAAGGCAATTTGCCTGCAGTGGAACTATGGTTTCCAAGAGAGTGGTGGAGAGTGTGTGTAGGAAGTCCAATTGTGGGTGCACACTGAGTAGCTGTGGGAGTTTGGATGAGCGAACCATGCAAACCATTCTTGTCATGAAGACAAGAATGAAGTATTGAGTTAGGAAAACAACTAAGGAAGCATCCCAGACTGAGTTTATCTTTCCCTACTTACACCTTCAACTGCCATACTTCTCAGATTCCTTTCTTTGATAGTGAAACTACTCTTGGCTCCATGTTGCAGGCAGAAGTCTTAGAAATCATCTTGGATATTTCCCTCTTCTTTGTTCACTGTTTCCAGAAGTGAGCAGACAGACCTGGGCTCTCTCCTCAACTCTGCCCCAAGCTAACTGTGAGTAAGTTCCTAAAATTTGCCAATCCTTGTCTCATTTATAAACTAGGGATCACAATAGTCATCTTGTTGGAAGAAGGTTAAATAAACTAATGTAGGTAGGTAAAGCTCCCCAGGCAATTCCAGTGGGCAGCTGTATCAGTTCCTTAGGACTGCTATAACATCCACTAATTTGGTGCCTTAAAACAACAGTTTTGGAGGCCAAAAGTCTGAAATCAGTTGCACTGGCCAAAATCAAGATGTCAGCAGAGCGGTACTCCCTCTGGAGGCTCAAGGGAAGAATCCAGTCCTTTCCTCTTACAGCTTCTGGTGGCTGCCAGCACTCTGTGGCTTGTGACTGCCTCACTCTGGTCTTTAAGGCCAGCATCCTCATGTCTTCCGTTTCTCCCTCTGGTAAGGCTGCATGTAAATGCATGTAAGACCTAGCCGAAATATCAAGGATAATCCCCTCATCCCAAGATCCCTATTTTAACCACTCCTGCAGAGACCTTTTCCCCAAATAAGGTAACATTTACAGGTTGCAGGAATAAGGACCTGATGTCTTTGTGACCATTTTTTGGTCTCCCACACCAGCTGAGGTTGAGAACCTCCATACTAGCTAAATAAAGAGCTGCCTCAAAAGGAAAGCTTGTTTGGAAAAGTTTTTTGGTTTATTTATTTGGGTTTTTCTGAAGTATAATTAATATCCACTGTTAGATTAGTTTCAAGTGTGTAATATAGTGATTCAACAATTGCATACATTACTCAGTGCTCATCAAGGGAAGTGCACTCGTAATCCCCTTTATTTCACCCCTCCTGTCACCCGGAGAGGAGTTTTAACCCATGGTCTTTGGGCTCTGTATCTGTGTGCCTGATGTGGTTCCCACTAAATACATGTGGCGACTTAAGTATAAACTTACTAAAATTAAATAAAATTAGAAATTCAATACCTCAGTCACTTTTACGAATTTCAAGTTCTCAGTAGCCCCATAGGGCCAATGACTATCATACTGACAGCGTAAGCATCATGGTACAGAGCTCTAACAGACACCACTGAACTATGTGTTTCTAGGGGTATATGTGTACTTCTCTGGGGACAGGGTCTAACAGAAGACACAAGCTACTGACCTTGACAAAGACTAGCCTGTTGATGTGTTCTAGTTGCCCTGCAGTTTTGCAATTGGATTGTAAATTCAATTTGAAAGTTTAAATTTTAATTCAATACATTTTAAAAATCCACACTCCTCAGTTTTGGAAAACTGAAAAATCTAAGAATACTGATCCTGCCTCCCCTGTGGGTGAATGTTTCTTGGAGCGAAGTAGCTGCTACCTGTGGACACTTAGAGGCTGCTTTCCTCAGTTGCTAAATGTCCCCCCACCTGCCCCTTTCCAGTTCCATCACCTGATTAGTTTCTAGTCCGAGACCTCTGGTCTGCATCATCTGTCTGATTCTCAAAGATGTCCATGACCCATTATCACTGCTTCCCAAAATTAAATGTGCATAGCAATCACTTGAGGAGCTTGTTAAAATGCAAATTCTGATTCAGTAAGGTTGAGGTAGGGCCCAAGGTTCTGCATTTCTAGCACATCCTCAGGTGATAATAATGCTTTGAGTAGCAAGGCTCTGACTGAATCTAGGAGCTGGTTCATGGTATCTAGCAACAAAGAAACAAACGCAATGTCTATTTCCTGGACTAACTTAATGAAGAGCCAAATTCAAGCTGCTAGAAACCTGGTCCAAATGTCAGACAGGTTACTGTACAATTGGTAAATGAAATTTCTTTTCCCATCTTTAGAGTGGCTTCTTTGGTATTTGATAGTGAATTTGTCTCAATTAAAACTTATTTTTTTAGGGGCGCCTGGGTGGCTCAGTGGGTTAAGCCGCTGCCTTCGGCTCAGGTCATGATCCCAGGTCCTGGGTTCGAGCCCCGCATCGGGCTTTCTGCTCAGCAGGGAGCCTGCTTCCTCCTCTCTCTCTGCCTGCCTCTCTGCTTACTTGTGATTTCTCTCTGTCAAATAAATAAATAAAATCTTTAAAAAAAACTTATTTTTTTAAAATTTTTTGGAAGGTTTTATTTTTATCATAGAGTAGTATTATAGTACTTATCATAGAGTACTATTAGTTTCGTTTGTATAATATAGTAATTCAACACTTCCATACAACACCCAGTGCTCATCACATAAGTGCGCTCCTTAATCCCCATCTCCTATTTTCCCCATCCTCCCAACCACCCATCTCCCCTCTGGTAACCACCCATTTGTTTTCCATAGTTAAGAGTCTCTTTTATGGTTTATCTCTCTCTCTCTCTCTTTTTTATCCCTTTGCTCATTTGTATTGCTTCTTAGATTTCATATAAGTGAAATCATATGGTATTTGTGTTTCTCTGAATGGCTTATTTCACTTCACATCATACTTTCTAGCCCCATCTAGATCGTTGCAAATGCCAAGATTTCATACTTTTTTAAATGACTGAGTAATATTCCATTGTGTGTATATATATATATATATGCCACCCCTACCTTTTTTTCTTTCCCCCCTCATCTCTAGGGTTAGGGTTCAGGATAGAGCTAGGGGAAGGGGGAGGGTTAGGCTTAGGGCCATGGGGAGGGTATGTGCCTTGTATGCTGCAGTTCAGAGACTTATCCATAGGATTTGGTTGGGATTAGAGGAAAGGGGTAGTGTTAGGGTTCAGGTTAGGGTTATGGTATGAGCCTGGTATCCTGCAGTTCAGAGGCCTCTCTAGACTTCTGTTTCAGTGTGATTTTACATGGCATCCATCCACCAAGCTGAGGCATGGAAGGAATTTAGAGCTCTAAATACTGTTTCTTTAAAAAATATTTATTTCTTTATTTGTGTGTGTGTGTGTGTGTGTTTGTATGAGTTGGGGAAGCTGCAGAGGGAGAGAGAGAGGGGAAGCAGACTCCCTGTTGAGCAGAGAGCCCAAGGCAGGGCTCGATCTCACAACTGTGAGATCATGACCTGAGCCGAAATGCAGAGTCAAATGTTTAAACCACTGAGCCACCCACCTGCCCATAAATACTCTTTAAAAAGAAATTCAATTGTTCCTTCAGTTTGTATCTACCTTTCCATCTATTTTCAGAAATATTACCAATTCTTAAAGGTTTGAGATCTTCCCCAGAATAACTTGGCTGCTTCTCAGCTTTTCTTATTTTGTGTTCAGGAACCCACTTTCTCAATTCTAGCATTAGGGTTAGGGTTACAGTAAGGGTTAAGTTTAGGGGAAGGGTTTGTGCCTGGTATCCTGTAGTTCAGAGATTTTGCTAGAGGGTTAGGTTTATGGTTAGGTTTAGGGAAAGAGTTATACTTAGATATTCCAGTTATGGGTAAGGTTTGGGTTGGGGTGATGGTTAGGGTGAGGGTGAGGGCTACTATATATGCAAGGTGTCCTACAGTTCAGAGACCTTTCCAGAGAAGAAAATCGTAGACTTCTGCATAGGTGAGTAGACATGGTAGCCATCCACTGAGCTGAGGCATGGAAGGGAATGGGTACTCTAAACGATCTTTAAACAGATACTCAATTGTTCTTTCTATTTTTATCTCTATCCCACACTCATTTTTCAGGGCATTATTATTTAGATCCCAGTTAGTTAAATAGTAATATTAGTTCCAGGTGTATAACATAGTGATTCAGCACTTCCATACACCACCAGTTGTCCAGCACAAGTGCTCTCCTTCATACCCATCAGCTAGTTCACCCATTTCCTCTCCTATTTAAACTAGTTTAATTATTGCACAGATATGGGTGGAGACGTTTTTAACTTCCCACTCAGCAATGTCTCTGAGGTGAAGTCTGCCTGAGATTTTAGTAGAAACCATTTTATCAAATATTCTGGAGATGATCAAACAACCTAAAGATGATATACACTTTCCTAGTGTGGGTTCTTTGAATGACCCATAAAGGCTGAGTTCTGACCCACATTCCCCACTGTGGGTGATGTGGTGCTGAGTAAAGGCAGAGTTTTAAGTAAAGGTTTTCCAAGAAAATGTCCCAAAACTGAAACATGAGAATTCACAGATTAAAAGGGCCAGACTTTTGCATGCATAGCACAAAGGATGAAGACCTGTATCATTCTGAAATTTCTCAAAATATAGGACAAATTTGAGATCCTAAGAGCTTCCAGAATCTAACTAACTGCAAAATAAAAATTGTAAAATGGGATGATATTAGACTTCTCAGTCTAGAGGATGATGGACAATGCCATCAAAATCTTAAGGAAAATTGATTTCTAACTTAAGCCCTGATGAATGATATTCAAAGTAGGAATAAGGACATTTTCAGATATGTGAAGTATTAAAAAAAAAGTCATCTCCCATGCACCCTCTCTCAGGAGGCTACTGGAGGTCTACCTATAAGAGAGAGTAATCCTAGTAAGAAAAGCTGGATGGGGGATTCAACAAAGTAGGTAAGGAGGGAAATTCTCGAGAGGGTGACAAAGGAGACCCTAGGTGAAAGTTTTGGAGCTAAGAAGATGGAGAGCTCAAGGCACATGCCTCCAAGCGGCAAAGTACTTCAGATAGAGTACTGGTGTGTTTGTTATGTTCCATCGCTGACACATGCTTTGGACTGAAAGTTTGCAATGTCGGCAGGGTTAGTGATGGGTACATAGAAGAGTAAGCAAAGGGGGGAACCACACTCAATTATCATTAAGTCCAGGCAAACAAAATGGTGTGCAAGAAATTTAATTATAGTACACTGGAAGGCTTAGCTATGAATAATACGTACGTAGTCATTATAATGTGAACACTGAAATCTGATCTAACCAAAATAAGTTAGAAGTATATTGGGGGGTTTGGGGGGGTCTTGACAATTCTGTGTATGAAGGTAATGTGGCTGTATAAGAGCGCTAAATCCTTCTATTCCATAATATGAACTTAATGACACATAAAAGTAAAATATCAAAAGAGATGGCTGTCTTAAGTTATTTAGAACATGTAAGTAAATCCCCATAGAAACAGCTATAAGAATAGAAGTTTGGATGTAGTTCTGCAGAGCAGGATTTAGTAGTGGGATGGGGGAAGGGACTGCCCTTGTCCATTCCAGGTCTCATAAACCAATTTGACTTTTCCATTATGTGTATTACAACATCAGTTACAGGAATAAACCACAATCATACCTCCTGTCCCCTTTAAGCCTTCTGTAAGGAGCTTGCACCCTTCGCCCTTCACTTGTCTTCCCTATTGCCAAATACAATTCACTTATTTTAGTCCCTATCTTCTCAGTACTTCACATTATTTTTTAAAAAGATTTTATTTATTTGTGAGAGAGAGAGAGAGAGAGAGAAAGAGAGTGAGCATGAGAGGAGAGAGGTCAGGGGAGAAGCAGACTCCCTGGTAGGCAGGGAGCCCGATGTGGGACTCGATCCCAGAACTCCAGGATCATGACCTGAACCGAAGGCAGACACTTAACCAACTGAGCCACCCAGGAGCACAGCACTTCACATTATTAACTACAGTACTTCTTCCACTTTGAATTCTGTCCTTCATTACCCCTTTGTCTTCAGGTTCTCTTCCTTCTTCTGAGCCCTCCTTACACTGCTTCCTCTTCTTTGACAATCCCGCATATTATTCATGTTCTTCGTTGTTGTGCCTTTGGTTCCTGCATTTCTCACGCTTAGGCTCTCTTTGGGCTATTTCTCTATTTCCACATATATGCTTTCAAATACCATCTCTAAACAAATGAGTTCCGGTTTATATCCTAAGCCCGAGCGTTTTCTTGAGCCTCCTCCCCATAGAGATGACTTTATGAGACACTCCTTGTTTGTTTCACAGGCAATGTAAACTAAACATGAGCTCTTTCTCACTTCCTCTCCACTCACCTCTTTTTCCTACTGATCTCCTGGATGAGCACCACCATCTCCCCAGTAGAAATCTTGGATCTTCCAAGATGTGTCTGCGTCGCTCAGGTGCAGGTCATACAGGGTCTGTGTCCCGTTCATCCTTGTGTTCTCTGTGTCATTTGTTCCCTTTAAGGTATCTGGCACAGTGATCTCTAGTTAATTCATGCTCCATAAATACATGAATAAAAAGAGGATCAAACTGATAAAAGGGACAGTTTCTGAAATTTAATAGACCGCTCAGATAGATTTCAAGGGACAGCAGTTACCAGGGAAGACAGATAACCCATGAGAAGGAGAGCCCAGTGGGTCAGAGAGAGGCTGCAGGAGGATACGTTGGAATAAAGAATAATGGCTTCATGACATTTTCACGCGAAGAGACGGACATTGGAAATTTCCTGCAGTACCAAGAACCATGTCTGGTAAGATAGTAAAGCCTAATGAGAGGAAAGCTATATGGTAGAATTTTGGAATCTGCTATAATCTCGGGTGTTCAGCACATTGTCCATATAGGGTCTTGCTTCTCGCCTTTCTCCCGATGCATAGGGCTTTAGATATTCATGTATGAGTTGGTTCTCCCCAAACTGGAACTAATGATTTGGTGCTGTATTAGTTTCCTAGGACTGCCATAACAAATTACAACAAACTTGGTGGCTTAAAACGACAAGAATGTATTATCTCATTGTTCTGGAGGCTACAAGTCTGAAATCAAGTTGTTAACAGGCCCACGCTCCCTCAGAAAGCTCTAGAGAAGAGTCCTTCTTTGTATCCTTCCAACTTGTCATGATTGCTGGCATTCTTTGCCTCTGTCATCACGTGGCCGCCTTCTCTCTGTGTTTAAGTGTGGCTCCGTGTCTCATCTCCCTTTAAAAGGATACCAGCATTGGATTTAGGGCCCACCCTCATCCAGTGTGACCTCATCTTAACTAATTACATCTGCAGGGATGCCTGGGGGGCTCAGTTCAGTGCCTGCCTTCGGCTCAGGTTGTGCTCTCAGGGTCCTGGGATCGAGCCCCACATCAGGTTTCTTGCTCACTAGAAAGCTTGCTTCTCCTGCTCCCACTCCCTCTGCTGTGTTCCCTCTCTCACTGTCTCCCTCTGTCAAATAAATAAATAAAATCTTTTCTTAAAAACCTCATTATATCTGCAAAAAAATGTACATTTTTCTAAATAAAGTCACATTCTGAGTTTCCAGGTGGACATGAATTTTGGAAGGACACTATTCAACCCATTACAGTCCTTTGCCAGCTAGCAGTTTATTGAAATTCACCCCTTGCCTGGTCTGTAAACTTGAAATGGGCCTATTAAATATTTTTCTTTTACCAACAAGCGTGATGTTCAGATTTGTCAGTAGGAGGCTCCAGAAAGACAGGACAAGAGAAAGGGGCTTCCCGTCCTGGTTCTGGTGTGCTCGCTTGACAAGCTCAGCACGCAGCTCTCCAGGACCCAGCAGAATGTTTCCCCTGACTCTTTGCACACCCTCTTGGGCAGGTTCATAGCAGAGTGCCACTAGTGAGGCACCTCCCAGTGAATGACTTTCCCTTGCACTCTGGAGAAAAGATTTCCAGCAGTTCCATTGCCTCGGCACCATAGAGACTTCTCTGCTGTGCAGTGTGCACTGTGAAGGAGGCTGCTAATAATCAGGGGGACATTCCGTGGGTCTAAATCAGTCTCTTGCCCAAGTCACCCCAGTGATTGCTCAGTGAGCCTTCAACAAAGTGGCTGCAGTGCTGGGGTTGGAGGCTATGCCTGGGGTTCAAAAACATGGGCTTCCCCTACTCAGTGTTGATGTAACATTACTGCTGAGTAGCGGACCTGGCAGCAGAAGAGGCCGACACTAGGCCCCTTTATGGCACCTCTCTCCTGGGGACCTGCAGCCACCTGGTGGCAGACTGATTACACTGGGCCTCCTCCTTCACAGAGGAGCAGAGATTCATCCTCCCTGGAATATACATGTTTTCTGGATGTGGAGTTGCCTTCCCTCAACATAATACTTCAGCCAGCTGTACCGTCTGTGTACTTAGGGAATACTTTGTCCATCCGCCGGTATTCTGCACAGCACTGCTTCTCGCCCATTTCACAGCTAAGGAAATACAGCATGGGGCTCATGCTTATGGAATCCACTGGTCTTAACCCACATATTCCATCACCTAGGAGCAGATGGCCTACCTGAGAGACGAAATGGCTTATTGAAGACTCACTTGTGGTGCCAGTTGGGAGACAATACCCTCCAACAATGTGATTCTGTCTCACAGGATACAGTACATGCTTCGAATCAGTGACTGTTACGGGGTGTTCTTGCCCCCATAGCCAGAACATATGGATCCGGGCATCCGGGGTTAGAAGTGGGAGTGGCTTTTCTCACTCTTAAACTCAATACCCATTTGCAGAATTATTTTTCCTGCCCCAGAAACCTTGAGCAATGCTGTTATGAAAGTCATAGTCTCCAAGGGAGGAATGCTTCCACTAGCAGACACAGTGATTCAGTTGAACGAGAAAGTGAGAATGCCTTCTGGACATTTTGGACTTCTTATACCATTGAACCAACTGGCAAAAAAAAAAAGTCACTCTAGGTGAGGTGAAATCAAGTTGCTCCTATAAATGCCGACAAGAAGGACTGTGAAACCCAGGGAGTTAGTTGGAGGTGCCTAGGAGTGACGGCTTGGGTCACTCCAGATGAAGGAAATGTGGACTGGGGAGTGGAAGAAGGGAGATGTAGTTCTCACTGACAGCCTCCCAGCAAGTCGCAGAAACCAGGACAGCATTAGCATTGTATATTTTCTGTTAAACATATGTGTTCATTTTATATGCTGACCAGTTTCTTCTCTTTCATGTACCTAGAGTCAAAAGTTAACTTCACAGTGTACTCATTAGCTAACAATATTCAATGGGACTCCACCTGAATTTGAGGAGTAGTTGAGATTACCAGTGACTGATGAATACAGTGACTGTTGAGCTGTGTATCTCCGTATTTTGAGGAGAAGGTGAGAACTTTACCTTTAAGACAGATAGCTGTGTTTTGTTACAAGAAAAATTGGAGTTGTTTTATTGATGCACAGAAGTCGATAACTGTGTAGGAGGAGGTAGCCAAACAGCCGCAGGGCTGTCCTCAGTTGTATTGCTGTGCTTTTGCCAAAGGGGTTCTCTGAGTTTGGTTTTTTTTTAAAGATTTTATTTATTTATGTGACAGAGATCACAAGTAGGCAGAGAGAAAGGGGGGAAGCAGGCTCCCCGTCGAGCAGAGAGCCCAATGGGGGCCTTAATCCCAGGACCCCAGGACCATGACCTGAGCTGAAGGCAGAGGCTTTAACCCACTGAGCCATCCAGGTGCCCCGATTGTTTGAGTCTTAAATGTCTCTTCTTTGCTCAAATTTGAGGCCCAAGCTTATTTCCCTAGGAAGTTTCTCCCAATGACCTCATCCCGCAGTGATTTCCTCCCTGTACAACTTGACTACCTCACACCTTTAGCACCTAATTATACTCTGAATATCATCTTCCTCCAATTATTTGATGTGTTATGCTGCCTTTCCACCAGCCCCGACCCACCAGATCCTAAGTTCTTTTAAGACTACATCTCTTTTTCTTTTTTCCTGTTATCCATCAAAAACACGCAAATGAATACACACTCAATAAATATATCTTAATTAAATAGCTGTCCTTACTCACTTGCCTCACTGGTTAATCTGCTTCTTGCTGCAAATTCACTTTCATGTAATACAGTGTTTCCCAACCTAATTTAACTAACGAATACTTGTGACATTAATAGTCAATGTCTCAAAAAAAAAAAAAGTCAATGTCTCAAAACCACTTGGGAATTAAAAAAAAACTCATCAATTTTTGCTTTGTATATAGCAGTGATTTATATAAAATATTTTACTTTGGATTAACATAAAGTTCTTTTAAAAATATACTCTATAATGTTTGTTAATATGACTTTTCCCATTACTTAAAAAGAATTATGTAAGAAGAATTAAAAGGACATACTGTAGTTCCTCAAAAAATTAAAAATGTGATCCAATAATTCCACTTCTGGGTACAAATTGAGAAGAACTGAAAACAGTCTCGAAGAGGTATTTGTTCATAGCAGCATTATTTACAATAGCCAGAAAATGGAAGTCAAACAAGTGTTCATTGAGAGATGAATGGATAAACAAAATGTGGTATTATACATGCAATGTAATATTATTCAGCCTTAGAAAGGAAGGAAATGCTGACACATGCTACAACATGAATGAATCTCGAGGATATTATGCTCAGTGAAATAGGCCAGTCACAAAAAGACAAATGCTATATAATTCCACTTACATGAATGGAATCAACAGAGCAGTGAAATTCATAGAGACAGAAAATAGAATGGAGATTGCTAGGGACTGGGGGAGTGGGGGGAAGTTGTTGTTTAATGGGTACAGTTTCAGTTTTGCAAGGTGGAAAAAATTCTGAAGATTGGTTGCACAATATGAATATGCTTAACACTACTGAACTATACACTGAATGGTTAAGATGGTAAATTTTATGTTATGTATATTTCATCACAATTTTCAAAAATCCAACAGAGTCTATAAAATGAAATTTATAGAGAAGATTATTCAGGAACCAGTGAAAAATTATTGAGAAAAATTAAAGAGGACCAAAATAAATGGAATGATTAGGATGATTAGAAAACCCGGTACTGTGAAATGAAAATTTATTCTAAAATCATCTGTAGATTTATCTGTAGATGTATTGCAATCCCAATAAAAATTTAAATACTTTTTCTGGAAAATAAAAAAGCCTAATACTAACATTTATATAGAAATGCAGAGTTGAGAAGAGCCAAGACACATTGAAGGAGAAGAATGAGTTGGAAGGGTTTGCCCTATTGGTTGTCAAGATGTATTAAAAGTCTGCAGTAAAGGGGCACCTGGGTGGCTCAGTGGGTTGAGCCTCTGCCTTCAGCTCAGGTCATGATCCCAGGGTCCTGGGATCGAGCCCGCATCAGGCTCTCTGCTCCACAGGGAGCCTGCTTCCCCTCCCGCTCTGCCTGCCTCTCTGCCTACTTGTGATCTCTCTCTCTGTGTCAAATAAATAAGTAAAAATCTTAAAAAAAAAAAAGTCTGCAGTAGGGGTGCCTGGGTGGCTCAGTGGGTTAAAGCCTCTACCTTTGGCTCAGGTCCTGGAATCGAGCCTCCCATCAGGCTCTCTGCTCAGTGGGGAGCCTGCTTCCTCCTCTCTCTCTGCCTGCCTCTCTGCCTATTCGTGATCTCTGTCAAGTAAATAAAATCTTAAAAAAAAAGTCTGCAGTAACTAGAACAGTGTAATATTAATGTAAGGGTAATAAACATATCAGCAGAAGAGATTAAAGATTCCAGGAATAGATTCGCACATACACAGTTATTTGACGATTGACATGAATAGCACTGCAGAATAGTAGGTGAAAGATGGTCTTTTCAATAAATTATGTGGCCCAATTAAATATATAGAAAAAGTAAAATAAAATTTTATTCTTACCTCTCACCATACACAAAAATCATTTCCAAGTCAGTTGTGGACCTAAATGTGGAAACCAAAACAATAAAGATTTTGGAATATAATATGGCAAAATGTCTTCAAGGTATTGGGATAGGGAGTGATTTTAGAAATAGGAGCCTGAGTGGCTCAGTTGGTTGTGCTTCTGACTCTTGATTTTGGCTCAGGTGATGTCCTCAGGGTTGTGAGATCCAGCCCCACATCGCGCTTCTCACTAAGTGAGGAGTCTGCTTGAGATTCTGTCCCTCTCCCACTGCCCCTTCCCTCACTCGTGTGTGTGTTTGTGTGTGTGTGTGTGTGTGCGCGCGCGTGTGCGCTCTCTCTCTCTCTAATAAATAAATCTTAAAGCCATAAAACAAAAATAGGACACTAAAAGCACAGTTACAAAGGGAAAAATTATGAATTTGACTTAATAAAATTCTGAACTTCTATTCCTCAAAAGACTGAAAAGGCAAGCAAGCGTGGAATCCCAGGATGATTATTGCTGTGCAACAAGGAGAGGATAAGTAATTAATCTCATCGGAGCGGCAGCACTGAAGAGAGCTCCAACAACTTTTAAAGTAGTATTGTTGGAGGTTCCAGATTTGTTTTAAAAAAAAAATTAAAGGACCTTATAGCTTCAGTATAGATTGGGGCTTTAATTTTGTTAAGTACCTAGAAAACTAAGCAAATAAAAAAAATGAAGCCATGTAATGATTTTTCAGGAGCAAAAACATACAAGGATGTTACCAGAAAGAACATATAATTACACAGTACTTCCTGGTTCATCTCTGAACAGTATTTTTGAACTCATAAATCATAATTTGGTAATCATGATTCATTAATATTGTATTATAAGGCTGTATTTAGATATACTGTAGTTATGTTTAAATATAGAACAATATTACATTAAAATTAAACATAGAATAGTACATTTATATTTAAACATATTTTTATTCATTAACACTGTCTTATAATAACTACATTTAGAGAAGAAGGATGTGATAGGGAAAGAAGTAAATCCCTAGCTTCCCAAGCGGTAACGTAGTGTTCTTTGCCCTCTTTTCCACAAGAGGGCACAAAATGAATAAGATTTTCAATTCCATTGTTTCACTGCAGGCCTTTGGCTGTTACCAGCCAACCGTGTACTTCCATTTTGGTATTGTTGACAAACTGCTATTGTTTTAAAGATTTTATTTATTTATTTGACACACAGAGAAAGAGATCACAAGTAGGCAGAGAGGCAGGCAGAGAGAGAGGAGGAAGCAGGTTCCCTGCCGAGCAGAGAGCCTGATGCGGGGCTCGATTCCAGGACCCTGAGATCATGACCTGAGCCCAAGGCAGAGGCTTAACCCACTGAGCCACCCAAGTGCCCCGACAAACTGCTAAACAACCATCTTTGAGTTCAGGGCACTACTAAAGGGATGTCCAGACAAAGAAGGAGTGATTCAAGGCACCCAGAATCTAATGGGATCCCAGAAGGGAAAAGAGCAGTACATTTGGAGGGCACACTAAGGGCCCAAGGAGTCCTGCAGATCATGAGTTGGGGGTGTTCCTCTGGAGAGGCTGGAATGGTGGGGGGTGCACAGCTGGGAGAAATGTCAGTGATGCATTTGGGTGAGGCAGTGGGGATGGGATAGCCTGCACATGGAGATATCCGCTGTGAGAACCCTGAGGGCCCAGGATGGCCCTGGGAATGCAGGTGATTGTACTCTAGAAGATTTGGGGGTGAGGAGGAAAGGTTTCACCACCAAGACTCTGCCTTCAAACACTGGGCAGAGCGAGGTCTGTTCTCCTTTCTTTGCTTCTTGCAGACTGCTGTGTTCTATGTTCACTCCAGGCTCCCTGACCTCTGCACACACTCACAGTGCCCTGCCCACCACACCCCCATGGCTGTCTTCTGGTGTACTTCACCCTCTCCTCATAGAGGCTGTTTCCTTGTCCAGGGCTCTTTCCTCTTAGAGACTGGTGTTTTCCTTCATTACTCTCCCCACTTATCTGAAGGTTTACTCTCACCTGTGAAGCCTTAGCTACCTTCTTATGCAGTACCTCTAAGCTTCTCTGACCAACTATTCTCCTCTTTTAGCCTGTTTCCTTTCTTGAGCTTCCCTGGTCTCTATGCCTCTTCTCCTCTCCCACCACCAGCATTGTCATCCTTCTTTCCCCATGGTGTCATATCTGTCACCCAGTCAGCTAACCTCTCTGAAGGCCCAGAAACAGACTGACTCCCCAGAATCACAGGGTTCTCATGAATATAGCTGGCAGTGTTTCCATACTTCCATTTTTCCTTTTATGGCTTCTTCAAGCTCTACTCTTGGCATTTCAATTGAATACGAGTATTTTCAAAGCCGCGGCTCTGCTTTGTACTGAACTTGAGAAGTAGAAAGGTATGTACTATGTTTCAAATGTTACTGGGAGAGGATTTTTAATTGAGCTTTTCCCTTGTGCCATATAATGGTGTCATGGAAATCAAACCAAATCAGGGGTCCTAATGCATAGGCTGTCCTCCTTTTGCTTCCCTTCCTGGCCGGGGCATCTAGGGCAAGTGAACTTACCTCTTGGAGTTTCAGTTTCCTCATCTGTAAAATGAAGGTAGTGGTAGTAATTACCTCCTAGGAATGTCTCGAAAAATAAAGGAGGTAAGAAATGAAGTAGTATTTACTAAGTGTCTATACTAAAAAAATGTAGTTATTATTATTATTACTATTTCTTCATCTGTAAAACTCAAGTGAGATTGCCAAGGGAAGCCTGAATTATCTCTAAGAGGCTCCTTCAGGCTCTGTCTTCTGACTTTGTCAAATATAATTTGCCATATGTGCTGGTCATGGTTTATAACTCAGTCCTTATAGCTTCTCTCATCTCTCCTTTCCTCCTCTGGCAACTCCACCTCACCCCAGTCCTTGGAACACCTATATAAAGAGCTCTTTGCACTAAATTCCTCTCTGCTTGAAAGAGTGAGTTTTTCAGTTCTGGGTGCAGTGGCATCACCATCTGGGTAGTCAGCCCCAGACCAATGGGCACACAGGCTAAACCAAAGGAGTCACTGCCACCTCTGCTCACATTTGAGTTTCTTGGTATGAAAACGCGCCAAAAGATGCCATATTGGTTGCCATGACAAACCACCTGTTGTATATAAATGTTTTTATTTCTATTCTGGAGCGAAATCTCATACAGCCTGCAACAGGGCAGCTTCTCTGGGCCTGAGGGAGGGCTGAATCCTCACTGATGTGTTGAACTGATCAGGTTGCCCAGCACCCCATAGGACATTTCTGCTTTTCGGCTTTTTCCTGCTTTCCAGCTTTAGAACAACAGCAGCCATGAGTCAACCCGTTGTTCATTGCACGTGTAGTCTAGCATGGCAGGGTTTGAAAATGGAGCCTGAATTGGCCCAGTTTGGGCTGAATGATAGATGCTGCTTTCCCAGGTATAGTCAAGACTACTTATAAGGGAGGTTTCCAAAGACTGATTCTGTGATCCCAGTTAACTTCCTATCTCTGACCTAAAGAAGAAGTTTAAAAGACTGAAAAAAAGCTGGATATGAGAAGGGATTTTGGAAAGAGCTGCTGTTGGTGCTGGTCCTAGCCAGTGCAGTAGAGGGAGAAACCAGAGGGGCTGTGTAGGAGGGGCCTGTGCTGCCACAGTTGGTAGGGGCAGGGGGAACGTGTGAGTATTTTCCAAGAACCAGACTTGGGCCACTCCAGTGAGAAAGCTGTTTTATATCCCAACCTAGAAGGCTGACTGATGAGTAGAACCCCACAGCAGAGTAAGGTCTGAGGCTCAATCAGACACATAAAGGTTGAGGAAGGGGTCTGGAGTGACTGGCTAGAAGAAGATCCACACACTCCATGGAATCTCTGAAAACCTCACAAAATTACCTCAGGAAGGAAAGCACTCGCTTCCTGGGGAGGGCTGATGCCAGATCATCATAGAATTCCAAATTGTGTGAGAACTGTCCTGCCCCACTTTCACCTCTACCCTGGGTGGGGTCAGAAACCATGGCAAAGGGTGGAGTGAAAATCATGAAACAGGTTGGAGAGAAAAGAGAAATTTATTAGGACTTTCCCCCCTGCCAGTGTCATGGCAGAGGAGGAAAAACCCAGCCCAAACATGAAGTTTAAAGTTAATTATTATTATTATTTGCAACCATGTGGATAGAACTTGAGGGTATTATACTAAGTGAAATAAGTCAAAGACAAATATATGATTTCGCTCATATGTGGGATTTAAGAAACAAAACATGAATATAGGTGAAGGGAAAGAAAAATACAATAAGATGAAAACAGGGAGGCAAACCATAAGAGACTCTTAACTCGGAAACAAATAGGGTTGCTGGAGAATGGGGTAATTGGGTGATGGGCATTAAGGAGGGCACTTAATGTAATGAGCACTTGGTGTTACATGCAACTGATAAATCACTGAATTCTACCCCTGAAACTAATTTTAAAAAGTTAATTATTATTATTATTATTCTGGACACCACACTTGAATTACTGGATTTACAGTGACTAGAGGACCTTTGTTACTCATAAGGAACCAAAAAATCTTAGTTGCTACCCATGTTTCTGCACAGGGCAGGGAAGAACTAGCCCCGTCATAGGGGAAAAGAGTGATGCTCTCCGATCCCCACCTCCATGAAGCTTGTTTGCTCCACAGAAAGGGCAGCCTGGTGTTCTGTGCCAGAGTTAGGAGTCCGTGGAGTGGCCATAAGGAGTGGCAGTGGCTTTGGCCTTTATTCTGGTGCAGGATCCAGCCCAAGAGTATTCTGGCCCTACTCCTAGGAACAGAGGGCTTTCATTTCCCCCCGGAAACAGTGGGTCTCAGCAAAGCTTGAGATGGGATAGGGGAATATACAGAAAGGGGAAGGTGGGAAATAGACTGTTCAGAGTAAGGGGTTGTGACTTTGTCCAAGGTGTGGGGGGAACCTGGCTGGCAGGGCTAGTGGTCATTTGAGATTTGTGAAAGAACCTTCCTGGCTATGGCATCCCTGTCTCTGGTACCTGCTGCTCAGGTCTGATGGCTGAATGGTTCCGGTTAACTGGTGCCGGGGTAGAAGAGAGCTGCAGGGTAGTTAAGGATATCAGAAGACAAGGGCTGATATGCTGGACCACGGGTTGTCTAAGCTAGATGAGAGAGAAAATGAAACATTGGCCCTGCACACCAGGCTCTATGGGTCCAAGTATCGGAACTGGGATTCCGTAGAGTGGGAAGCACAGGAAATGGTGGTGTCAGAACAGCAGTCTTTGAAGCAGCCTTCTGAAGGTGGTACATTCACTTGTGAGAACAGGGATCTGGGCATCCCTTAGGATGTGGGCGTCACGGTAGCTGAGCTGTTATGGAGGGAGAGGGAGAGGATGGGAAGGATGGGAAGGACTGAGAAGCCAGAGTGCGGTGGCTCATCCATGGCATGGAACTGACAGCAGAGAGAGGACTGGTGGAGAGGACTGGTTCAGCCAGTCAGGTGCTGAAGTTGCTGCATAAGAAGGTGAGTAGAAATCAGCCAGAAGTTGGGGCACCTGGGTGGCTCAGTCCTTAAGCCTCTGCCTTCGGCTCAGGTCATGATCCCAGCCTCCTGGGATCGAGCTCCCTCTCCCACTCCCCCTGCTTCTGTCCCCCCTCTCTCTCTGTGTCTCTGTCAAATAAGTAAATAAAATCTTAAAAGAAAAAAAAAAAGAAAGAAACAGAAATCAGCTGGAAGTAGAGTCACATGTGATAAAGTCTTCTGGGCATGAACTTTTAGGGAGCTCCACTTCAAGGGAGGACAAATAGATGGGAAATTGATCTGGACGGTTGCAGTGACTGGAATGCTGTGGTATAATATTCAATTATTAAGCTTTATACCTTTCACCCCACCACCCCCACACACACATGCATGCACACACCCTAAACTGACCAGGGTCTGGACCATTATGTAGTCTCAATCTAGGACAAACGGACCTTACCTGCTCTCACCATCACTGACACCTCCAAGGGCCCTTAGGACCAGACATGCTGCAGTGGGATTGAGGCTGGATGGCCTGTGCTTTCCCTCAGCTCTTCTGCCTTCACTCTTTCATTTGCGGTAGAGAATTATTTGTCTGATGCAAGGGCTGGCAAGGTGCCTCATTAGTGCTCTCCAAGTGGCTGTTCATGGCTGATGGATGGCTGAGGCTGGTAATTAGACACAATCATGTTTAATAGGTCCCGGTGTTTGAAACAGCAGCTATGGAAGGGTAGTGTCCTCTGTCATTTCTCTGTACCACGTATACGTGTATAAAGTAAACTGGAACAACACATGTGAATGGCTCTTTCCCCCCAGGGAGGGGAGTTTCAACATACAAATCATACTCCTCTTAGCACTTTGAGACAATGAAGCCTTACTCAGTATTCTAGGTTGATATACTGCTCTGTGCTTGCATGAAATATCAGATGTTATAATTTTTCCGTGGGAATGCCCTGTTCTGGATCCACAGGGATCCTGACTCGTCAGTATTTCGGTGCCACACCTGAAAGCAGCTGCCATGTCATTAGCATCACACTGTCCTCCAGCTGGCTTAACTCTGTTCCCCAGAAATCTGCTGAAGATCTAGTCCAAGGCCTGGCACACACTCCTGGTCTACAGAGTCTTCATTCTTCACCCCAATCCTTCCATCAAGGTTGAGGTCCTCAAAGCCACATGAGCCTCTGGGTTCTCCTGGAAGAAGAGAAGGGGCTTCAGCAAAACAGGGAGGGAGCAAAGGGAGGGGCAGAAGGAGAGTGGAGGAGTAAAGGAGAAGCAGGGGAAGAGAAGGGTGTGAGTCTGCAGTATTAGACACTACCCATGCAAGCAGGACAAGACCTACAGGGCAATTGCAGGAGGCCGTGAGAGATGCTCATGAAACCTGGGGGTGGGGTATAGAGCCAGATTGCAATCAGTTTAGGTGTGAGAAAAGGAAGAGGCAAGTGCAGGCAGTTCTTTCAACAACTGTGGCTGAGAAAGGGCGGGGAGAAATGGGGCAATAACTGCAGGGAAGGTGTTTTTATGATGGGCGAGGTTTGAGCATCGATAAAAAGCCCACTTTATGTTTAAACAGTCCTTGGTTCTAACATGTTAAGGCCAAGGAGGTATGTAGTCAGTCATAGGTAGGGACGACATGATGAGCATTGACACCTCTGATAAGACTGTGATGGCACCTGATCACATGTATATCCCAGGGCCAGTGGTTCTCAGCCAAAGTTCCGCTCTAGGACAGACTGGGCTGGGGAGTGCAGTGCACAGAGCTGGATTATTTGGAAGCACTACAGGTGGTTGACAAAAATAAATAAATAATAAAAATAGATAGATTATTGAAGAACGAGAAAAGAGGAGAAAATAACTCAGAAAATTCTTGATGTAATTGAAAATTAGTTCTAAAAATCTACCAACACCTAAAAGGTATGTTGGATTTTAAGACAAAACCAAACCCCCTCCCTACCCCACAGCTCTGAAGAGGCTTGCCTAGAGGCCAAGTGTTCCATGGATATTCTAGGGGAATGACCCCAGTTTTAGGATAGAGAGCTCTAGTCTGATGACTGGAGACACCTAGTCATAAACACATGCAGTTTGCACCGGCTCCCAGGGAAAAAGAAAGTGTGGAGTCTGGCACTTGCTGGTTATAGGCAAAGGAGGTTAACTTGGGAGAAATGGGCATATTTTGTTATAATGTAAGTTAACAGAATGATTTCAGAATGGTGAATGTCTTGGTAAAAACATGATCAAATGACATCACACCTCAAAACTAAAATTAAAATTGAATTTATCAAATTTTAAATTGAACAGGATGAGTTTAACTGATAAACTAAAGACATAAATTGTCTTTTAAAAGGGCAGAATTCAGGGCACCTGGGTGGCTCAGTCATTTAAGCATCTGCCTTGGGCTCAGGTCCCAGGGTTCAGGGATTGAGATGGGGCATCTGGCTTCCTGCTCAGCAGGGAGTCTGCTTCTTCTACCACTACCCCGCCATCCCCCCTCCCCATGCTATACTCTCTCTCTCTCTCTCAAATAAATAAATAAAATCTTCAATAAAATAAAAGGCAGAATTCTGCTCCTGGCCAAGGTAGAGTAGCAAGAGACAGCATTTGCCCTCCTACTCAAAACAACCAAAGAAAGAAAAATGAACAAAATATATGAAACAATGGTTTTGAAGAGACTGGACCCCAGGCAACAAAAGACAGTGATCCCTGAGATCAAGGAAACAAATGAGTGTCCCCGCTTATTTGAGAGTTCTCAGGTGACAGTACAGGGAAGGGTACCCAAGCTAGTAAGACCCAGCTATGTGCTGCCTACATGAAACCCACTTAATATAAAGACATAAATAGAGGTAGAAAGCAAACTGGTAGTTTCCAGGAGTGGAAGGAGGGAAAATAGGAAGTGACTGCTTAACGGGTATAGGGTTTTCTTTTGGGGTGATGAAAATATTTAGGAACTAAATAGAAGTAGTGTTAACACAACATTGTGAAGGTATTGAGTGGCACAGAATTGCCTTTAAATGTTATTTGGATGTTGTATGGATTTTACCCGGGGGAAAAAACCTGACCAGGCACGCAAAGGAAAAAAACAATGTAAATGACAATCAGCAGAAACCAGAGACCCATGGGAGAGCTAGAGAATGCAGTTATAAAACTCAGACTTTAAAATAATTGTGCTTGCTGCGTTCACTGAGAGATGAAATGTGACAGTATTTTGATAGATAAATATAAACTATTAAAAAGAAGCCAAAGGGAAATTCTAGAACTGTATGTAAAACAATTGATATTAGTAACTCTGTGGAAGGGTTTAATAGCAGAATAGATAGATGAAGAGAAAATTAATAACTTTTTGATGGGTTAGAAGACAATATCCAGAATATAGTATTGAGAGACGAAAAGACAAAAACTGCAGAATTAAAGATAAGAGACAAAGAAGTTACAGAAAAGAATCCTATAAGGAGAGGATAAGATGAGTGGGACAGAAGCAGTATTTGAAGAGTTAATAGTTGAGAATTTTAAAAAATGGATCAAAGGTATTAAGACATAAATTTATAACTGACTTCCAAGGAGAAACAATGGAATCTGGAAGACAATAGACTGATATCTTCAAAATGCTTAAAGAAAAGCCAATAGATGGTGTAGACCGCAAGTGCTTTAATAGTTCGTAAGTGGGACATTAACTTAGGATAAGAAAGAATTACAAGAGATGGGTGAAGATTGTACAGGCCACTAATGAGTCATGAGCAAGGGATGTTTTCCAGGCAGGTAGTTAGGAAATCTCAAGGACTACTGGTAGAATAGTGAGTCATTCTCTGTGGGTGAAGCTGAGCTCCCATTACTAGGGGCGGGATGGAAATTGAGTCTGGAAGGGTCAGTAGGAGCAGGATGTTGAATGATCTCATTCTACAAGTGATAGGAAATACTGAAGCTGTTTTTGTGTCATCCTTGTTTCCTGGTAGGATACTACTACTAAAAGTCTTTCTCACATTTTCCTCCTCCTACCCAATAGGTATAAATCATACTGTCTCTTGGTACTTTACTATGAGTGAAATTAAATTTAGATAAGTACCAGCTTCAACCTGCACTATACTTTGATTCCCTTGAGAGCAAGTATTACAGATTACCACTTTTAAAGAATCCAATTGCAAAGAATCTTATTTCCTCTTTGACTTGTTCCTCTGGGGCTAGAGTGATACAGTAAATTAGTAAGTGAAGGGAAAATACAGAAGTTCCCCTTCAAAGTTGTTTGCCTTTCTGTCTCCACCAGGGCAGGAATACTCCTTATATCCCCATACTGTCTTAATCAGTCAACATGAGCTCCATTTTGCTGTAATTGTGTTTTCCTCACCTCTGAGTGCCACTCCCATTTGTCCCTCTCCTCCAGAGTCTGACTCTGTTATGATACCATATGACCCAGCAATCCTACTTCTGGGTACATATCCAAAGGAATTAAAATCAAGATCTTGTAGAGATATCTGCACTCCCATGTTCATTGCAGCATTATTCACAATAGCCAAAATATGGAAGCAACCTGAGTGTCCTTTACCACATGAGTGGACAAAGAAGTGATAGGTGCAAGTGTAGGAATATATACAGATACACACACAATGGAATGTTATGCAGCTATGAGGAAGAAGGAAGTTCCGCCATTTGTGACAACTTAGATCAATCTTGAGAACATTCTGCTAAATGAAATAAATCCGTGAAAGACAAGTTCTGTATGATATCACGTATGTAGAATCTAAAAATGTCAAACTCAGAGAAACAGAGTAGAGTGTTTAGTTACCAGTGGTGATTGGAGGGTGGAGGAAGTGGGGAGATAGTGCATAAAAGGTACAAACTTCCAGTTATAAGATTAACAAATTTGGGACCTTAATAAACTGTGTGGTGATTATAGCTATAATACTGCATCATATACTTGAATGTTGCTAGGAGAGTGGATCTTCAATGTATTCACACACAAAAAATCCTAGCTATATGATGGGTGAAGGTGGTAGCCAATACTTACGGTGGTAATCATTTTGTGATGTGTAAACTGACACTTTGTACACTTTAAACTTACACAATATTAAGTGTCAGTTGACCTCAAGAAAGCTGGAGGGAAAAAAAGATTCCTCAACTTTAATTTATAGCCCTTTTGCTGATTTAAAATTTCCACTATACATTTGGTATAGTGCTCTGCTTCTAACTGCTGTGTGCAATGTAGAACTTTCCAATCAGAGTAGATACAAGGGGCTTCCAGGGTCATGGATGTATGTACACATAAAATTGCATTAGATAGTAACAGCTTGCTGTTGAGAATAGTTACACAAGTCTTTCCTCTCACCATCAAAGTATGAAAGTTCCATTTCCTTCAAGTTTGCAAATGTTTGATATTATCCAACTTTCAGATTTTAGCCCATGAAATGAGTATAAAGTGATGCTTCATTCTTTCATTACTGAGGTTGATCTTTTCTTCACATACTTTTTAGCCACTTGGGTTTGCCTTATTCATATCTTTTGCCAATTTTCTAATTAGGTGCCCTATCTTTTTTGTGTTCTGCAAGATTTCCATATATATTTTAGAGCAGCACTGTCCAGTAGAACTTTATGAGATGATGGAAATGTGTTCTTTTTAAAAAAATATATATATTTACATGAGAGAGAATGTGTGTATGCATGAGGAGGGACAGAAGGAGAGGGAGAGAGGGAGCAGATTCCCTGCTGTGTTGGTAGCCTTATGTGGGGCTTGAACCAGGGCCCTGAAATCATGACCTGATTTAATGACTGGGTCACACTGGCTGGCGCCTCTGGAATTGTGTTCTATTTGTGCCTCCTAATATGGGAGGCACTAGCCATGAGTGGCTGTTGAGTACTTGAAATGTGACTAGTGCAACCAAGAAACTGGATTTTAAATTTTATTTAATTTTAATTAATTATAATTTAAATGTAACTAGCCAAATGTGACTACTGACTACTACATTGGACAACGTGGGATCTAGGTATTAATACCTTGTCAGTTTTTGGCATTGCAGATATCTTCTCCTGATTTGTCAACTGTTGAAAAAATTTAGTCTATTGAGACCTTTGTTAAATAGAAGTTCTTAATTTTGATGTGTTTAAATCCATACATCCTTTTGCTTTATGGTTTGGCTTTTTTGGGGAAGAATTCTCTATAAACTTCAGTATCATAAATATAATCCCTGGAATTTTCTGCTGTTACCTTTAAGTTTTCCCTTTAATATTTAGTTCTTTGATCCAACAAAGGCTCTTATTTGTTAGTGGTATGAAGACCTTGCTTTGTTTTTCTGCACATAATGAATCAGTTTTCCCAATTCAATTCATTATGGTGCTTTCTTTTTCTGGCAGAGTGTGGAAGCATTTTTTTTTTTAAAGATTTTATTTATTTATTTGACAGAGAGAGATCACAAGTAGACAGAGAGGCAGGCAGAGAGAGAGGAAGGGAAGCAGGCTCCCTGGTGAGCAGAGAGCCCGATGTGGGACTCGATCCCAGGACCCTGAGATCATGACCTGAGCCCAAGGCAGCGGCTTAACCCACTGAGCCACCCAGGCGCCCCTGTGGAAGCATTTTGAAAAAGATTATATATCAGGTCCAGTAATACCTAGATCTGTTTGTTAACCCTTTGTTCTGAACAGTGGTCCATTTGCCTGTTCCCATGTGAGTTTCCACTGTTTTAAAACTTTACAGTTTATAGTATGTCTTCATAATTAATTGGTAGGACAATTTGTCTTTCTTTGCTTTTCATGATCAAATTGACTATTTGAGAAGCCTTATCCTGTTAAATTTTAGAATAAATTTATACATTTTTAAAAAATTCTTGGTGAATTTTAATAGGGATTGCATTTAATTTATAGTTTAGTTTTGGAAGACCAAATTCTTAAAGCATTGTTATTATATACATATCTATTTATGTAAATTATTTGGGTTTTTTTCCCTCATGTTTATCAGCTTTTTCTTTCCACAGCTTTTTAATTAAGGCTTTATTTTTAAGTAATCCCTATACCCAACATGGGCCTTGAACTCACAACCCTGAGATCAAGAGCCACATGCTCCACTGACTGAGCCATCCAGGTGCCCCATCACGTTTAACAGCATTTTTAAAAACAGCTTTATAAAACCATCATACAAAATTCTGCACATATTTGAAATGTGCAGATTGGCAGGCTTTGACATCCGAATGAGGCCATGAAACCATCACCAATATCAAGATAGTGATAGTGAACAAATTCACCCACCTCAAATCCCTTGTGCCCCTTTGTAATCCTTTTCTTCTATCCCTCCCCATGCCTCACATGATGCTACCAGTGATTGTTTTTACTCATTATAGGTAGAAAGAGTCCTTTGCATTTTCTGAAGTTTCTAATATATGGAATCACACATTGGGCTTCTTTCACCCAGTATAAAGGTTTTCAGATTTATCCGTATTGTAGCCTGAATCAGTAGCTTGTTCCATTTTATTGCTGAGTAGTATTCTACTGTATGGATATACCACAAATTTGTTTATCCATTCACACTTGGTAGACATTTGGGTTATTTCCAGTTTGGAGCTATTACAAATAAAACGGCTATGACCATTTGTGTAAAAGTTTTTGCAAGCATATATATTTTCTTTACCCTTGGGTAAATATTTAGAAGTGAAATGGTTGGGTCATATGGTAGATGTATGTTTAACTTTTTAAGAAACTACCAAGCTGTGTTTCCAAGTGTTTGTATCTTTTTAAATTCCCATGAGCAGTATATAAGTTCTAGTTCCTTTGCATCCTTCCCAACAGTTGGCATGGTCACTCTTCATAATTTTAGCCATTCTGATAGGTGTGTAGATGTATCTCTACACATCTAGATGGTTTTAATTTGCATTTCCCTTATTAATTTGCATTTCCCTTATTAATTTGCCAAAGGTATTGGGCATCTTTTCATCTGCTTATCTGTTTTCCATACATCCTCTTCAGTGAGCTGTATTCAAATCCTTTGCCTATTTTTAAAAAATGGTTGCATTTTTTTATAGTGCTTTGAGAGTTCTTTATATGTTCCATGTAGTACTTCTTTATTAGATATGTAATTTGTGGATATTTTCTCTCAGTCTCTTGCTTGTCTTTTCATTCTCGTAACAGAGTTTTTTGAAAGCAGAAGTTTTGTTGAATAAGTCTAATTTGTCACATTGTTATAGGTCATTGTTGTATATAAAGAAATTGTATATAAGAAGTGTTGTATAGGAAACCTTTGCCTTACTCATTTATAAAGAATTTTTCACACAAGTTCTGTTACTTCAGGTTTTACATTTAGGTCTATGTTTAGTATTTAGTACTTAAAACAACAGAAATCTGGGGAACTTCTGGGGAAGATGGTGAAGTAGGGAGACCCTACTCCCTCTCATGAGGGATGAGTTCACCTCTTGAGTTCACCATGAGGGATGAGTTCATCTCATCCCATGGATACAACTATGCCGTAACACCTGCATCAGTGTAAATAACCCAGAAAATGACCCAAAGACTGGCAGAACAGATTCTCCACAGTTAAATATAAAGAAGAAGTCACAGTGAACAGGGTAGGAAGGGCAGGGATGCTTTGATTGCTAAGTGGACAACGACTGTCCATGGGTGGTGGGGGGAGGGATGCTGCAGGTATGGAGAGGGGCGAGAAACAGACTCTCACACCAGGTAGCACACATGGGGAAGATGAATCCACATAACATTTGGCTTTGAAAACCAGAAGGGTGTAATTTCATGAGTTCTTACAATCAGCAGGGCTTAACACTTGGAACTTTAAAAATCAGTCCTGGGAGAGCAGTGCGGGGCAGGTGCTGAGAGAAAACTGAGTCCTCACCCTTAAAGAGATGGCACAAAAAAGCTCAATGGAAATACAGCATAAAAGCTGCTGTTTGAAAAATGCCTGGCATATATGGGAGGGAGATTTGTTTACTAATCTCAGAGTGTATGCTGGAAGGGAAGGGATTTTTGGGATACTTTTGCAAGAACAAATGAGCTGGCAGGTGCCATTTCCCTCCCCCTACCCCCTAGCCTAGACATAGGGACACCAGTGGGAACCAGTATTGCACCAACATGGCTACCTAATGTGCTAACAGTGCTCCCCACCCCCTTGTTCTCTGGTGGACACCCCCCCCCCAGCAGCTAGGCCTGGCTCCAGGTCCCCTCCCATAGCAGATCCACATAAACCTTGCTAATACTGCAGCCCCAGTCTCCACATACTTCTGTGGATCCACCTGCGACAGTGGACCTGTGTGGACCTTGCTGCCACTGGGTGTCCTGGCTCTGCATTCTCCTGCTGACCCTCCCTCCAATATGCCTTGACTAGACCCCATCCAAACTGATGCCACAAGCCAGCAGTGTACAAGCAGCCCCGACGGGCCAGCACCACTCCAAAGGGATTCTTCTCCAGGGAGAGGGGAGGATCACTACAGACCAGTCTGACTGTATTGCCATCTGTAGGCTGGGGGCAGACATTTGGTCTGACTCTAGGCCCCATTCACTAATGAAAGCTTCTCAGGGAGCAACACGGGAAAATACCCTGTAGTTCTGTACTCCTGCATCCTGGCAAATGCCTGTTCTGACTTAACTCAAGCTCAGGTCAGTCCCAGACTGGCCCCTTAACAACACACAGACCAAGCTTGCCCACAATAGGCAAAGAGAGTCATTGCAGATGACTGGACTGAAGGCAGCTGCAGCTCAGCCACAATAGCAGGGTGCACACAACACATAGGAAACACTTCTGAAGTGACAAGTTTCAGAGAACAAGGAACATTGCACTACAGAGAACTACAGGATCTCGTCTTCATAACACCACTATTTACAAGAGCAGGAGAAATAGCTGACACTCCTAACACATAGAAACAGACACAAAGAGTTAGACAAAATGAAGAAAAGGGGGAATATGTCCCAAATGAAAGAACAGGACAAAAATCACAGCAAGAGATCTAAAAATATCACAGTAAGAGACCTGCATGAAATGAAGGTAAGCAATATGCCTGATGGAGAATTTAAAGTAACAGTCATAAAGACTCACTGAACTTGAGAAAAGAGTGGAGAACCTCAGTAAGACTCTTAACAAAGAGATAGAAAACATAAAAAAGAACCAATCAGAGATAAAGAACTCTATACCTGAAATTAAAAATACAGTAGACAGAATAAATAGACTAGAGGAAGCAAAAAAAAAAAATCAGCGACATAGAGGACAGAGTAATGGAAAGCAATCAAGCTGAATGAGAGATATAATAATAATAATAATAATAATAATAATAATAATAATTTTAAAATGAGAGTTAAGGAAACTCAGTGACACCATCAAGCATAATATTTGCATTGCAAGGATCCCAGGAGAAAAGAGGGAAAGGGGGCAGAAAAATTATTTGAAGAAATAGTAGCTGACAACTTCCTGAATCTGTACAAGGAAGCAGAAATCGAGATGCAAGAGGCCCAAAGAGCCACACCAAAATCAACCCAAGGAGGTCCAGACCATAGTAGTATGGTCCAGACACATAGTAATTTAAATGGCAAAAAACAGTGATAGAGAATTTTAAAAGCAGCAAGAGAAATCAGTTACATGCAAGGGAAACCCCAAAAGGCTATCAGCTGATGTTTCAGCAGAAACTTCGCAGACCAGATGAAAATGGCATATGTTTAAAATCCTAAAAGAAAACAAAAACCCTGCAACCAAGAATACTATATCCAGCAAGGATCACATTCAGAATAGGAGAGATAAAATGTTACCCAAACAAAAGTTAAAGGAAATCATGACTGCTAAAACCATCCCTACAGGAAACATTAAAGGGAATGCTTAGTGGAAAGGAAAGACCATAAGTAGGGGTAAGAAAAGTAAAAGGCAGAAAAGAAGTAAGATTAAGTATTTCTATAAAACTCAGTCAGGGGATTCACAAAAGGATGTTAAGTATGACACCAAATACCCAAAGCATGGATGGGAGAGGAATGAAGAATGTGTTAAAATGTGAGCAACCATCAACTTAATATAGACTGCTATGTGCATAAGATGTTCTATACAAACCTAATGGCAACCACAAATCAAAAGCCAGTCATAGACTGATAAGAAAGGTGGGGGTGGAGAATGGGTTAAATAGATGAAGGGGATTAATTTAAATTCCAGTTAACTAAACTCCAGTTTTAACTGGAATTTAAATTAAAACTTTAAAATATAAAAAATAGTGCTCACTTTGGCAGCACATCTACTATTGACACAGAGGTTAGCATGACCCCTGCTCAAGGATGACATGCAAATTCATGAAGCATTTCATACTTCAAAAATAAAGATAAATAAAAGTATAATTTATTTAGATAACTTTCAAATATTAAAAAAACTAGTCAGATATGTAAAGAATAAAGATAAAGGAATAAAAAAAAAAGATAAAGGATTCTAAGTAATCACTAAAGAAAGTCAGCAAACCAAGATAGAAAAAAGCAAGAGAAGGAACAGAAAAGAACTATGAAACAATCATAAATAACAAAATGGCAATAGGTATGCTCCTATCAATAATTACTTTGAATGTAAACAGACTAAACGCTCTAATCAAAAGACATAAGGTGGCAGAATGGATAAAAAGCAAGACACATCTACGTGCTATCTACAAGAGACTTGTTTCAGACCTAAAGACACATGTGGGTTGAAAGTGAAGGAATGGGAAAGCATTTATCATGCAAATGGAAATAAAAATAAAGCCAGGGTAACAATACTTATATTAGGCAAAACAGCCTTTGAAACAGACTGTAACAAGAGACAAAGAAGGACATTCCATAACCATTAAGGGAAAAATCCAACAAGAAGATATAACAATTGTAAATATTTATGCTCCCAACATGGGAATACCCAAATACATAGAGCAGACATTAACAGAGGAAGAAATCAGTAATAATACAGTAATAATAGAGGACTTTAACACCCTACTTAACGTTAAGGGATAGATCATCCAAACAGAAAATAAACAAGGGAACAGTGACTTTGAGTAACACATTGGACCAGATGGATCTAACAGATATATTCAGAACCTTCCATCCAAAAACAGGAGAATACACATTCTTCTCAAGTGCACATGGAACATTTTCCAGAACAGATCACTGTTAGGCCACAAACAAGTATCTTCAACTTTATAAATCTTTTCTTCTCTAGTATCTGGTAGTTACTTTAGGGTTTATATTGTACATCTTTAACTTACTACAATCTACCTTCAAGTGATGTATCACTTCACTTACAGTATTAGAAACTTATAATACTTTACTTATATTTCTCCCCTCCTAGACTTTATCCACTTTATTCATTTGTTATAAACCCTACAATGCAATGTTATTACTTTTGTTAAGCCATCAATTATTTTTAAAGGAACTTAAATAAGACAAAATATATATTTACCATGTAGTTAGTTACCACTTATGGTGCCTTTCATTTCTTTGTGTAGATTCAGATTTATTTCTGACATCATTTCCCTTTTGCTGGAAGGATAGCTTCTGACAATTTTTTGTAGTGCAGTTCTGATGAAGATGAATTCTTTCAGCTTTTGTATGTCTGAAAATATCTTTATTTTGCCTACATTTTTGAGGAGATATTTTCACTGGGTATAGAATTTAAAGTACAGTTTCTTCTTCCAGTACTTTAAGGATATTGCTCCCTATCTTCTTGCTTATGTTGTTTCCAGTGAGAATTTTTGTTCTTACCTTTGTCTCTCTTTACCTAACTCCCCTGACCTCCTTCTCCAGCTGCCTTTAAGAGTTTCTCATCACTGTTTTTTAAAAATTATTTTGTGACTTGGTGTAGTTTTCTTCATGTTTCATAGGCTTGTGATTCATTGAATTCCTTGGATTTTTGGAGTTACTGATTTGCAAAAAACTAGGGAAAATTTAGGCCATGAAATCAAATATTTTTGACCTCTCATTTCTCTTCTCTCCTATGCAGGCTACATTTATATGTATGTTAGGCTGATTGAAGTTATCCTGCAGTTCACAAAAGTTCCCTTCTTCCTTCTTCCTCCTCCCCCTCCCCTAACTCTCCCTCTCCTCCTTCTCCTTCTACTTCTTCTCTGACATTAATTCCATCCAGTGCATTTTCATTTCAGACACCATAGTTTTCATTTCTAGAAGTTTGATTTAGGTACTTTTAAAAAATATATATCTTACATTTCTATTTAAAAATTTGAACATAGAGAAGACAATTATAATAATTGTTTTAATAGCTTTCCTTATTCCAACATCTGTGACAGCTGTTGGTGATTTGGTTTCAATTTATTGATTATTTTTTTATTGTGAATTGTATTTTCATGCTTCATTGCCTGGTGACCTTTGTTTTAATACCAGATGTTGAATTTTACCTTGTTGAGTGCTAGGTATTTTTGTTGTTGTTTTACTGTTGTACTCTTAATATTCTTAAGGTTTGCTTTGGGATGTAGTTAAATTTCTTAGAAAAAGTCTGATCCTTTCAAGTCTTATTTTTATGATTCTAGTGAGTCCAGAGTAGTGCTTATTCTGGGGCTAATTATTTCCCATTACTGAGGCATGGCTTCTCTGAGTATTCTGCTCAATGCTCTGTGAATTATGAGTTTTTCCAGTCTGGCTGGTGAGAATAGGCACTGTTCCCAGCTTGGTGGCAGTGCCAGCCACTGTTCTCCAATCCTGTCAGATAGTTTTATTCCCTTAGTCTTAGGCAGTTCCTCTCCTGTGCTGGTAAATACTTTTCTGCTAAATACTCAAGGATGACCCTCTCACATCTCTGGGGTTCTCTCTCTGTCCTAAGCACTTTAGCCACCTTGACCTCCCTATGACTCTCAGCTGTGACTCCTCAACTCGGAGACTGCTAGTCTCTGCCTGTGTTCCCTCTCCCTACACTGCAGCATGAAAGCTCAAGGCAGTAAGCTGGACAAAAGAGCTCATGTTATTTTGTTCTTGTCTCTCAGGTTAATGTTTATTATTGCCCAGTGTCCAATATCTTTAAACGTGTTGTTTCATATATTGTGTCTTGGTTTGTTTGTTTATTTGAGTCAGGAGTGTAAAATCCTATTTTTATACTCTTATTAATCCATCTTGAGTGGAAGCAAATGTCCTTTCCTTTATTTTCTAAATTTGAGATTTTAAGTAATTTCCATAAATATTATGTGGATTCTTCAGTTCTTTCTTTCTTTCTTTTCTTTTCTTTTTTTAAAAAGTAGGCTCCATACGCAGCATTGACCCCAGTGCAGGGCTTGAACCCATGACCCTGAGATGAAGACCTGAGCTGATACCAAGAGTCAGACACTTAACCCACTGAACCACACAGGCGCCCCTTGGATTCTTTCTTTGACAGTGTTCTTCCTTCTGTTTTCTATGTTCTCTCTGAAATTTGTCTTTGGATATTAAATTTTTCTGGACTAACCCCTAATTTCTATGTTTTTTCTTTAATTGAAGTGTAGGTGACATACAATATTATTTTAGTTTCAGGTATACAACATAGGGATTTGACAGTTATATACATTACAAAATGCTTACTATGGTCAGTGTAGTTACCATCTGTCACCATACAAAGTTATTGTAGTATTAATTGACTTTATTCCCTATGCTGTATTTTTTATTCCCATGACTTACATACTTTATGACTGGAAGTTTGTACCTCTTAATCCCCTTCACCTATTTTACCCACTCCCCACCCCTGCCAGTTTGTTTTTTATTTGTGAATCTGTTTCTGTTCCTGTGTGTTTTGTTTTTTTAGATTCCACATATAAGAAAATCATGTTAATTGTCTTTCTATATCTGATTTATTTCACTTAGCATATAGGTTGCTTCTGTATCTTGGCCATTGTAAGTAATGCCGCAACGAGCATAGGGGAGCATATAACTCTTTGAATTGGTGTTTTTGTTTCCTTTGGGTAAATACCCAGAAGTGAGAATGCCTGGCTGGCTCATTTGGTAGAGTATGTGACTCTTGATCCCGGGGTCTTGAGTTTGAGCCTCACGTTGGATGTAGAGATTACTCAAATAAATAAATAAATCTTTAAAAAAAATACACGTAAGTGGAATTGCTTGATTATATTTCTGCTTTCTATTTTTTAAGGAACCTTCATACTGTTTTCCGTAGTTGCTGTACCAATTTACATTTCCATCAGCAGTGCACAAGTGTGCTTTCCACATTATTGTCAACACTTGTTATTTCTTGTCTTTTTGAAACTAGCTATCATAACTGATGTACAATGATACCTCATTTTAGTCTTTATTTTTACAGTTGATATACAATGTTACATTAGCTTCAGATGTACAATACAGTGATTTGACAAGTCTGTGTTATGCTATACCTACCACCAGTGTAACTACTGTCTATCACCATACAGAACTATTACAGTTCCATTGATTATGTTCTCTATACCTTTTCTCCCTGTGACTTACTCATTCCATAACTGGAAGCCTATATCTCCCATTCCTCTTCACTCATTTTGCCTATCATCTACCCACTGGCAACCATCAGTTCTCTATATTTATGAGTCTATTTCTGCTGTTCGTTGTTCCTTTGTTCTGTTTTTTAGATTCCACATACAAGTGAAATAATACAGTATTTATCTTTGTCTGACTTACTTCACTTAGCATAATACCCTCTAAGTTCATCCATGTTGTTGCAGATAGTAAGATTTCTTCTTTTTTTATGGCTGGGTAATATTTGTGTGTGTGTGTGTGTGTGTGTGTGTGTGTGTGTGTGTGTGTATCACATCTTCATTATCCATTCATCTATTAAAAAATACTTGGACTGCTTCCATATCTTTGCTATTGTAAATAATGTTGCAATAAACACAGGAGTGCATATGTCTTTTCAAATTAGTGTTTTCATTTTCTTTGGATAAATACCCAGGAGTGGAATTACTGAATTGTATGGTAATTGTATCTTTAATTTTCTGAGGACCCTCCATACTGTTTTCCATAGTGGCTACACTAGTTTGCATTTCCACCAACAGTGTAGGTGGGTTCCCCTTATTCGACATCCTTGCCAATACTTGTTTCTTGTGTTTTTTATTTTAGCCATTATAGCAGTTGAAGGTGGTATCTCATTGAGGTTTTGATTTGCATCTCCTTGATGATGAGTTGTGCTGAACTTCTTTTCTTGTGTCTTTTGGCCATTTATATGTCTTTTTTTTGGAAAAATGTCTATTCAGGTCCCCTTCCCATTTTTTAATCATATTGTTTATTTTTTTAGTGTTGAGTTGTATTAGTTCTTTATATATTTCAGATATTAACCTCTCTCATTTGATATAACATTTGCAAATACCTTCTTCCATTCAGTAGGTTGCCTTTTTGTTTGCTGGTTTCCTTTGCTGTACATTAGCCTTTTACTTTGATGTAGTCCCAATTATTTTACTTGCATATGTACACAAAGGAATCAACCAGGCAAATAAACAAATAAATACTGCTCTACTTTCACACTAACATAACTTATTAAGACTTGTTGAATATAGTGAATTTGAGTAAAACATTTTAGTGCAGGGCAAACTGAAGCAAGCAAAACTCTGGAGCATACTCATAACTCTTTCTTCTGAGTTTTAGTTTAAAACAAGTCTATGGCTATAACATGGATTGTGCTTCTTATATTTATTTGCTTAGCTTCAAAAGAAAAACTGGTCTTGCCTTTGTCCAATGCAGGCCATGTACAGTGAGCCACCAACCACCTTTGGGTCCAATGTCAGGATGGACATCGGGCCTCAGATAGTTGCCCAGCTCTTTTCTCGGGGACTTGGGAGCAGGGGCCCGGGAGCAGGGATCCTCTTGGTAGCTGCATGGCTCCTCAGCACTGCCTTCAGCACTTATCCTCAGGATTGTTCGTGCCAGGGTTCCCTTCCAACTCTGCCAAGAATGTCTTTGAGACAGAGACTGATGGAAAGAAAGTGAGTAGCTTTGAAAGAGCTAAAATGAGGTTTAACTCTGGGGTTTCACAGTGCTGGTTATACAGTTTGACTTTATAAGAAGCCTCCACATTTTTAAGCAAGTCTCAGGACTTGTGACTACTCCTGAAACTGAGATCTAGACAGGTTGGAGAACCCCTCTGGCCAGCTTGGGTTGGGGTGGGGGGAACAAAAGGCCCTATGTGTCTGCACTCTGCTGTCATTCATCACAGAAGACTTCTTTCTCTCTCCTGTTTTTTGTAGGGAAAAGGGTTGGCAAAATTTAGAACCTCTCTCTCTTCAAAAAGAAAAATAGAATGAGGGAGGGAAAGAGGAAAGAAGAGAAAGAGAAGTTCTTCTTTGTTTGGGGAAAATTTTAGGTCCGTAACAACAACAAACATCAGTTGTGGTGGGTAGCCTCAGCCTGGCCGAAGGAAATCCAGGCCACATTAAAATCCAGGGAATTTGAAATGGCAGCATTTGTGGTGGCTTGCAAATTTCCATTGGTGATTTCTTTAAAGCCAAAGAATTATAATTAAAATAGAAATGGATCCAATTATATCTGCCTTCTGTCTGAAAGGATGTAGCTGGTAATGAGAATCACATGTCTAAACTTCATCTCCTTCTATTTCCAAGCAAGTTGTCCCATGAGAGAAATTCCTTCTTTTCAGTAAATCTCAGTAAACCACATTTCTCCCTCCTCCTTGGCTACTGTGGTTTTGCACTGATTTCTTAAAATCCCAGCAAATGGAACTCAATCATAGTAAATGCTCTCATTTCTCTCTCCTTTGTTCTCTTATAGGACATACCAGGGCGATATGACATCTTTCTGCTTCAAAGAGACAATGCTAAGGAGAGTAGGAATGCTATCTTAACAAGCCAAGATGCACCCTATTGTGAATAACAGACTGGGTGGCTTAGGCCATTGCCACCTGGGATACTGTGAGGCTGTGAGGAGGTGCTAGGTGAGCCGGGGATAGTGAGGAGCTTACTAGGTGGCCAGGGAAGGCCTTAGGGAGAATTTTACCCACTGGGTGAGTGAGGCTTATATAACATGATGGTCATCACTGTGCCTTGAGACTGGCAGAGCCTGTAGTAGAGCAGAATGGCGCGGTTGCCAGGAATAAATAGATTACATAATAGTGTTGTTGTTATCATTACTACAACTCATGATTGATTTGGTTTGTGTACTGCAGATCCATTGAAGTACAGCAGGGCAGCCCAATACTCTCCTCTTTCCAGGAAGCCCTAGAAGCAACAACAGGAGCAGAGTCAGCCCCAGGTGCCCAGCTGTTGTAAATGTTCACATATACATCTTTGTATAGACACATGTTTTCATGTGCTTCTTAATAATTTGGATATTCTCCTTGGTGAAATAGCTATTAAAATCTTTTGTCCATTTTAAAATTTTGTTGTTTGACTTATTGGATTGTAAGAGTTCTTCATATATTTGAGATACAAACCTTTTATCAGACATGGATTTGAAAATATTTTCTTATAGATTGTGGTTTGTCTTTTTGTTTTCTTTATGGTAACTTTTTAAGATTAAAAGTCTTTCATTTTGATGAAGTCCAGTGTATTACTTCTTTAGCATCATACAGTACTTTTTTTGTGTAATATTTTAGGATTCTTTACCTAACCCAAGGTCATAAAGGTATTCTGTAATGTTTTCTAGAAGTCACTTTTACTTTTAAGCCTATATTCATTTTGGGTTAAATGTTATATGTTTTGTGAGGTGAGGTTCCTAGTTCATGTTTCTGCATATGCATATTCAACTGTCTCAGTAACATTCACAGAAGACCATTTTGTCCTCAACTAAACTACCGTGGCACCTTTGATGAAAATCAATTGACTATAAAGATTTATTTCTGAACTCTCAATTCTGTTCCATTGTTCTACATGTCCATCTTTGTGCCAATACCACAATTTCTCAGTTACTGTGATTTTGTAGTTAAGTTTTGAAATCAGGTAGCGTGAGTCCTCCAACTTTGTTGTTCTTTTAAAAAATTGTGTTGGCGGGTGCCTGGGTGGCTCAGTGGGTTAAAGCCTCTGACTTTGGCTCAGGTCATGATCCCAGGGTCCTGGGATTGAGCCCCACATCAGGCTCTCTGCTCCGCGGGGAACCTGCTTTCTCCTCTCTCTCTCTGCCTGCCTCTCTGCCTACTTGCAGTATCTGTCTGTCAATTAAATAAATAAAATCTTAAAAAAAAATTGTGTTGGCTACTCCAGGTCTTCTGCATTTTCATATACATATTAGGATTGGCTTATCAATTCCTACAAGCAGTTCTACCAGGATTTTGATGGAGATTCTGTTGGTCAATTTGGGGAAAACTGACATCTTAATAATATCGTTTCTTTCAATCCATTTTGAAGATGGAATATATCTCAATTTATATAGATCTTTCATTTCTCTTATAAGGTTTGGTACTTTTTAGCATACAGGTCTTGAAGTTTTTAAGTTAAATATACTCCTCTAAGTAATTTATTCCTTTGGATGCTGTTGTGAACAAGATTTTCTTAATTTTGTTTTTGGATTATTCATTGTGAGTATATTGGAAAAATTAGTATTTTTTATATTGATCTTTATCTTGAGATTATCTACATACTGTATTATGCTGTGAATAAAACCAGTTTTTCTTTTTCTTTTCTAGTTTGCATGTGTTATATCTGGCTAATCTTTCTTGTTTCGTTGTACAGGCTAGAACCTCCAGTATTGCACTGAATAGGAGTGGTGAGAGCAGATATCCTTTTGTTTTCAACATGTTTGTGTCTTTGAATTGGAAGTGTGTGTCTTATAGACAACATATAGTTGGATTTGCTTTCCTATCTACTCTGACAGTTTCTGTGTTTTGACTGGGATATTTATTCTATTTACATTTAATGCAGTTACTAATATGATTGGATTTTTGTGTCATTTTGCTATTTTCTATATGCCTTATGTCTTTTTTTGTTTCTCTATTTCTCCTTTACTTCCTTTTTTTGTGTTAAACAAAAGAACTTTAATTCCTTGGTTGATTTTTGAAATTTTTTTAATAATTTTTTTCCAACAAAAATTAGAAGGATTTTTAATTTCCAAGTTCTCTGAGAAGGCAAAATTAATGCAACATAAATTGTGAAAGATCTAATCAATAAATTTAACAAGCCAAAATAATTTTGTTACATAAATTAACCCATTTATTATAGGCTAGCAATGTTTCAAGCAGCAGCGCTTCTACTGGTCTTTTAACTCCTTCAGTCTTCTGATGGCAGACTTTACTGTGACAGGAGAAGTGGTGTTGTAGGTTCAAGCGCCACCAGTGACGGTTTTCATGCAGGAGCCACAATGCCAGATCCCCACAACTCGTCTTTTCATCTTGGTTTTGCCACAGAGGGAGCAAGTGTACTTGGCGTGCTGGCTTATCTCAATCTTCTTCACCATCTTCCTGAGGGAGGCACTGTAACGGGTCCCGTATTTGCCCATGATTCCAACCTTCTTGGTGCGTTTAGCCATGTCACCTCAAACTAGGTCTGAGCCCCAAGAGCTAATTTAATTTTTTTTAAAGATTTTTTTGTCTGTTATTTGACAGAGAGAGAGAGAGAGAGAGCACAGCATGCAGAAGGAGAGAGAGAAGCAGGTTCCCTGCTGAGCAGGGAGCCTGATGTGGGGCTCGATCCCAGGACCCTGGGATCATGATCTGAGCCGAAAGCAGATGTTTAACCAACTGAGCCACCAAAGCCCCTCCTTGGTTGATTTTTAAACTGTTTTTTTGAGTTATAGTCTTAGTATTTTCTCTAGGAATTACAGTATGCATTTTTAACATATTAAAACCTACCTCAGGTTAATACTAACTTAATCTGGTAAATTCTAGCAGCCTTGTTCCAATATAACTTCCTTTTATCCCTACCCACCTTCACTTTTGTGCTGTTAGTGTCATATATAATACATCTATATATGTTGTAAACCCCCAAATATACTTGCTCTATATAATTTTACACTATCTAAAAAATAGTAAAAGATGCATATTCATTAAGTCTTTTATAATTACTGTTTTTTTGTTTGTTTTGTTTTGTTTTGTTTTTACCATTTTGGCCATTAGTTTCTTATTTCTTTTTATGGATTCAAGTTACCAAGTGAAGTAATTATCTTTAATCCTGCAGGGCTTGCTTTAGTATTTTTTGTAAGACATGTATCTTTGTCTTACTTTATCTCAGTCTTTGTTTATCTAAGACTATCTTTATTTCACTTTCACTTTTGAAAGATAGTTTTGCTGGATATAGAATTCTTGGCTGACGATTGTTTCTCTCAGCACTTTAAATATGCCATTCCACTGCTTTCTGGTCTCCATTTTTTCTGATAAGATTTAGTCATCCTGTGTATTTTTGATCTCCTACATCTGATTAGTTTTTCTCTTGCTACTTTCAAGATTTATTCTGTGTTTTTTGCTTCCAAGAGTTGGATATGGCTAATTGAAGATCTCTTTGTTTTTCCTAATTGGTGTTCATTAGGGTTCTTGGATCTGTAGATTAAAGCTTTCATAAAATTTGAGAGGTTTTCAACCATTATTTCTTTAAATTTTTTTCCTGCCCTTTTTCTCTCTCCTCTCATTCTGGGGCTCCTATTATGCAGGTGGCAGGCTTGATGTTGTTCCACAGGTCTCTGAGAATTTTATCTTTTTTTTTTTTCAATTTTCTTTATTCTTTTTTTTTCTCTTTATTCTTCAGATTGGAGAATTTCTTCTCCAATGAATTTCTTCTCCAATGAATTTGACCCATCTTCAAATTCACTGATTCCTTCTTCTAATATCTCAAATCTACTGCTGATCTCATATTATAAAATTTTCATTTTGTTATTGTATTTTTCAACCCTAAGATTTCCATTTGGTCCTTTAAAATTATTTTATTTTATTTTTATTGATATTCCTACTTGGCAAGTCACTTTAATAATATTTTCTTCAAATTCTTTAAACATGGTTTCCTTTGTTTGTCTTTTTTAAACATATTTAAAATAGCAGCTTTGAAGTCCTTGTCTATTAAATCCAGCATTTGGGCTACTCAAATACAGTTTCCATTGGCTTTTTCCTCCAACTATGGTAACACATCTTTTTTTTTTTTGCATGACTCATACATTTTTATTGAAAATTGAATATTTTAGATCATATAAATAATCTAGATCATTTTTATCCTCTGAGATTCTTAGTTGTTACTGCTTTTTGTTGTTTTTAACTTGCCTGGACTTGATCTATAGAATCTGTCACACTCACATAAACACACACACACCTGGTGTTTATCTATGATGATTCTGCTCAGTTGTTGTTTTCTTAAATTCTTATTTGCATTTTTTTCATTAGGGGGTCTGGCTTCTTGTAGGTCACCTTTGTGTTTGCATAGCTTAGTGGTCACTCAGTGACTGGTGAAGTTAGTGCATAAACACTATGGCTCTGTGTTTGAATTGGGGGATGTATTCAAATTTGGCAATTCCAGCTCTGCCTATGGTGTTACCTTAACTCTAGGCCCTCTTGGTCTCGTCTGTGCATGTGCACAGGCTCCTAGACAGGCAGGATCATGTGGAATATTTACCAAGACCTCAATGGCTATCTCATTTCTAAGATTTCCTGTTCAATTTCTTATAGTCTCAAAGTCTTATATTGTTCATCCCAACTAAGATAGTAGCTTCAGGTTAGGAGATCTGCAGGCTTTTTCCATTTGCTGTTGCTGTGGGTTTCTGCTCTTTACTCCAGATCAAGTGAAGGCTGGTCCTGTCCCGGCAGAACAATGGGGCTGATTGGGCTTGGGATAAAGGGTGGAGGCAGTCTCAGGCAAGAACCCACCTGTCTCCACTGCTTTTACCTGAATCATCATAGATTTTCATGATTATATGTTTCTCAATTTGTTGTTAACCTGTTGTCAGTTTTCAGAGCCCAGAAATGGTGGTTTTTTTACAATGATGTCCAATTTTTTTTAAAGATTTTATTTATTTATTTGACAGAAAGAGACAGTGAGAGAGGGAACACAAGCAGGGGAAGGGGGAGAGGGAGAAGCAGGCTTCCCGCTGAGCAGGGAGCCTGATGTGGGGCTCAATCCCAGGACCCCGAGATAATGACCGAGCCAAAGGCAGATGCTTAACCAACTGAGCCACGCAGGCACCCCATACAATACACTTCTAAAGAAATGTATTTTATTATTTTTAGGCATGACATGTTATCATTTTACCTGTGAATGAATACTAATATGTAAAACTTCATTTAGAAAAATGGATTGCTTCTTTGCTTTTTGGCTAAGATCAAGTATAGAAAAACTGTAATGTGACTTTGACATTTTATGGTCAGAAACAGAAAAGCTTTCTTTTTTTTTTTCCTAAGATTTCTTTTTTTTTTTTTTAACAGATTTTATTATTTATTTGACAGAGATCACAAGTAGGCAGAGAGGCAGACAGAGAAAGAGAGGGGAAGCATGCTCTCCGCTGCGCAGAAAGCTGGATGTAGGGCTCGATCCCAGGACCCTGAGGTCATGACCTGAGCCAAAGGCAGAGGCTCAACCCAGTGAGCCACATAGGCACCCTATTTCTAAGATTCCAAGACTTTGATTTGAAAAATCTATTTATCTGAATAACAAGAGTTGTATTTTTCCAGCAGAAAATTATTTCAAGCTTTTAACTTAGCAACAAGCATATGAATAAACTAGAGTCTAAATTAAAGAATCCTGAATTTATTTTTGACCATGGTTGTTATTGAGGCATAATATAAATATTGCCCTGGTATACTAGAGGGGGTTGAAGAACTCTGGGGGTTCATGATTTATATATTTGCCATCCTCTTTAAAATGGATTCAGCTGTAATATCTGTGGAACCAGGAGAAAGAAGAAGTCTGCACATGGCCCAGTACTGTGGCCATTTCAGGCACTCAGCCAGACCACCTTCCCTTGTTCTTAAGACCACTCCTCCTTTTCATCCCAGCCCTTTTGCCCTAGCTCTGATAAGGACATGGGAAGAGGGGCTGCAGGACCTGAGGACATCCTGCCCTGGTCTCAGAGGCCATATGGCTACCAGGGGATAACTGAAACATCCCAGGACCTGGAAGCAGGACAAAGAGCCATCCCTGCTTGAGGAGGATAAGAGGGTATGTGGAAAGGAAGGCCTTCCCGCCAGAACCACCACATACTTGTCTCTGGCGAAGTTTGAAGCCATTGACCTTCTCCTTCTACTTGAAGCTCTCCTTTCTGCGAGCTCCTGTTTTCATCACTGGCCAACCCATCTTTCCTTAAGAACCACTCTCTCCTAGGGAGAAGCTCTAAGGTTCATCTTTATCTTCGCAAAACTGGGAGCTTTATGTAATCTGTACCTTCATATGGATGGTTCCCAGTTCTTGACCCTTTTACCTATACTTTAATTCCAAACGCTTCCTGATTTGTCCCCTTCATCCTGCCCTGCCCAGACTTGAGAGTCCTCTGCCGGGGACTGGATGGCTCCCTACTACCTAACCAAGCTAGTCTAGGTCCTGCTGGCTTGCTGGGTCTTCTGTGATCTGCCCTGGCCTTACCTACTCCCACTTACTTCCCAGCTGGACAGTGTGATGGCCATGGGTGCAGGACAGGGAGAAAACTGGGTATTTGGGCTGGCACAAGTGTAGATGACTGCACCGCCAACAAAAATTCCCTAGTGTCAGCAGCAGAAAAATACTTTTTACATAAAATCAATAACAGAAATGCTTAGGGTAAAGCAGGTTTTTTTTTTTTTTTTAAAGATTTTATTTATTTATTTGAAACAGAGAGAGAGATCACAAGTATGCAGAGAGGCAGGCATAGAGAGAGAGAGGAGAAAGCAGGCTCCCCGCTGAGCAGAGAGCCCGATGCGGGCCTCGATCCCAGGACCCTGAGATCATGACCTGAGCCGAAGGCAGAGGCTTAACCCACTGAGCCACCCAGGCGCCCTAAAGCAGGTTTTTAAAGGCATTAGTGGGAATGATTCAGAATAAGCAGACCCAGGGTGTGGATGTGAGCTCAGAACAGCTTCTCTGGTGTGAGATCTGGGACCCCCTCCAACAACTGCCCAGTACTTTCTAACCACTCCTCCTTTCCTGGCCCAGTATTGCTCTGTGGGTTGAGTGTGTCCTCATAAAAGATATGTTGAATTCCTAACCCCAAGTACCTCAGAATGTGACCTTCTTTGGAAATGGGGTCCTTATAGATGTCATTAGTTAGGATGAAGTCATTCGGATGGGCCCTCATCCACAATGACCAGTGTCCTTATAAGAAGAGGGAAGACAATGGGAAGATAAACACACAGGGAGAACACCACGAACATAGAGACACAGAGGGAAGACAGCCATGGCAAGATGGAAGCAGAGATTGGAGTGACACTCCCACAAGCCACAGAATGCTTGGAGTCACCAGAATCTGGGACAACCAAGGAAGGATCCACGTCTGGAAACTTCGGAGAGAAGATGCCCCAACTGGTGGCTTCATTCTGGGCTTTCAACCTCCAAAACTGTGAGAAATACATCTCTGTTGGTTGAAGCCCCCCAGTTTGTGGTACTTTGTTCTGGTAGCCCTAGGAAATGGAGGAATATGGTATGTCTGTTCTCTCATGCTCCACCCCATCATCCGGGTTCCCTGCGTGTTCTGCAGCCTGCTGTGCCAGCCTGGTGACTGTGTCCTTCACCGAACTGCATGGTCATGCCAGGGGCCAGTGGCTTTGGGAAGCAGGCACATTTTTAGACTGAGATTTTTGCAAGACAGCCTTTTGGTATCACCCACAATTTCTTACACTTATCAGCATCTCATACCTTATAGAGGAAAGTATCTTTCATGCTCACTGCACATGCAGCTGTTTCTTAGGCTATTAAGAAACTCTGGGATTCTGTAACAGAAATGGCAGGAGTGTAAGGCTGGTGCCCTGAATACGAAGCACTGTCCTGGGGAGAGGCCAAATGGGAAGTGGGCTGAGCAGTGTGACAGTGCCATGTGACGGCCTCTCTGGACCCTGTTCCACCTCCTCCCTGCTTCAGGGCCTTCGTACAGGCCGCTCTTTCTGCTGGGGACTGTCTAACCTGGCTCTTTGTTCTACTAAAGAGCTCAACCCAAGTGTCACCTTTCACCTACAGGAGTTCTCTTGTCCCCCTTGCTTTTCACATCCTTCCCAGCCCATTCTTTGTTTGCTTCCTAACTTCTATTATGATTTGTCACTGTTTTATTTATTTATTTGCTCTCTTATTTATGGCCATAGTGAGCTCTCTGAGTGTAAGAGCTATGCCAGGTTTACCCCCACTCTCTCTTTACGGGGCTCCAGTCCCCATCACACAGCAAGTGCTCAGAACCTGTGGAAGGCATTCCTGTTTAAAAAGCTCAGGACGTGGGGCGCCTGGATGGCTCAGTGGGTTAAAGCCTCTGCTTTCGGCTCAGGTCATGATCTCAGGGTCCTGGGATCAGGCCCCGCATTGGGCTCTCTGCTCAGCAGGGAGCCTGCTTTCCTTCCTCTCTCTCTGCCTGCCTCTCTGCCTACTTGTTATCTCTGTCTGTCAAATAAATTAAAAAAAAAAAAAAAAAAAGCTCAGGACGTGTGTGCGAACATGCTGGACGCCATCCAGGGCATTCTGATTTCTATCACACTAAACCACTGGGCTTCCAGACCTGCTTCGCATGGGCCCCCAGGCTTAATGCTGAGTTGTAACCTATGGATTCTGTCCTTTGGTGGTTCCTTGTCTTCGCCTTTCTGATCCTCATTCTCAACCATGCTGTATGCTCTCCGTGGGTCACTGATGGAGACTTGGGCTTTGGGAACAGGGGCTTCTTTAGGAGGCTCCTGCATGCATTCCCAAACATCTAACTGCACGCTCACTCACGAAAGCCACAGACAGGGCCTGCCAAGGCAGGGGAGACACTTAGGGCCATCCCGGGTGTCTGTCGTGGCCCCCTTACTGTTCCTGCTTCTGCTCGGGCTCCTCTCAGCAGCTTGGTGTGTGTGGGGGGGGTCTATTAAAATGAAAGTTGGCCCCTGTCACTGTGCTGCACAGAATGACCCATGGCTCCCCTCACCACGAGGAGTGAAAGCCCCGCGCCTCACTGTGCCTACCACAGCCTCTGCGGTCTGGCCACAGCTACCCCTGTGATTCATCTCCCCTGCCTACCCAGATGAACGCATGTCTGTCTCTGCCACCTCCTTCAAGTCTTAGTTCAAATGTCACCTTCTCAGCGGACCCACCTGGGCCACCCTATTTTGGGTGTCACTAAACTTTTTTTTGTGAGGCAGTTGTAGATTCACATGTAGTTTCCAGAAATAAAACAGGCAGAGCTCCTGGGCTCCTCCCACAGTGTCCTGAAGTGGTAACATGTTGCAAACCTATACTCCATAGCACAACCAGGACACTGTCGTCAAGGTAAAAAAAATATGGTATATTTACAGTTGATACAGTCAAGGTAGGAAATATCTCCATCCCCACAAGTATCACTCTTGCTGCTTTTTTCTAGCCACGCCCCCTTCCCTCTGGCCCCGCCCCCTCCATAGTCCTGGCGACTTTGTCATTTCAAGAATGTCATATAAATAGAATCATATAGTATGAGGATAGACTTAACGGTATGCTGTAAGTCTACCCTTAGGGATAGACTTTTTTTTTTTTTTTTTTTTAACTGAGAATAATTCTCTGAAGATTCCCCCAGGTTGTGGGTGTTTCAATAGAGCTCCTTCCTTTCCATTGCTGAGTAGTAAGTATTCTACAGTGAGGAGGTGCCGGTTTGTTTGATTGTTGGTCCCGTGAAGGACAGCTGGGTTGTTCCCAGTTTGGGGCTATTACAAATAGAGGGGCTCTGGAAATTCCTGTTTAGGTTTTTGGGTGAACACAAGTTTTCATTTCGCTAAGATAAACAGCCAAGAGTACAACCTCCAGGTTGCCTGTTTTTGCATGCTTAATATTTTAAGAAATTCAGATCATTCTATCTTGAACTGTAAACTACCCTCGCACACCCAGAAACACCCGACATCTTTCACCCTGCTCTGCTTTCCTATTTCCCCTTCTCCCATACTCTAAGAGCCTATTTCTTTCTGAGATGCATCGCGTCTGCTGTGTGTTCCTCAGGCATCCCCGCTGTCATTCTAGGCTAGAGCAGGCATAAGAGATGCTGGCACCAGGCCTGACGGCAAGCCTCTGGCCAATGTCCTTCCTTAGGGGGACGTTTGCTGGGATTATGAGGGCACACTGAGGCCAAGGTGCCCATGAGCGGCATCATGGGGCTGTGACGACCAGACAGAGCCCATGCGTGGATCCCCCAGATAAAGCAGTCCCCTAGCCTTACCACCAAGTCACACTGAGCTCAAAAACCAAATCAGTGCTATCCCCAAATAAAGTTTCCTGCTCAGGAAAGGTTTCACTCAGAAACTGATTTATGACCTGGCCAAGCAAAGCCACAGTCTGTGCAGATCCCCTACCCCCAGTCGAGCTTCGGGGCACCCACCAGTCCCAGGGGAGGGATCCTTTCTGCATATTAGCAGAAAGGATTCTAGTTAAAGCATTCAGAGAGACCCAGAGGCAGGAGAATCAAGACAGGACGGTGTTTCATGCTGAAAAGTGAAAACCAAATAAACAAAGCTGCCCGTCGTGGCAATGGGCCAGCTCAGCTGTGTAAGTGAACGGCAAAAACATTCCTTGGCTCTGTGGAAGTCCCTGGAAGAAATCCAGAACCTTGTGTACTTAGCCTGACTGGGGGCTTGTTGTCATTATTATCATTACCACAAATTCATCTATTTCTTAATACATTGGTTTCTTTCATTTTGAACACTTGCTTGGCATTTGCACTGATTAGGTGAATGCTGGAGCAAATCATTAAATGATTTTGTAAAATAATGCTTTGGTTTTAATTCAAAGTGGAAATGTTTATAGTGTTCCCATTAACACCAGATGATGTCAGCCTGACTATTGTGCTGCTTTTTCAAAAACACACAGGGCTGAAAAAAGCCTTCCCAAACAATCCAAAATGAGTCAAGGCTCTAAAAAGACTTTTCTCCATAACTACCCTCCTCTGGGATTTGGCCCTAGCAGCAAAACCCATGAGGATGCTGGGAGCACAGAGGCTCTGAATTGGGAACTCACATGTCTTGTCATCTGAAGCATCATTCAGAGAGATGACGAGTGTCACTGTCCGTGTCCCCTCCCAGCCTGGCTCTGTGGGCTGTGACATCTCTGTGCTTTGATTCCTGTGACTCCTGTACCCCCCTTTTCCTTCTGACCCCTTCTTCTCCTCCACTTTATCCTTCCTTTTCTTCCCTCTTTTCCCCCACTCCAAGCTAAACCAACTAAACTAACCAAGTAATCCAACTAGACCTCAGCCCCAAAGCATCAGAGTCCTAATGGAAATACAGCTGTAGCCTCAGTGCCGTAAACTGCCATCCTCACCCAGGAACCATAACACCCCCCCCCAACTCAGCCCTGGACAACAGGAAGGAGGAGAGGGTATCTAGGCCCAGGGAGTGATTTGTGCCAGGGGGCAGTTCTCAGTGTTCCTCTCCAAGCAGAGACCAGCAGGCCTCTGCCTAGATCCACCCTGTACAAGCCCCATGTGGACCTTGTCCTGGCCACCTGTGCCTCCTCAGTACCCCCAGAGAACCAGGGGGACCATAGGGATAATCACTGTGGTCTCTTCACAGTGTTCTGGGGTGGAGGGGTGGGTCTGAAGAAGGAGGTTTTGTTGCAGGCTTCAACATGATATCTGGGGAAGATTATTATCAACCTGTGGGGAAAGGAAAATCCATTTCTAGAGTTCTCGATGACTAAACTATAAATTCTTAGTGAGCACTGCAGGCCAGGACAGGCAGGTACCAGCCCAGGCCTGCATCTTGGGTCAGGGAACCACAGTAGGGACTGCTATCCTCAGAATCAGAGGCCCCAGAGCCTGGATCCACAGGCCGAGCCATACTGGGTTGATCTCATGGTGGCTTCTGTGTTATTCTGCTCAAGCTGCCATAACAGAGGACTACAGACTGGGTGACTGAACAACAGAAATTATTTTGTCACAGTTCTGGGGTCTACCAGCCCAAGATCGAGGACTGACAGGGCTAGTTTCTGGTGAGGACTCTCTTCCTGGCTTGCAGACAGCTATCTTCTCACTATGTCCTCACATAGATTTCCCTCCATGTGTATTCTGAGAGAGAGAGAGCTCTCTGGTGTCTGTTAATTGACTGATTGATTGAAAGAGTGCATGTGAGTAAGGGAGGGACAAAGGGAGAAGGAGAATCTCAAATAGGCTCCAGGACCAGTGCAGGGCCCCACCACTCAGGGCTCGATCTCACGAACCCAAGACCATAATCCAAGACAAAATCAAGAGTTGGACACTCAACTGACAGAACCACCCAGGTGCCCTTCTGGTGTCTTCTCATATAAAGGCAGTAATCCTGTGGAATCTGAGCCCCACCCTTGTGACCTCATATAACCTTACTTACCTCCTCATAGGCCCCATCTCCACATACACTCACATGGGGGCTTAGAGAGAGCTGGACAGGAAGAAGGAGTGGGCCATGATGCCCTGTATATAGCCCACTAGCCTGCCTATGAGAAGGCCAGGCATCCTCTCCCCACCTCCCTCCCCCCATGCAGTGGGGAGAATATAGTGAATGCTGTGCGCCTGCTGGGTTGTGTGGCATTCTCATGAGCTCACATGTGTGGAGCCTTGAGAAGTAGAGAGAAGCTATCAGGGGGCAGGGGCAGGAGATTAATCTCCTCATTTTTTCATGGTGCCCCTGGAAGCCAGCCCCTGAATAAACAGCCCTAGCTGCCATCTCTCTCTGACATGATGCCTCTCTAGTATCTGTTTCTAAACCTAGACTCTGAAAGAGCCACCATGTGCTTGTGAACCAAAATTAGGGACGTGCTGCCCTTGTGGCTGTTGAATGAAGAACAATCTAGAATGTGGCCTGGAGTGCAGGGCAGCTTGGTGGACCTAGCAGCTGCACAGACCAGAAAGAGAGCTGCCTGCCTCAGGAAAGAGGGTGTGTGCGTGTGTGCGCACGCGCGCGCGAGTGCGCACATGCATGCATGCATGCATGCACACACGTGTGCGAGTGTATACAGGCAATGAGAGTCATTGCCGTGAGCCCTAGCAATTAGCTATGACACTGGGAGGCTGGAAACATGGCCCAAGCTGACTGCACGATTCAGCACCTTGGGTCGCAGTGTTCCCAAAAGCCTGTAGTCCTGGCCTGGCACAAGGACCCTAAGAGACTGGGGAGCCCAGTGGGGGAGACATCCATTATGGCAGATGTCTGAGCAGTGTGTCCTCAGAAAGAACCTTCCAACTAAAAGGAGTCAGTGCAAAGGCCCTGAGGCAAATAAGGGAGAGTTCATGAGTAAGGTTTACATGGGGCCAGTATGGAAAAGCGGAAAGAGGATGGTGTCCACATAAATCAGGGCCCTCCTCCATGTGAAACTCAAAAAGTCCCCTCACCTCCTGACTCTCTGAGTCACAGGCCTTTTCCAGGCCACGATGCCAGCCCCTCATGAAGAAAGACTTTATCTCACTGAGCACATCCCACTCAGTCTCGACTTGATTCCAGATTTCTAATTTCAGCCATTGGGACTCCGTTTCCCAGCGGCTCCTTGCCTCACCTTTCCCTGTGGTGGGTAAGCTTTCTTTGTGCCTGCTTTACCTTTCACTCCTCTGATCATGGTTCATACTCCTCAAGGTACACCCTGCTTGGCTGCCTCCAACCCCACTGACTCCTGACTCAGTCCAGCTCTTGGAATCTTTTACTTCAGAATCTATAAAATACACTCCCACCCCCAGGGTCTCCTAGGCCCAGAGTTATGGTCAGGACCAGTTAGCCCTCACAGGGCATTAGATGAAATGATTCATTAGATCTTTCCTGGATCCCAAGAGAAATCTCTAAAAATGTAATACATTCCTCACTGCCTTAGAAGCCAAGGCAATGAATACATTTCACCCTTCCTGTAACACGCAGTCATGATTACAATACTACAGAATCTTAACACATTTAGCTGGCTCCTTGGGAACATTTATTGCCCTCTTCTTTAATGCAAAGAGAGAGACCCCAGGGAAGACCCTGCCACGTATGTGCTTGCAGAAACACATGCTTTCAGCTGGTTTTCTTCATTTTTGCTTTTGTTATTGGACTTGCCCTCACCAAAGTAGAATGAAGACCTCAGCTCTGCCCCTCCTGAGCAGCAACATTTAGCAAAATTCCTTTCTGATTGAGAGATGCTGTTTTCTGTCAGCAAGTTTCCTTCCCACAGTAACTCCTGTTCAGCATTACCAGACCCTCTGAGGTACGCTTCAGTCTACACCTTATATTCTCGTCCGGGCTTCCTGCCCGCACAAGCTCTCCCTCCAATTAGATGGTGCTCTTTCTGAGAGAAGGAGCAGAACATGTAAACCTCTGCAGATATTTTCTTGGCCACTGAGGAGGCGTAACATACCAGGCCCTCAGAAGACCTGCTGAAGTAGCTCTAAACTGCTTCTGAGGTTCCTGTCAGAACAGCCCAATGTCTCATCACTTCTAGGGGCCTGAACTCTCCGGCTCCATGGAGAAGTGTCTTCAGGCCCCACAGCAAAATTGTACACAGTAAAGTTCTTTTTTTTTTTTTTTAATTTTTTTTTTTTAAGATTTTATTTATTTATTTGAGAGACAGTGAGAGAGAGCATGAGCGAGGAGAAGGTCAGAGAGAGAAGCAGACTCCCCGTGGAGCTGGGAGCCCGATGCGGGACTCGATCCCGGGACTCCAGGATCATGACCTGAGCCGAAGGCAGTCGTCCAACCAACTGAGCCACCCAGGCATCCCCACAGTAAAGTTCTTTATGTGGGATTTGTACCCCCATGTAGCTGTGCTGTAAAAGCAAACCTTTCCAAAATCTCCATGGTTTAAAAGGACAATATTTTATTTCTTACTCATGCTCCAAGTCCGCCAGGGGCAGCCGGTGACTCTGCTCCACTGTGTTGCTCACTCAGGAATGCCCGCTGATAGTCTCTACAAAGGGGAGCACACTGTTGTTGTGATGGAGTGTATTAGTTTCCTAGTGCTCCTATAATGAATCACCACAAACTTAAGCACCTTCAAACAACACAGAGATGCTGACTTAATTATGGAAGTCCAAGTCTAAAACAGATGAAAATCAAGATGTTGGCAGGGCTGCTTTTCTTCTGAAGGCTCTAGGGGAGAATCTGCTTCCTTCCTTTTCCACCTTCTACAGGCCACCTGCATTTCTTAGCCCATGGCCCTTTTTCCATCTCCCATCAGAGCAAGCAGCACAGCATTTTCAAATCCCTGTCTCTTTCTCTCTGTGACTTCTGCTACCATAGTCACATCTTCTCTCTCTGACTCTTCTGCCTACCTCTTAGGTGGATCCTTGTGATTACACTGGGCCCACCTAGAGAATCAATGATAGTCTTTTATCTCAAGACCCTCAGCATAATCACATTTGCAGTATCCTCTCTCTCCGATGAGGTAATATGTTTATGGGTTCCAGATATTAACATGTGGACATTTGGGGGCGCCATTATTCAGCTTACAACACAGAATGACAGTGTCCAGTCATACACAAGCATATATGCCTAGAAGCATTCGCACTTCACACATTTGTTTGGTCAGTCAAGTCACATGGCCACATCTAACTTTATGGGCAGGAAGTACAATCTTTCTTATATAGAGAATGAAGAGAATAAGAAGAAACACCTTCAGTTCTTCTTCAGGATTAGGATGAAGAAGAACACAAAAGGCCTTTGGGACCATAACAGCAACAAAATAAATCTAGATGAACTAAGAATCATACATCTCTATTTGGTGAGTGACTTGTAGATACAGGGAAGCCCTGATTAACTGAATTTTAGGTGGAGATGAGCTCCTAATCGTTAAGTCAACCTAGCCTGGTGCAGGTAAGTAGAAGAACAGGTCTGCTATAGAAGAAGACATTGTTCCCGGGAGGCAGCCAAGATTTAAATGATAGGTTATGATTAAACAAGAGAAAACAAATATAAACCCACAAACCAAAGAAGCTGAGCAAGTCAAAATCAGAATACATACAAAGGAAATCACACTCAGGCACCTTGTAGTCAAAATGTTGCAATAAGTTTAAAGAAAACTGTTAAAAGAAGGAAGAGGAGAAAAGACACATTATATACTTTCAAATTAAAGCTGACATCTCATCAGAAACAATGAAGGCCAGGAGATAATGGAACAAACCCTTTGAAATCCTATAAGAACAACACCTGCAACTTAGGATCAGTACACTACCAAAAATATCTTTTAAAATTTAAGGTAAAATAAGGCATTTTTAGATAAACAAAGGCTGAGAATCATTTCTATCAAACTCACACTACAAGAAATGTAAAGAAGATCCTTGAAGTTGATAGAAATTGATTTCATTGAGTAAGTCAACAAGGTAGAAAACACAGATTTCAAACATCAGGATTAAGAGGCAGTTTACTAACAAGTTAGATTAAAAAAATTCCTTGAAAAACAATATTTATTAAAACTGACACAGGAAGAAATAGAAAATCTGAAGCTCTCCATGTTGATTTTTAAGATTGAGTGTGCAACTAAAACACTTTTGTGATTGAAACTTTTCCAGTCACAGATGGTTTCACTGGTAAATTCTATCAAACTTGTGAGGAAGAAATTACCAGTTGTACACCGACTGTTTTTAGAGAATAGAGGAGAAACTATTTCCCAATTTTTAAATTTTTTTGGCCAGCCCAACCCTAATACCAAAAGCATACTAAGACATTACCAGAAGAGAAAACCACAGACCAATATCCCTCATGAACACAGACACAAACATCCTTAACAAAATATTAGCAAATTTAGCCTAGCATTCTTTTTAAAAGGATAATACAACATGACCAAAACCAAGGAAATTTTCCCAGGAATGTAGGGTTAAGTTTTTAATAGCAATCAATATAATTCATCGCATTGTCAGAATAAAAGAAAAATCATATGAGCATCTCAATAGATACAGGAAAAACATTTTACAAAATTCAATAGTTCTTCGGGGTAAAAACTCTCAGCACACTAGAAAAAATAAAGAAACTTCCTTAAAAAAAAAGAAGAAGAAGAAACTTCCTTAACCTGATAGAGCAAACTTCAAAAAACCTACAGCTAACAGCATACATAATGATGAAATATTGGAAGTTTCACCTTAAAATGAAGAGCAAGGCAAAGCTGTCTACTCTTACCACTTCTATTCAACATTGTACCGGAGACCACTATTCACTGGGAGAGAGTAGAGCAAAAAAAAAATAGGCATAAAGATTGGAAAGGAAGAATTGAAACAGTCTAGAACCAGTAAGTGAATTTAGCAAGGTCTCAGAATACAAAATCAGGATTCAAATGTAAACTGTATTTCTCTGCACTTGTAGCAAACAAGTAAAAATTAAATTTTAAAAAATACCATTTCACGAAAAGGGCCAGAGGGAACACTTTGTGGTATTGAAATCTTGTTTATGATGGTGGTAACGCACAGTCTGAAAATAAAGAAAGCAATTCCATTAGAAAAGCATGAAAGGAACAACATACTTAGGAATAAGAAGGCAAAAGACTCATATGCTGAAAACTACAAAACATTGCTGAAAGAAATGAAAGTAGACCTAAGTAAGTAGAAAGATATACCATTTTTATGTATTGGAAGACTTAATATTGCTACACAGACAGCAGTACCCAAAAGCAATATGTAGAGTCAGCGGACTCCCTATCCAAATCCCAATGGCATTTTTTTTTTTTACAGAAATAGAAAAAACTAAAATTTAAATGGAAACTTAAGAGTCTCCAACTGCCAAAATAAATTTGAAAAGAACAAAATTGAAGGACTCATACTTCTTGATTTCAAATGAACAGACATTTCCCCAACAAAGATATACAAATGGCCAAAAAAAGCACATAAAAAGATGCTGAACATCATTAGTCACCAGAGAAATGAACATCAAAATCATAATAAGATATCCCTTCCTACTCACCAAGATAGATATAATAATTATTAAAAAAAAAACAGCAATAGAAAATAAACTCTGTTGGAGGGGATATGGAAAAATTGGAATTGTCTTGTATTGCTGGTGGGAATATAAATTGTGTAGCCACTGTGGGAAACGGTTTGACGGTTCCTAAAAAAGTTAAATGTAGAATTACCAAATGATTCAGCAATTCTGCTTCTAGGTATATACCAAAAAGAATTGGGAAAAAGTATTCAAGCAAAAACTTGGACATGAGTGCTCATAGCAGCACTATTCATGATAGCTTAAAGGTGAAACGATCCAAAATGTGGTTAATCAATACATACAATGGAGTATTACTCAACCATACAAAGGACTGAAGTAGCGATACCTGCTACAACATGGAGGAACCTTAAAAACATGATGTGAAGTGAAAGAAGCCAGATGCAAAAGGTCACATATTACATGATTGTACAGATTGAAAATATCCAGAATCAGTAAATCTATAGATACAGAAAGCAGTGTCGTGGTTGCCATGGACTGGGGAGAAGAAGAAAGAGATACTGCTGATGAATATGGTTTTGGGTGTGGCATTATGGAAATGCTCTAAAATTAGATAGGGTTGATGGTTGCACACCGTTGTGAGTATACTAGAAACCACTGAACTGTACCCTTTTAAAAGGTTTTTATTGTATATAAATTATATCTCAATTCTTAAAATTCTACACGAAATGGAACTGCACACCAAAAAGGTGAATATTACATCTAGCCACCTATTAGAATGGCCAAAATCCAGAACACTGAAAACACCAAACATTGGAAAGGATGAGGAACAAAAGGAACTGTCATTCATTGCATGTGGGAGTGCAAAATGGTACAGTTACTTTGGAAGACAGTTTGATGTTTCATACAAAACTAAACCTGCTACGAGATCCAGCGATCATGCTCCCTGGGATTTACAAATCCAAAGCAGGTGAAAACTTATGTCCACACACAAACCTGCACGGGCATGTTTATAGTGGCTATATTCACAGTTGCCAAAACTTGGAAACAACCAAGATGACCTTCAGTAGGTGAACAAATAAACTGGTATATCTAGCCAATGGAATATTCTTCATTACTAAAAAGAAATGAGCATGGGAAAAAAGAATGATCAAGCCATGGAAAGAATTGGAGGAAATTTAAATGCATATTCCTAAGTGAAAGAAGCCAATCTGAAAAGGCTGTGTGTAATTCCAGCTATATGACATTCTAGAAGATGCTAAGCTATGGAGACAGTAAAAGACGAGTGGTTACCAGGAGCCAGGGGGAGAGAAGAGATGAATAGACAGAGCACAGAGGATTTTTATGGCACTGAACATATTCTGTATGATACCATAGTGATGGATACATGTCACCGTACATTTATACAAGGCCTAGCTTCATATTCAAAGTAACTCGTTCAAGATGGATAACAAATCTAAATAGAAAAGGAAAACTAGGGCACGTGGGTGGCTCAGTTGGTTAAGTGGACTTTCTCTGGCTCAGGTCATGATCCTGGAGTTCCGGGATTAAGTCCCACATCGGGCTCCCTGCTCTGCGAGGAGTCTGCTCCCCCTGACCTCTCTCCTCTCACGCTCACTCGCTCTCTCTCAAATAAATAAATAAAAGCTTTTTTTTTTTTTAAAGGAAAACTAATGGTTCTAAAAGAAAATATGGGAAAATACCTTCATGACCTTGAGGTCAGTAAAGATTCTTTAGAATACAAAAAACACTAATCATACAAGAAAAATAGTGATCAAAAGAGGGCATCAAAATTAAAACTCAGCTCATCAGAAGATAGCATTCAGAGAATGAAAAGAATGCAGAGCCCAGACGACCACTACGGCCCTGGCCTCCAGCAGCTTTTACTGGCATCTCAACCTCCTCCTCCAAAGGCTTGAACCATGTAAAAGACCATGTCAACCATCTTTTCTCACTTAGAGTGACAGATGGACAGTTTGTAAAGGATATGTCTGGTTCCGGCCAGTTCAAGAGCTTTCTTGTCTAACTTTAGTTTCAGGAATGCAACACAGTGAACCGGCATCTCTCTACATCTCACTGTGCTCACAAGATGAGCTACCATCTGTCACCATACGATGCTGTTACAATCCCATTAACTACTTTCCCTGTGCTCTACCTTTTACTCCATGACTTACTCATTCCATAACTGAAAGCCTGTATCCCCCACTCCCCTTCAGCCATTTTGCCCACCCCTCCGCCACCCTCCCCTCTGGCAACCATCGGTTTGTTCTCTGTATTTATGGGTCTATTTCTGCTGTTTTTCGTTTTTTAGATTCTACATATAAGTGGAGACATATGGTATTTGTCTTTCTCTTACTTCATTTAGCATCTTTAGGTTCATCCATATTGTCTCAAATGACAGATCTCATCCTTATTCATGATTGAGTAACATAGTCCATTGTGTATATGCACCACATCTTCCTTGTCCATTCGTCTGTAGATGGACGCTCAGGCTGCTCCTGTGTCTTGGCCTGTTAGCAATGCTGCTGTAAACATGAGGGTGCAGATATTTTTTTTCAAATTAGTGTTTCGTTTTTGTTTTCTTTGGGTAAATACCCAGTAGTAGAATTACTAGATCATATGATATTTCTGTTTTTAATTTTTTGAGGAACCTCCATGCCATTTTCCACAGTGGCTGCACCAGTTTACATCCCCACTGACAGGGTATGAGGGTTCCTGTTTCTCCACATCCTTGCCCACAATTTTTACATTTCGTATCTTTTTTATTTCAGTCATTCTCCACTTTTTTTTTTTTTTTTTAATATTCAAATGGTAGCCAAGTTCAGGTGCAAAAGGCCTTAAGACTCACATTTGAATACCATAATGAACTTGATAGTTCTGAGACTGCCTGCATCCTACTTCCGCTTGCTCAGGAAGCATCTTCTGTAAAATTTGTACTGTGACTACTACGGCACCTCAGATGTGGAGCACCTCACAGAATTCTCCATGAAATTTCACATAAGCTGCATAACGTGCCGGGATTATTACCTCAGTGTCGGATGAGCACAGGAAGATTTCCCAGCGTCCTTGGAACCCACACTCGAAAGTGCAGGCCTGGAGCTTAAACTCAGACCCTCGGCCTCCACACCCAGCCCTTCCACCTCACTGCCAGGCCTGGCTGTGAGATGATGGTGAAAATCTTATCACTAATTCTGCTCGTCAGCACCGGGGGCGAACCCGTGTGCAGGCCGCAGGCATTAGAATTTTCAGAATAGCGGGGATCGCGGTCGCTCGTTTTGCCTGTCCTGGCGTGACCAGGCGCGGTGCGAGCTGCCCTCACGGGGCCACGGAGGCTCCTGGGAACCCCGGGTGTTGTTTCCCCGCAGCGAGCGGCCCGCGGACCTCCAGGAAGCAGCAGACCCGCCAGGTTTGCTTCACGGGAGAGAATCTCAGCAGGCCGTCCCTGGGGTGTGGGCCTTCGAGACTCGGGGACACGCGGTTGCCGGCGGCTTTTTGGTTGGCTGATTGATCTGAGCCTTCGAGTCCTGGTTCGGTGGCGAAATACCGAAGCCGTTGCTCGCTGACGAAGCAAACTGAGGAGCGTTTGACGGGGAACGGAACACCCAGAGGGCTCGTTCCGCGGCCTGCCGACACCCTCCCGGCTTTCTGTCCGGACTCCTACACAGCGGCAGCGTGTGCGCTGGGCGGGGAAGAACGGGAAACCAGGCAGAAGCTGGCAGAGGGTAAAAGGAGGGGGACAGGCCTGAGGGGGGAGCAGCCCGAGAGGCAAGAGCGCTGGAACGACAGTGGACAGAACAAAACGGGCAGATGCTAGCATCGCGGCGGTGGGCCGGGGTGCGGGACGGGGTCGGGGGCATATTTCAGGGTTTCAAAGCCATGGGCCCGCCCGTTATTTTCCTTTCAACCGGAAGCCTCCGGTAACTTGATCAAAGCACAACTGTTTGAGATATTCCTACTGAGAACAAGAAAAGCTTCTCCCCACCTCCCCTTGATAATCTCTCTCCCCTTCTCCCACCCTACCACTCCCCGTTAAACAACAGCACAGGAAACACATGATGGATACAACCAGAGTAACACATTTGCAGCCGCACAAATTACTCCAGCGGACAGGGGGCCAGGCTTTGCAGACACCCAGTAAGTTGAGGCACCTGCTTATTTGGGTTTTATCACATCTAGCTGTTACTGGAGATTACTGCTTCCTTATCACCATGGTTCCTACAAGGTGGAATGTGCTGGAGTCCCTGAGCATTCGGAGTCATTTCCAAAAATGCTTTTACAGGAAATTGTGCAAATAATACTATTTCTTAAGGGAGAAACAATTTTGACAACAATTTCCTTTTTTCAAGTCACACCAAGTAACATATTACTTTTTGAATTAGAAAATAATTGAACCAGATTTTTTTTTTTTTTTTTTTTTAGATTTATTTATTTGAGAAAGAGAGGCTAGCTGAAGCCAGGGGCAGTTAGAGGAGAAGAGAGAATCTTTTAAGCACACACCAACCTGACTGCAGAGCCCATCTTGGGGCTTGATCTCATGACCCTGAGATCAAGACCTGAGCTGAAAACAGTAGCAGGACACTTAAACCCACTACACCACCCAGGCGCCCCCCAAACCAGTATTTTTTAAAGTGAATGGACTGTAGATTGTATAATAGATATTTAAAACAGCAGTAAAGGAGGCGAAAGTGGGCAAGTTTCACTTCGTAAGTAGTTGGTATTCTATTGTGCTTGTGGCTTGAAAGGCAGCATTTAGGGGCTCCTGGGTGGCTCAGTGGGTTAAAGCCTCTGCCTTCGGCTCGGGTCATGATCTCAGGGTCCTGGGATTGAGCCCCATATCGGGCTCTCTGCTCAGCAAGGAGCCTGCTTCCCCCCTCTCTCTCTCTGCCTGCCTCTCTGCCTACTTGTGACCTCTGTCTGTAAATAAATAAATAAAATCTTAAAGGAAAAAAAAGAAAAGAAAAGAAAGGCAGCATTTAGGATCTATGATAAACTTTTCTTCAATGACATGGGATCCGGCAGTTGCCATTCCACTGGGGATTTTCGGATGACTTTTTTTTAAGATGTATTTATTTATTTGAGAGAGAGTGGGGGAGGGACAGAGAGAGAGGAAGAGAGAGGGAGAGAAACAGACTCCCAGCTGAGCACAGAGCCCCACACAGGGCTCAGTCTCACAACCCAGAAGTCATCACCTGAGCCCAAATCAAGTCAGCCATTCAACTGACAGAGCCACCCAGGTGCCCCTAGGATGATGCTTTTAAAAAGCTTTTATTTTTTAAATAAGCTTTTAATTCTAAAACAGTTTTAGATTTACAGGAAAGTTGCAAAGATAAAGAATTGCCACATAACCCCCCCCCCCACACACAGTTCCCTCAATTATTAACTTCTTGTATTAATATGGTATATTTCCTAGAATTAATGAACCAATACTAATACATTATTATTAACTAAAGCCCATACCTTTCTCAGATTTCCTTAGTTTCTGCTTAATGTTCCTTTTCTGTTCTAGGATCCCATTTAGGTTGCCATATTACATTTAGTCATCATGGCTGTAATGATTCCACAGACTTTCCTCATTTTTGATGACCTTGACAGTTTTGAGGAGCACTGGTAAGTTCTTTTATAGAATATCACTCAATTGGGATTGTCTAAAATTTTTCTCGTAACTGGTCCGAGCTTATTGGATTTTGGAAGGAAGACCACAGAGGTGAAGTGTTATTCTCATTACGTCTCATTAAGAGTGGATGCTATCAACATGACTTACAACCGTGGACATTAATAGGATGATGTTTTCCCTCACCGAGGAAGCCAGGAGCCCCCTGAAGACTCGGCCAGAAGCCCAGTCCCCAGGAGAGGTTGTAGGGAGAGAGGTCAGAGCTCCACACTCCATGATAGAATTTAAAAAGAGAAGAAACCTAATGAGGCAGGCACCTATGCCTCCCAGGAGGCCCCCGTGATTTACTCTGCTGAGTCACAAGATTGCTTCTAAGGGGGGAGAAGGTGTCCTGTGCCCCAGGCCCACCTGGATGCCCAGGAAGGGTTTTGACTATGCAAGGAAGCCCAGTGACTGGGGGAGGGTGGGTTGGGGGATGGGACAGGGGTGGGGGGTGTGGTTCAGGTGGGAGTAATTTATGAAAGTAGATATTTATGCAGACCTTTTTAAAGGAGCATCCTAAGTCAGTCGAGGCACAGGCATGACACAGATATGGCACAAACCAGTCTGGTAGGAGAAACGGGTCTGAGGTTTGAGTCTGTGTGTTGGAAGCCACAGAGCCTGAAGCAGCCAGGCTACCCTGAAAAGGGTTCCACGCAACTCATGGAAGGCAGGGCTCTAGAAGGCTAGAGCCAGTCAGGCCTGTAATGAAGCTGTCTGCAGAGTGCACTGGCCCTCAGCCCTGCTTCCTTCCCCATTTCTCCTGTGCTGTGGTGGCGCAGTGTTAGCATTTCCATTCATCTCTCCTTGCTCACACTCAAGGACTCTGCCTGGCAGGCCAGAATTCTCTCGGGTTGTGGGTTTCCACATATGTTCCTTCATGGAAAGTCCCCAGGCTGCTCCAGGATGTCCTCTGCAGGCTCCTATCCTGTCCTGATCACAGCTGCAGGCAACTTGTGCCCCATCCCTCCTGCCTGAGTCACCACCCAGGCCACATGCTGTCTTTCCTTCAGTGTGGCCTAGGGACCAGCTGCTGTCCCAGTCCATCCTGTGGCTGGTCCCTTTCTTCTTCAAAAATATTACACGTTTATTTTTTTACTGCCTACAAGAAATGGCGATTTAGTACCCAAGGAAAATTTTCCATACTTCAGTTATCCCCTTTCCTTTCCTTCCTCCTGCTTAAGATCTAGCCTATCCCATCCCTGCTGGGCTCCACTGCTAGTTATAACATGATTTGTGTACTTACTTACCCCTAGTTTTCCTTGACAGTTACACCACCACTTTGGTCAAAAGGCTAGCCCATCCTTTGAGGGCTGGTCCACATACTCCCCAACCAGCAGTCAGTGCACTTCTGACCTCCGCCTTATCAATGTCTTCTCTCCTTGACCACCTTACTACCCCTCCAATGGCAGGAGGCTTCCATTCCCCGTAGGAATGGGTGGATGAATGAAAATGAACAACTGCGATGATGCCAAATGTCTAAACCAAGTGATATTTAATTTGTTGCATTGACCAGAAATTTTGAGACCAGATGGATCTTATTTATCTTAAATAATTGGCAGGCCCATCTCCTTGTGGAAGTTGCGCCACTGGCACGTGAACTCCAGTTGTCCATACAGGCCAGCCAGTTTCTTCTGCATGGCCTCGCGCTGAGCTGCCCCTCAACACAGGACTCCATGCAGTCGCAGGGCATGTTCGTCCTGCTCGTCCAGTGGCTTCTGCAGGCTCCACTTCAGCTGCTGAATCTCACGGTCGAGCTGTGCATTTTCCCGCTGCAGAGCCACTTCCCGGGTGTGCAGACGGTGGATGTGTCGGGCCAGCTCTGCGATCTCTTGCCTTTCTGCCTCCAGGTGTGTGGCTCTGTCTTGCAGATCCGCTTCGGGACTTGGAGGGGACACAGGGAAGCCAGCATTCTCGGTGACAGCCTGCGGATCAGGTGGATGGGCTGCCCGACAGGCGGGGTGGTCGCCATTCCGGGCTCCGCTCTTCTGTGGGACTCCGCAGGTCCCTGCACCGGCATCACCTGCTGGGAGGTCAGGCGGGGGTCAGCCTGCAGCCCGGGTCCTGCCCTGGACAGTGACTGGTGGGTTTGATGTTTCGGGACCAGCTCCAGCCTTTCTTCCTCCTCCTTTTCCTGCCCTCTCTGCCTCCATCTCGAACCCTATTGGTTGAGTAGTCCCAGTGGTTCTGGAAAAGGAGTGTTGTCACTGCAGTCCCTCGGACTTTTCATCCCAAGTTGTTCTTGGTCCTTCTCTGGTGTTCTTATGATGGTGTTTTCTCCAGTGACCTGGGGACGTTGAGGGGGCTGGCTCCTCTGGTCCTTCTTCGGGACGTCGGCAGGGTCCCAAAGGACCAGCCTGCTCAGCTTTTGATTCATGGCTGACAAGCACAAGATTTGTAATGAGGGAGGACTGGCCACCACCCCGGGTGGCTCGCCGGTGTCCTGGGCTTGTGTGATTGGGCCCGTATCCTGGCGGCCCGCTCCACAGACTTCGGGGCGGGCAGAGCACCTTTGTCCCAGAGCCGCCTTCTTGGAGGGAGTCGTCTCTTCAGCAGGAAAATCAGCAGCACGGTCCCTAGCAGCACCACACAGGGCCACCCAGGGATATGTGTCCAGCTTCTGGAAATCAGCAGCGCATCCCACACGTCCTCTAGGACCACCTGGCAAGTGGATCCGCTGGCCAAAGGAGGGCCTTCCATGGCTACGTCGGGCTCCACAGCTACACTTCCGAGTGCCAGCATCCTGGGGCCCCAACTGACCACTCAGAACCCTGTGGAGAGTTCCGTGTCTGAGGTCAACCTGTGCATGGCAACTGGGGCAGAGCAGTTGGGCATGGGGGAGGGGAGGCCAGCCAGGTTCTAGGAAACTGTTCCTCCTGACTTTGCTGTCCAGTACAAAGTTGTGTCAACCACACAAGCCCTGGGGGAGGTGGGAAGGGCTCATGGCTGCCTGGAGCTTAGCACCTCCAGGCCCACCTGGCCCTCCAGCCAACCTAGGAGCTCAAGGCAGGGCTGGTCCTGTTAGGGTCCGTGATCAAGGGAAAGAGACTGATGCAAAGCGAAAGTCAAGCAAAGCTTTATTTTGCACCAAGCATTGAAAATCAAACTGACTGGTAGGGGCCGTCTCTTACGAAGAGAGGACGACGACCCCGACAAGGCCGCTCCCAAGAAGGCCGCTCCAGACGAGGCCGCTCTGGACGAGGCCACTCCCAGGATGAGGCCGCTCACTGACAAGGCCGCTCCCCACACGAGGCCACTCGAGGAGGCGACCACGACGACCGCGACAAGGCCACTCCCAAGAAGGCCATTCTGGACGAGGCCGCTCCGGACGAGGCTGCTCCCAGGACGAGGCCACTCCGGACGAGGCTGCTCCAGACGAGGCCGCTCACCCACGAGGCCACTCTGGACAAGCCCGCTCCCAGGACGAGGCCGCTCCAGACGAGGCCGCTGCCGTCGAGGCCACCCCTGGACAGGGCCGCTCCCCAGAATGAGGCTGCTCCGGCAAGGCCGCTCCCTGGACGGGGCTGCTCCCAAGAAGAGGCCACTCCAGATGAGGCTGCTCCCAGGACAAGGCAGCTGCTGACGAGGTTGCTCCCCGGACAGGGCCACTCCCCGGAATGATGCGAGGCCGCTCGCGGCGGCGCTGTGGCTCGAGGCGGTGAGGCCGCTCAGTGGTGAGGCTGCTGTCGGCGAGGCTGTTCGCCGCGGCGCCGCTGCCTACGACTATGATGACCAGGATGACCACGACACTCCCAACAACCGTGATGACCCCAACTCTCCGACTCTCCCGAAGACCACCCTAACGGCTATCCCAATGGCTATTCTAACAGCTATCCTAACGGCTCTTCTAACTCCTCCTACTACTCCTACTACTCCCCAGTCTCACAGATTAACCTTTATGTAGGTGGTTGAGCCCGGCCCACACACAGGTGGCCAATGGGCCACAGTAAATATATGCTCACAGTAAATATATGCGCGCCCCACTGATTGGATGTCTCCATCCGGCCTGGCCCGCCCCTATATCCGGGGTTTGCAACTAAGTTCCTCTGGCTAACCAGGCCCTTATAGGTCCCTTTGCTCCGTGCCCACAAGAGAAGTCAGGGCAGACAGAGTGTGAAGGCCTCCTCCCTGGCCAAGGCCAGTTCTCCTTGTAAGGGCCTACTTAGCCAGAGCGAGTCATTTTGTTGTTTATGCAGTAAACTTAGATTGACCCTATATAGTAAACTTAGATTGACCCTGCCCCTCCCAGAGGAACTTACTTGCAAAGCCCAGATACAAGGGCGGGTCAGGCCAGGTGGAGACATCCAATCAGTGGGGCGCGCATACTGTCTCCCTAGCTACCAAGGAGAGTGGCCCATGCCTTATGCCAGTTCTGACCAAGGTGATAGGCTAGTTCAAATATCTACTAGGGTGAATTGTAATTCAGTTGGCCGCCCATGTGTTCCTAGCATGACTGTGCAGTTTTCTCTGTGTATTGTAATCTCATTGGCCACTTGTGTGTAGCCAGGCTCAACCACATGGCCTTTACTCTATAAAAGTTAGTCTGTGAGGCTGAGAGGGGTCGCCTATTTGTAAGAGTCAGCCCTGACTGGTCAGTTTGATTCTCGATGCTTGGCGCAAAATAAAGCTTTGCTTGACCTTCAAAAAAAATAAAATAAAATAATTGGCAGGCCCCTGGAATTGTGTCATATGGCATTTCAAATTTAAAATACTTATAATAGTAAATTTGAGGCTACATTTTGTGCCAATTACTAGATTCTGGAGAAGGAAAAAATCCCAGTTTTTAGAAAATTTATGGCAGGAAAACTTAAAAACATTCTCAAAAATAAAAAAATTAAAATATCACATGTACTATAAGGAATTTTTTTGTGGCCATTGACAGTTTACCCAGATATGATGGCAATAGTACCTCGAATGCCCATAGCATTACTTAGGTCAGGGGTATTTATTCTAAGCACTCTTAAGAACTATCCTATAAATATGGAATGCCCATTATGTATCAGGCAAGAGTACTAGTAATTTCTAGTCATTTTCCCACGTGAAAAGGAAATATTCCCTGGTTTACTCACTTTTACTGGATCTCCTGTGGGCCAGACACTGCTCAGTGTCAGTATCCCTGCCCTTAAGGATCTCAGCCCAGTGACCATGCCAGGCAACAAACATGGAGCCTGTGCACTGTGGCCTTGGGGAAATTCTGGCGCAGAGAAGACAGAGGAAGCCTTGTGTTGGAGGTGACCACTATGCTAAGTGCTGAGGGGTGAGGGAACTCTCCAAGTGATAGCAGGCCAGGAATGAACTGGCCACGTTGTGGGAAATGAACATTGCTTCAAACACGACTTATGTGAAAGAACACATAAAGTCAAAAAGTAACTGGGAATGAAGAAGCACTCCTCTATATCCAGGGGTTGGCCCTGGGGAGAGTGAAGCCAGATGTGAAGCCTCAGTCCCTTCATCAGGATCTGCTCTCCAGGAAGTGGGGACGCTTAGTGAACCCGGATTCCAGAGCAGTGAGGCACACCTTCCCAGACACCTTTCTTCCTCCTGGCTGCCTCGTGACCAGCCTGGACCATGACTCCCGTGCAGCCTTGCATTCACTGCCCAACATCCCTGTGCCTCAGCATCCTTTCTGGTTGAAGTGGGAGCAATGGAGCTGCCCTGCAGGAAGCTGTTTCCTTGGTTCTTCTCCCAGCTCTTGTAAAATGCAAACACTGCTGGGCAAACATGTGAATGAGTTCATGCTGGCCTCAGCAGCATGTCTGGTAGCAAGAGCGTTTGCCTGTGGTGGTGGGGGGAGTGTGGACAGAATGGGATTAGGCACATCCTTGCAGAAAGGATGGTCCAGGGCCCCTACGGAGAAGGAGAGGCACCTTGAGCTCTTCTTCTGGCCCTGCCAGTCCCCATTTACTCTGATTTAAAAGACAAAAAACAAAATGAACAAACAAACAAACAAAAAACTAGTTTTTGGAATGATGGGTCACAGAATCTTCAGAAATGGAAGACATCTTACCACTCATTGCTCCCACCCTCCCGCCTCTAATTTAATCAAGACAATTTTTGTTCCTTTCCTTTAGAGTGACTATAAGGGAATAAAATAATAGTTTAAATAAAAATCACATCTGGCAAAACCATAGAGTGTTTTTAGTCTGGCTGTTGGTTTTCACTCAAATGTTCATGAGGCGTATAAGATGGGCAAGCCTCACTGCTAGGTATGGTAATAGAAACAAAAACTAATTTAAACTGAATGTGTCCACCCGTTAGGGAAAGTGTGTTGGTCAGGGGTCTCTAGAGAAAGAACCAGTAGAATGTGTGTATATATGAAGAGAAAGAGATTTATTTTAAGGAATGGCTCACAGGACTATAGGGCTGGCAGGTCTGAAATTCGAAAGGCAGACCAGCAGGCAAGAGATCCAGGGTAGGATTGGTGCTGAGTCCAAAAGCAGCCTGGAGGCAGAATTCCCACTTCTTGGGTGGTCTTCCGTCTTTTTCTTTTAAAGCCTTCAACTGATTAGATGAGGCCCACCCATATTATGAAGAGTAATGATTTATTCAAAGTCTACTGGTTTAAATATTAACGTCCATCTAAAAAAAGCAAATCTAGACTGGTGTTTGACTGAATATCTGGGTACCATGGCCTAGCCAAGTCGCACATAAAGGTAACCATCCCAGGATGTTAATTACGTGGGCATGTGCACTTACAGAGTGTCCTTGTGTTCTATCCAGGCAGAGTCCCTGGGCTCCTTCTTGCTGTTCTCATGTAGCTCCACACCAACCTTCTTCTGCCAGAGGAGGCAGGGGCTGGAAGGAAGCCTGAGTGTGGGTGGAGGGGGCCTGCCTCACTGCCTTCCCTGCCTCCTAGCAGCTGTGTGGTCTCATCCCTTGAGCTTCAGGTTCCTCCAGTGTAGAGTAGACACACTGCTGTCCCGACGTCACAGGAATGCCATGAGCATTATGTGAGGATAACAGCGGGGTGTGCTTTGTATTCCCTGAGGCACGGCCATTGTGCAGTTGGGGAGTCTTGGCAGGCCTGACACACGGCAGGACAGAGGGTCTCATGTCTTGGTGGACAGGGCAGGTGGTGAAGGGCTTTCTTTATGGACGCAGGAAGCCTGGGAGGGAGACTCCCACCTCAAGGACAAGCCTGTGTTCCACGGGAAGGTGAGTACTCCCAACCCAGAGCGCCTAAATGGACTTTTTTACTCTTTTAAATCGACTAAGTGCTCTCCCCCCAAATTCCACAATTTCAGAGAAAAAGTTTAAGTTCCCCTTCTTCATAACTCCTACCCCAAATCCATTCCCTCTCCAGAGGAGACAATTCACTCCTTGGCATGAATCCTTTCACATCCTTTCTTACTGATGTTTTCATTACTATAAAAATGGGGTTCACCTACCATTTTGTGATTTTTTTCATGCACTTAGCAATATGCCATTCATGGTTTCTGTGTCCAACTCTGACTTTTCATATATCCTGTTTTTTTTTCCTATTAAATTAGAGAAAAAAGATGAGGAAAATAAATAAGAACTTCTTATAATTAAAGAAAAACCTTGCCGGAGGCCTGAAAGAGTGTCCACACTGCACAGCCCCCTTCCTCCGAGGAGGGTCCCGGCCCAGGCAGTGAGACTACGAGGGCCTAGAACCAGCATGCACCGGACCTCCCATGGACACGTTCCAGTCCTTGCCTCTCCCTTCTGTTCCTGTAGCCATGTTTGTCTCTGAGCAAAGCTGATGGCCCCCGCCACTCCACCAGCAGAGACGGCAGTGTCAGATTTGAGGGAAGATGGTACTGAGTGGCACAGATACTTAGGTTATTATTTCTTTGCAAAACCTTCCAGATAGGCAAGCAAGGAGTTTGGGGGGAAGAATGCTCATGTGTACTTCAGGGACACCTTGTTTTCAAGGTCTGATATTGTCTCTAACGGGACTTTTTCTTTGAAAAGACCAGAAACTCTGTCATCTTTATCTCTAGTTAGCAGCTTCCTCCCCAGTTGTTATGAGGGGAGATATCAGTCACCAAGGCCTTGGTTAGATCTCTGAAAAAAGCCCTTGCCCTGTTCCCTATCACAAAGCCCCAGGCCCTGCCCTTCTGTGGTCATGCTGGAAAAATCCAAGGCTCCCAAGTCCCCGGGCTGGTGGAGGTGACTCATCTCTCTGACCCTGAGTGGAAGAGAGTGGCGTGTTTGGGGCGCACGGGACGCCTGTCAGCAGTCAGCATCCTGTTGGCCAGGAAAGCACTACCTCTTCCCAGGAAAGGCTTTGTCTGCTGCGGAGACAGAAGTCCCACTGAGTCAGAGAAGAAAACCTGGCTGAACCTGGGCTTCTGCGTCTGCAGTGGGAAGAAACCTGCCCCATTTTCACCCCCAACCCTGCCACCCAAACAGGGAGGCAACTTGCCCCTTTTCTGTGTTTAAGGATTCGATGGCCCATTATTACAGGGAAACAAACGATGGGAGCCTACGTGATGAATACCAAGGAAGGCATAAAGCAGCAGTGATTTTTCTTTTTTTATAAGATTTTATTTATTTGTCAGAGAGAGCACAAGAAGGGGAGTGACAGGCAGAGAGAGAAGCAGACTTCTGCTGAGCAGGAAGCCTGATGCAGGTCTGGATCCCAGGACCCTGGGGTCATGACCTGAGCCGAAGGCAGAGGCTTAACAACTGAGCCACCCAGGCACCCCAAGCAGCAATGATTTTGAAGAGGCCCAGTGAGTTGTATCTCCTCTCCCTGTTACTCCAGGGGCGCTCATTGATCAGAGTCCTCTCCTTCTACCCCTGTGACTCCTTTCTTCCCCTGGCCTCCATCACAGGTGGCTTATTTATTTAGCTAGGTATTTACTCCTTCCCTTGCACCATCAAAAAAAAAAAAATTGAACCAGCTTATAAAGACACACAGAAGATGGAATAAATGTCCAAGATAAGCCATGAAGAAGACAAGGAAACCAGTTGATAGAGCCAGTAGTAAGATAAGCACACGGAAACATCTATCCTGTGATGTTGTTCTATTACTACAGGGGGGCTGCAAACATGGATCTAAGAGTCCTGGAAGCCTAAGAAAAGAGAACAAAGAATAAAAACAACTGAGAAAAAAGTTGGGCAGGAGTACATTGGTGAGTTAGGAGAACACCTGCCATTCTAAAGCAGAGTCCAGAGGGAGATGAGTGGTCACAGCTCATGCTTGCCGGCACATGAGCCAGACTCTGAGTTAAATGCTCTTGTGACATTTCCTCATTCTATCCTGGCAATCTTGTGGGGTAGATACAGTTATGATGCTCATTTCACAGATTAGAAAACTTGACAGTTTGAGAGTAAGATAGTAATTTGCCCAAGACCAGAGAGTTAGTCAATTACAGAAATGAGATTCAGACCGAGGCTATCAGGCTCCATGTGTGGGTGCCTCAACAGGAAGTTCACCCTGCAGGTCAGTGGGGTCCCACGGGGGTATCCCTGCATCACACTTTTATAGGCCTGTGTCTCCGGGCCCGAGATCAACTGGTATTTTCTCAGACCAAGAGTTCTAATGCATCCCAAGCCTGCTCTAGTACCAAATTCTACACCAGAGAAACCTGAAGCTGAGGTCTTTCGTCTCTCCATTCCCTTGCCTACATCAGGAACTACTCTTATAGTGCTCTGGGATCACAGAGCACACTAAAGGACAACTTCACCTGCCCTGTGGCTCTTTTCCTCCCACGCGTCCTTTGTGCCAGGTTTTAGGATTTGGGTATTCCCTCTCTTCAAGACCTCATGCTGTTCAGGCAGCGGTTCTCAAACTGCCAGCACCTACAACGCCAAGCTAAAGCAGACCACCAATTTTAGGTAAAAATGTATTTAAATTTTTAGTATTAAAAATACCATAATCTTTTTTTTTTTTTTAAAGTAGGCTCCATTCCCAACATGGAGCCCAATATGAGGCTTGAACTCAAAACCCTGAGATTAAGACCCGAGCTGAGGTCAAGAGTCAGACACTTAATCAACTGAGCCACCCAGGTGCCCCAAAGCATTATATTCTTTTAAAAAGCATTTTATTACGGAGAAATCAGAATAGTATAATGAACCTCCGCACACCCATCACTCAGCTTTAATGGTTACTGACTCATGGCCAATCTTATTTCAACACTGCTCCCCTCCACTTCCTCTCTCCCATACATTCCCACAGCAAATCCCAGAAATCATATCCTTCCATCTATAAATATTTCAGTACGTGTCTCTAAAAGATACCAGTCCTTCCTTTTAACGTTATAAGACCATTATCACAACTAACAATATTTATAAGAGTTCCTAAGAATCATCAAATGTCCAATTGTCTCAAAAATATTTTAAGTCTTTTTTGTTTGAATCAGTATCCAAATAAGACCTACACATTCCTATCAGAGAGAACATTATTTTTTTAAAAGGTTTTATTTATTTATTTCACAGAGAGATCACAAGTAGGCAGAGAGGCAGGCAGAGAAAGAGGAGGAAGCAGGCTCCCTGCTGAGCAGGGAGCCCAATGTGGACTGGATTCCAGGACCCTGGGATCATGACCTGAGCCGAAGGCAGAGGCTTTAACCCACTGAGCCACCCAGGCACCCCTATTATATTAAGTAATAGTTATTATTTCACACTTTTGGAAGAGGACATCATTCTCAGTCTCTTCCCACGGCACCTGACCTATTTGGGCAAGTTCTTTACTCCCTACTCCAACCATTTCTTTTGTTACCCTTTATTTTTACTAAGTTAAGCACTCCCCACTGAGTTACAGGTCACTGATAGCAGCATTCAGAGTCCGATATCTCTTTCTAATGGCCATGGATTCAGAAATGAGAGATTTCTCACCGAAGACACTTTTGGGCCAATTATAAAATAAAATTCAAAATCCAAATGGATGTATGCTGTAACTTGGGAGATGGGAGCAAAATGGGTCCCTCTCATCCACATGAGCCCTGGAGGGCATTTGTCCCAACATTGCAAGATACTCTAATATATATGCAATAAGAGATTCTTCTCCTCTTAAAGTATCAGACAGACACTGGGAAAGAGTCAAACTCCACTCAGAGCAGACCGGACTTCAGTTTGGTCTTATGAAAACAATCTGATTTTTCAGCTAATTTTTTTTTTTTTTTTTTAAGGGGCTGAGTGTATCCTTTGGATACTATAGGCCAAGGCCAGAATTGATAAGGAATATGAGACAAAGCAGCTGTGGACATGCCGTGAGGTCAAGTTCTCATCCAAAGTTGAGGAAGGACCCTCTGCCAGCAGAGGGGACAGCGGAGTGATGGGGATCAGACAATTTGAAAGGGCAGTTAGAAGGACACTGAAAATGTCCAGGTAGGAGGTGATATGCTCCTGGAGTCAGGTGGGAACGAGACCAGACAGAGGGGAAGGATCAGTACAGCAGAAGAAGGGATATGAGGATGGACAGAGTGGGCAGTAAAGAGGCAGGAGGGAGGAATCTCCAGTGCTGGGTTGCTGTGTGAAACAGAGTGCTGCACGCACACGTGTGCGTGCACACACACACACACACACACACACACACACAGAATCCCCTTCCAAATTGCCCATGGCCCTGCAATGGAAAGAGCCAGCTGATCTGTGGCTTAGAAAACACCCCATGTGAAATATCCACTCTGTAGTTAGAGCAACAAGAGTCCTCAACTCTGGCTGTACATTAGAATCGCCTGGGGCGTTTGAAAATACTGTGCCCAGGCCCCAGCTCAAGGCAGCTGAGTCAGAATCCCTGGGTACTTTTACACCTCTCCCCACCAGCACCCCCATCAGCAACAGAGAGGTGCTGATGTGCAGCCCGGGCTGAGAGGCTCTGGGCCAGGCATGGATAGCAATGGCTCTTTCAGCACAAAATTACCTGCCTAGACCCCTTGTTGGAAGTATCCACAGCTTGAAGCTTAGCTTGGCTCAGTCTGGTTCCCTGTTGCTTGGACTGAACCGACCTGACCTTTGGAATTCAGCCCTCTGCTCAGAGGCCGGCAAGGAAAGCCTGGCAGGGGAACAGGAAAGAAGGGAGCCAGGTGTCCGCACATGTGCTTCCCTCTGCCTGTGGTGGGTGGCGGTTCTCACACTCTGACATGTCACGTTCACAAGGGGATGTTTGTCCAATGCAGATGCCTGAGTCCTGCTCCCTGCTAGGGTCTGAAGTCTAGGGTGTGGCCCAGGAATCTGCTTTTTAGCGGGTCCCAGGTAACCCTGACAGAGGGCGCTCAGCACGCATGCGCAGGCCTGCACACACCCCAGAAGGCCCGAGAGGTCTGCGGGACCAATGGTCTGTGGGCCCCCATGAGGGATGCACACCGGCCAGGGATTCTTCTTCATCCTGGACCCTGGCCAGGAGAGTCTGAACAGTTAGGACTGAGGTAGCGTCCGGCAGTAAGTGTTAGGAACGATCATGACTTCCATTTCTAGGAATGGTTGAGGTTGGATAGCGGAGCACTCTCCAACTGGGGGCCTTCATGGAAAAGAGGTGGACCTGCTCCCAATTTCCTTTGTATAATAGGAGGTGGAAGTGAAACAGGAAGGGCCCTTGGCTCACTTACTCCTTATTTCCACCAAAAGGGAAACTGGGGGATTTTCCGAGGCTGACTGTTGGCAGCCAGTGCAGGAGTAAGTGTGGGAGCCCAAGAAGCAGACTCTGGTGTCTCAGGAAACTTCGGTTTCAGGCTTGAGGATTCCTGCACCAGAGCCTCAGATGTTGAGTGTGCATGGGCTTAAGAAAGGTTCCCCCGCTCTCCTGGTCCTCCCTTAGTCCTTTTCTGTGGGAGGGGACCCACCCTGCACTCCTCCCACCTTCACCGCCGGTGACTGGGGTGACACAGAGGCTGCCAGGTTCCGGGCAGCTGCCACCTGCTCAGCGGGCTGCTCTCCCAGCTTTGTTTTTCTTTCCTCTAAGCCAGGAGAGGTTGCACGAGGGGCGTTCCCTCAGAACGAAAAGGCCGGCACCTGGTCGCCTAATCCCCTAAAGCAGAGGCAGCTCAGGCCCACTGCCCTCCCTAGAGAAATACGGGAGTGGGCTCAGAAAGGCCCAGGCCGTGTCTCCACACTCTCCCCCGATCTCCCCCCTATGAAAAGGGGAAGCCAACACTGCTGTTCCCGAGCAGGCTTCGGTCAAAGGGGCAGCAGCCTATACCAGGACAAGAGCCCTTCTCCGAACAGGTGTCAGTGTTTGCACCCCAGAAGAGGGGCTAGGGCTGCTGTTTCAGCCAGCTAAAGCAGCCATACAAAATGCCAGACTGGGCAGCTTACATAACAGACACATATTACTCTCTGGAGAGAGTTCTGGAGGCTGGGGAGAGGCTGGCCTGGTGCAGCAGGGAGAGTACTCTGCTCTTTCTTTGCCAGTCCCCAATTTTGGACCTCCTCCAAGTATTCTGATTTAAAAAAAAAAAAAAAAAAAATCTAATCTGCTCTAAAGTGGGAGTCACCAGGACCAGGAATAATCTAGCCCTGATGTCAGGATTCATTATAGAGTCTTGAAATGTGTTATAGGAGCGTCTATAACGTTGAAGCAAAAACTACATGGGTTAAGTTAAAAGCACAATTTTATATTTTCTTGTCAAACAACTTTACTTGAGGCAACAACTGAAATATAATTTAATTCAACAGGAAATATCACACTTGGAGGGAAAACATAGAAAAGAAAAAAAAAAAAAAAAACCCTGAAATTTAAGCCAAACATTCTTTCCAAGGCACAGCACTGACATTTCCAGATTGACAGCAGAATGAGTTTGTTTCCATGAAACAAAATCATGAGTCCAAAGTTTGCCTTTGAAACAGCTTTCCACCTCCTCCCCATTTCTCCAGGCTCAGGGAACGATGCTCGTGGCCTTTCTCAGGGCCAGGTAGCCAGTGACGACGTCGGAGGGCAGCCTCCGGATGTAGGAAAACTCTTCGATGGTGCTGAACCGCAGCTTGCTCTGGGGGTCAGTGTAGTTGGCCTGGGTGGGAAACCAGCACAGGGAAAGGCAGAACACTGGTGGTCATGGTGAATGTTTGAAGTCCAAGTTTACAAATTTTTCTATTTTACCTAAAGTGAAATATCTGCATTTTGTCTTACTCTGTCATGAAGAATACAAATTGCCTACTTTGGCAACGACTTGTTAATCTTCCCAGACTTGAGAAATACTTCAGGGTATAGACGGGAGGAAGAGGAGTAACCACATCAGACACCAGGACCGGTCAGAACGGTGGACCCTGCAAGGGCTCCGAGCAACAGGTCCAAAATGGAATTCCTGATGATCGTCCCTCCCTGGCCCCCGCCTTCAGACTCCCACCTGCTTCCAACAGATGTTTTGGCTCTGTCCCCCAAGGCAGGAATAGGGGCTGCCCAGGCACACCCACCCCTTCCTGTTACACCCCTACACCCCACATGCTCCAAGTGCTCTCTCCTGCTCTATGCCCTCCCCATGCCACTCCCAGGCTCCCTGGGCTACACCACAGTACTGACTGGAAGGGACCGCCACCCCACAATGGCAACCAAGGTCATTTCCACAACTTGCACTTCTGATTGCGTCTTCCCTTGGCTTGAAATCTCCCAGGAGCTCCTCTCAAGTCCTCAGCATGGCTTCTCAGATCCTGCAAGCCAGCCCGGGCCCTCCACCTTCCCAAGCCTCTTCCTCAGCCACATGTCCCCACCCTGGTTCCAACTGCCCTGGCTCTCAGTCCCTCCTGGCATTCACGCCCCACTCGCCCTTCCCTGGGGAGGGGCCACTCTGCTCCCCAGTCGTGGGCTCATCCTTCAGACTCAGCCCCCAGGCATCTCATCAGGGAAGTCTTATCTGCTCCCCCGCTCTCCCACATCTGTCTCCTGTAGAATGCTTCTCTCTCTTGCTTTCCCGTTTATTACTGGCATGACTCTGAGTAAGGTCTAGGCTGAGCGGCTCCACGGGGCAGGAACCCCATGGTTTGCTTATCACGGCATCCCTGCTCCGAGTGCAGTGCAGAGTGCGTCGTGGCCTTCAGGGAATGTTTGTGCAATGAGTGAGGAATGAGTAAACACACGAACGAATGAACCAATGGATAATCAAGACCATCATGGAAAAGAGACTTCTCTTTTCTCACTGACATCAAAACTCTCTTTTGGTCTGTGTTCCTTACGTGCAAAATGGAGAAAATAAACTCATTTACTGTATACCTCAAGTCATACGGCTTCTACAGACTTTGAAACAGAAAACATGAGGGTGAGTCATTTGGAACTCCTTTAAAAAATTATACAAGATGCCATTAAAGTCTAGACGGATAACGTCCAGTTACTGCCTTTCCGATGGCCTGTGTGCGGACCCCGCCGGGTGGCAGTGCTGTGTCACCGAGGAAGGGCGGGGAGGCTGAAGAAGCAACAGCAGAGGGGAACTTAGTTACAGGGTTCTCACACTCTCCAAAGTCCCTATTCTGCCTCAGGGGATCTCTCTAAGGTAGTTAACATCTGCGTGGCAGGAAAAGGAGATTAGTCCTCCAGATTAATTAAAACTCTCCATAAAATAAAACCTTGATCCTTTGGCTTCATCTAGATCTTGCCTTTCTGTCCCACATTTTAATGACAGTAATATGTAGGAAGGCTTCCACAGAAAAACAGCAAGAAGCCCCTCTGGAGGACTGGCCAGGAGGCAGGCAGAGGCGTGGACGGGAGGAGAGGCTCCCCTGTGGTCACAGGGGGAGTGGGAGGGGGCAGGCCCTCGCAGCTAGCTTCCATCATCTGGCCTCCAGAGAAGCACCAGCTCTGGCCTGGCTCCATTTCTGGCCTGGCTCCATTTCTGCGCCACAAAGTGACAGGCGGCGCTCACTGCTCTGCCCATCTCACCCAGAGCCACGGCTCTTTCCAGAGCTTTGGAACAAGGACTGCCCACACGTGTGACCCCACGTGGCTTCCTGCCTTGCCCACGCACTGCAGACAGCTGTTTGGTGCGAACAGGTGTGTCCATGTAAACATGAGTGGGGCTATATTTTTTAATGATTCAACTTTAATATACCCAAGTCAACAAATGGATATATTCTCCTCTTAAAAAAAAAAGAAAACATTATGAATAAGACTCAAGTCCTCTTTTCCAAGCATCTACCATCCAAAAGTCCCTGCCTTTCCCTGAGGAAACCACTGTCCCTGGGCACCCTTCCAGACCTTGTTTGTATCCGCCCTTACATATATAAACACACCAGGGAAATTACCCACTATTTTTTTGTGAGTGTGTGTTGGTTTTTGCTTAAATGGTAGCATGCTGCTTACGCTGCTTTGCACCTTTGAGTAAACGACACATCTAGAAGTTTATCCCTGTCGTTACAAACACATCAAGCTCACAGACTAGTATGAAATCATCTCCACCCCAAGCCCTGGTTGACTGACCTTTATTGTGTTCCCAATACTTGGCTCATAACCCCATTTTCTCATAATTATTTCTGCACGAAACTCCATGTACACACACTTTCTCTAGGGAGCTGCCTGGAAGGCAAACTGCTAAGTCATAAGCTTTAGCTTTTCTGTCTCAACAGGTGCTGCCAAATGTCCTCCCGAGAATCCAGACTAATGTATTCCCACCTCCAAAGGGCCGTGTATTGAGGAGATTTGCTTCTCTGTGTTGGTGATGTTTATAATCAAACATCTTCATTTCTCCCCCGCTGGTGAGCCCTTTCCCTAATTATCAGGGAGACTGGAGATCTACTGATCGTCTGTATGTCCTCCTTGTAACTGTCTTCACATCCTTCTAGCCAGTCCTGTGGGTCTGCCTTTCGATGATCTGGTAGGGTTCTTTGCAGATCCAAGCAGCCAGAGGTTTTAGGTTATGTATGACATGACAAGGCCTTGCCTGTAGCATAAAGGGCCTGGAACAACACTTCTCAAAGTGATTCTCATGCCTCCTAATGTGTGCGAGCCACCGCACTAACAGATGAGCTGCTGAGCGGCGAGGACAAAGCGACCTTCTAAGGGACCACCCACTAGGTCTGCCCCTAAACGATGGCCTCTCCATGGAGAAATGTCCATCTGGGGCTGGAACGGAAGAGCTGCTCCCATACTAGCTCTCCTGCCATAAACAGTTATTAAAATGGGTCAAATTGATGAGGTGACTATTTTCAGGCAGGAAACAAGAGATTGTGTAAGACCACAACATTGCTCGTGCAGGTGAAGTACCCTCCGAGGTTAGGAGATACGTGCCCTGAATGGACGGCAGAAGAACCCACCATGCATGCATGCTCGCACGCACACACACACACAACACACAACACACACACATGCACGCCATATTACAGCACCTCTATTCTGCCTGTTGTTTTTTACGATCACTGTACTTAAGGGTCTACGTTAAGAAGTTTGTAGTTCGGGGCGCCTGGCTGGCTCAGTCGGCTAAGTGGCTGACTCTCAATCTCAGCTCAGGTCTTGATCTCAGGATTGTGGGTTCAAGCCCCATGTTGAGCTCCACACTGGGCATGGAGCCTACTTTAAAAAAAAAAAAAAAAAAAGGTTTGTAGTACATGGAGGAATGTGTGTTTTGCGGAGGAGAAGCTACAACATACAACTGATTCAGAGACAATAACTAACAGTATTTTCAAAAGTATAAAAGAACTCAACTCTTTCCCAGCACAAAACGCGTATCATTGGTTTAGTCAGTCTGGCACAGAAGTTTGGAGTCATCCATTTTCATAAAAATGTAAAGCATTTAAATGATATGTATGAGTTTTAAAAAGTGAAGTGCCCCACTTTAGTTTAACTACATTTTTAAAAGTACAATCATCTCCAAAATATAAGAAATTTTTTAAATTTCAGCAGTTAAAAAAGAAATTGTTGTTTCTTTCATGTTATCTCATGTGTTAACAAGCAGAGGAAGGGGAGGTGAGAGCCGGGTCTCCTACTTTCTGGAGCAGTCTTCCCTCCGGGCTGCCGGCATGGAGGCCCCAGGCTGCAGCCACTCTGAGATAAGTGTGTGAGCTCTTCAGCACAAACCCAGGACCTGTCGAAGTGCGCAGGCTCCCGGCAGGGTCAGGGGCAGCCCCATCAACACTTCCTTCAACAGTATTATGAAATCTCCCTTCCAGCTCAATGCTATGAGACCCAGAGATGGATTTATACTCACAAGAAGACCTGAAACATCAGAATACTTCTTAGCTGGTTTAAAGGAGGGAGGAGCATCAATACTGAAGTCTGGGGGGAAGAAAAAAGAAAGAAGATAACTAAGCTGGCTTTAAAATATTCAGATCCCTCTCCTTCTTTTTCTGAAAGTGCTGTCTCATAATATTTCTGAAATTTTGATGCGGTGATTAAGTCCTCAGACACTTCTCCGGGGGAGTGATGCACTACGTCGCAGACCAGGCACAGGCTCGAGCTCTGCCCCGTCCCTGGGGCCCCTCTGCTCTGGCGGAACCCCCAGAAAGCTCCTCTGCCCACAGGCCACTCTCACCATTGCAGGCTACACAGGCTGTGGGCGAAACCCAACAACACTCTAATGGGATCAGAGCATCCGGACACTGGAGTGTCCACACCCAGACCCTGACTAGCTCACTGGTCACCCATCTGAGTCACCCCATGAAAGATGTGCTGTGGTATAGGAGGTGAGGGAAACTTTGACTGTACTTTCCAGGGAGGACGAACAGAACACAGAACAGTGCTTCACACAGATGTGAAAACACTGCAGCAGAAAGCACTCTAACAATGGCACAGAGTAAAACAGAGTTAGCCTTTAAGATGGTGGTTAGAAACCCTCTGAAATCTTGGGAGACCCTGTTCTGGAAACACATTTTAAGAGTAGATTCCTGAAAAGAAGTTTGTCTGACAGAAACACCAGGATTAGCACATCAGGACCGACTTCTCCAGACTGAAATGTCACAGCACCACCAACAAGCACACACCCCTGTCGCACAGAAGGGCTCAGCGCCCAACTCCATGCACCGCGTCTCCCAAGGCTGACGCACCTCGCCAACCCTGGAGCTACGGGTCGCTTCCTACACTAACACAAACACGCAGGTTTGTTACAAGTTCCTACTCTGAGCATCATCGACACACAGAAGGCTCTAGACAGCTCACAGTTGGGATCGTTCAGTTGCCACGGCAATGCCCTTTCAGAGGCGAGGATCTGTTTCAGGTTCTTCCAGGTTCTGTTCTTCTTGCCGGCGACTGCGCCACCGTGGCCAGAGTGCTGGAGTGAAAGATGGGGGTGGAAGCGACAGGAATCAGCGGAGGCCATCATTTCAGGATCGGAATGACGTGCATCCCTAACAGTAACACGCCCCTCGTTCTGTCAGCTCATTTGTACCCCTAAGGGCTGGGTTGGTTTGTTTGTTTGTTTTTAAGTATTACACTGTACACATTAATCTTACTGATAAAAACACAAAGCTTTTGGATTATCAAAACCCATGAAGTAGTTGGTCATGGAGTAGAAATAAAAGAGTTTTTTTGTTTTTTTGTTGTTATTGTCTGTTTTTATATGCTTATAGAAAAATCACATCCTTTTTGGGATAACTTTAGAGAATTCACTCATGAATCCTCCATCACATTAAAATAAATTTATTACAAAGTCAGCTTTAGGGCAGGTCACTCACTGCCTGGCAAGTCACTGGAGATGCTGGTAAACCCAAGAAAGCCTCAATCATGACATGGCAAGCCCTCTGGAAATTTGTTTTCTTTCTTGTTCTATAAAAATGATAAAATAAAATGGAAAAGAATACCAAAATCTGCTGTAGGCACTGGTAATACTGTATTTTTTAAAACTAATGAAAAACAAACTTCTAATGATATCATCTCAATCTCTGGAATTATTATAGCTCTCAAGAATGAAAGGAAGAGTAGCCTATTCCTCCTTTACAGCAACATAAGTTAGATTTACTTAAACTAACGAGGAGAACGCCTCTTTTAGTTAGTTGTTTTCAATGAAAACTTACGTAAGCCCAGTGAAAAGGGATGGTGAACAATCATGGAAATGACCCACCCTCAGAAGAGTATCCTTTGATCAGTTCCACAAGGAGCACCTAAATCCTGGGGAACCGGCCCACTGGGTGAGCAACAGGTAGGGCCCTCCTCCTGCCACCAGCCTCTCCTAACAGCCCCTGGCAAAGGTGGTGGTGACTTGAACTGACTGAGAAAGGGCCACCAGGGCCACCAGGGCCACGACGGCTGCCGGCCCAGCAGGATCAGAGGCTGGGGTGTGGCTGTTTGTTTTTGCTTTTTGTTTTTTTTTTTTTTTTTCATTTCTAAAATACCTTAGAAGCTTACCACAAAGTTTGGATCCTTAAATGGCAATGGCTTGGCAGCTTTTTCCATAGGTCCCGCGCTGAAGTCAGAGGGCACCATCTTATTCTCGCTCATGGCTTCCATGCTGATACCCTTAAAGCATAATGATAGTCTGAGGTCAGTTTTTTTCTTGGTGAGGTCCCTAACGCTGCTCCTAACAAGACCAAAGATGACGCCACGGGGGATGTGAAGGAAGACAGTGCCCCAGAGCCCTAGCAGGTGGCCTGCACCAGAGAAGGGCATGCCAGATTGGGAGCAACACCTGTTGTGTGGAAGCCATGGGAAGGAGAGCCAGGACCCCAGCTGCCAGGCTTCCTGGATCCCCCATGTGCCAAGTAGGAGGGATGGCTGTCCCCCATGAGCCGGCTCACTGAACTCTGACAACAGCTGTTATCCCCAGTTTTCAGAAGAGAAAATTGAGGCTCAGAGGTATGGGTTCAAGACCACACAGTGATGACCTCTGGATTCAAACCCAGGTGGAGCCAATTCCAAAGCCCTCACCATCTCCACAACACCACAGTGTCCCTACTCCTATTGACCTTGTCACACTGTGCCTTAAAACACTGAGACAAAAAGGGGCCAGCCCCTGTAAGGGTGTCATCAGTCAGAGAACCCAGGCTACAACTCTTCTGCGCCAGCCGAGCAAGGAGATAACAGGCATTTTGAAGGAGGAGAGCAGAGGAAGAGGGGGCTGGGTAGACACAGGTCAGCCGCCTGCCACCAGAACGCCAAGAGCAGGCTAAACTCTTTATTTTTTTTTTAATATTTTATTTATTTATTTGACAGAGATCACAAGTAGGCAGAGAGGCAGACAGAGAGAGAGAGAGAGAGAGAGAGGGAAGCAGGCTCTTGGCTGAGCAGAGAGCCCGATGCGGGACTCGACCCCAGGACCCTGAGATCTTGACCTGAGCCAAAGGCAGCGGCTTAACCCACTGAGCCACCCAGGTGCCCCAGGCTAAACTCTTTAAAACAAAAAAACCTTTCAAGCTCACCATCACCAAATAAAAACAAGCCAAAGTAAGAAATGGCTTCTGATTTTTAATGCAATTTCCAGTATTCCCAAACTGCAATGAATTATTTTTAATTGTTATATAATTTACATACAGCAAAATGCACAGATCTTAAGTGTAGGTTTCGTGAGTTTTGCCAAATCTTTACACTTGTTTAATCCGTGTCCCTATGGATTACAGAACATTTCGTCATCCCAGAAAGTTCCCTCATTCCCTTCCTAGCCAGTACCTTCCACCCTCAGGGTGGTTGCTATTGTGGTTACTCCCACCCCACTTTTGCCCCTTTTACAACTTCATATAAAGGGAATCTGATGACATGTACTCGTGTTTGGCTTCTTTAGTGCTGCAGAGTTTTGAAGATCTCTCGTGTTGCCACAGAGGTCAGTAATTTGTTTCGCTGTATCTGTGTATGTTCAGCAGAGAGGCATCCCCCATACGGATGTACCACGTGTTTATCCACTTGCTGTTGATGAACATGTGGGCCATTTTCAGGCTTCAGCTAGTATAAATAACGCTGCTGTGAACACTCCATACCAGGCTTTGTGTGGACCTGTGTTTACACTTCTCTAAGGTAAACACCTAGGAGCGGAATGGCTGCATGACACCGTAAGTGTATTTAACACTGAAAGAAACTGCCAACTCGTTTTCCTAAACGGTGGCCTGATTTAACACTCCCAGCAGCAGTGTATGAGCGTGCTGGATGTGTGTGTGTGTGTGTCCATCACCCCCATCCCCACCCCTGCAGTGACATTTGTGGGGGGCGCAGGGGGCACCCACTCTGATGCGTAGTTCTCCAAATGGTCTCCTCTCAGACACCTTCCCAAAGGCTTTGCCAGTCTCTGCACGTGGGCCTGGGCGCCTCCTTGGTCCACACCACCTCTTTTGTCTGACATGCCCCTCAACTCCCCCCACCCCATGATCTTTCCAAAGCCCAGCTCGATGCCAACCCTGTAAGAAGTAAGAGGCCTCCAATTTCTCAACCTTTTCCCACCAGCCACAGCCACAAGTGTTCTTGCATCTCTCTTTCCTCTCGCACTCCCTCCCTCCCTCCCCCAGCCATCCTTCCTACGGTCCTCCCCTACCTGGCACCTTCCTCAGCTTGCCCCTCAGAGGAGGGGCTCTGCGGTGCACACCTTGCCCACTCCCTTCTCTCCAGCACAGTCAGTGAGGCCCTCTTAAATGCAAGCTTGATGGGGCTCCCCTCCTCTCCAGCAGGCCGGTGGGCCCCACAGACTTTGAGATGAGAAACACATCTGGCCTCCTCTCCAGCCTTACCTTTCATTATCCCTCCTTACTGCATTTTGTATTTTCTGGTACAAAATCCACTGAGTCATTTTCTATATGGCACAAATAGTTTCCAATTTTCCCATTTTCATTTATACTTTACTAAGATTATTTTCATTGGGATTAATTCATGTCAGCTTTAATTTTATAACAAAGATTAGATCTAGCATTTTGTACATAACTAACTTTTACTGCCCTTGTAATTTTTCCTTCCTGCCATGGCATTTCTGCCAGGTACATGTATCCTGGAAGGCCCAATTTGATGAGGGAAATTTGATTTTACCATCACATTTAATCAATAACCAACATTACTGTGTATAGTTTTAGTCAGTTGTCAATGTTATTTTGGGTTGACTAGTATCTATTATAAATTAGATATATGATGGATAGTTTGTATTTATGTCTTAGTCAAGGAAAAAAACAGCAGCTTTATGAAACAGGGAACCACAGACCAGAAGAAGGAGAGATGAGAGAGAGATGACCAGACAAGGAAAGAGCATCTCCGAGCGGGTGCACACCCTGCCCCACAGTGTGGCTCAGCCTTCTGTTCCCACATCTAACTGGATCAGAAATAGTGTATATGTATCCTGAAGAGGGGCATGGAAGGACCAAGGGGAGGCTAGAGCGAAGCCTGTGCTACTGGAGTGAAATCAGAGGTTCGCAGTGTGTACTCAAGGCTTTAATACAGCTCAGGCAGAGAAACAGAGAAACCGATACAGAGAGTATGGGGAGGGTGGGTACACACACCCCCATCTTTCCTAGCTCTCTCCACAGAGACAGCTGGAAACAACAGGTACACCTGGGCTCAGATCCTGGTTTCTAAATGTGATTCTCCAAGAACCACTGATTCTTAAAAAAGTAACTGGTTCCAGGGCTGGGGCAGAAAAGTACAGGATGAGCCTTGTGGTTCAGAAAGTAAGAAAATAGCTGTATCGGTCGGCTAGGGCTGTCCTGACAAAATACCACAGACTGGGTGGGTTAAACAACAGACATGCATTTTCTCACAGCTCTGGAAACTACAAGTCCAGATCAAGGTATCAGCAGGGTTGGTTTCTCCTGACGCCTGGGTCATTGGCTTGTAGATGGCTGTCTTCTTGCTGTATCCTCACAGGGCCTCTCCTCTGTATACTCCACTCCTTGGTGTCTCTTCCTCTCATATGAACAACAGTCCTATTGGACTTTATTGACCTCCTTTAACCTTAATTACCTCTGTAACAGCCCTATCTCCAAACACAGTAATGTTCTGAGGTGTACGGGGCGGTGGGTGGGGGGGACTTCATATGGATCTTGAAGGGAAACAATTCAGTTCACCACAGTACTAATAGCACTGAGAAAATGACGGGGGTCTATTAAAGCACAAAGAAGCGGTTTGAAGAGGTTCCCACTAGCAGAGAACAATTTAAGCATCAAAATAAATAACACTAATCCAGAACATATAAAGGATTGTTATCACTCAACAACAACAACGTAAATTCCACTGTAAAAAGGGCAAAGGATTCCAATCAACATTTCCTCTTTTATGGCCAGCAGAAAAGATGTTCGGCATCCTCAAAACCGCACTGAGCTATCATGTCACACCCACAGGGATGGCCATGATCGAAGACACTGAATAACGCGCCAGTAAGGATGCAGAGTGACTGCAACTCTCATGCATGGCTGGTGAGAAAGGAAAAGAGTGTGGTCACTTCGAAAAACAGTTGGTGTTTCCTCAAAATGTTAAACAGAATTATCATATGACCCAATAATTTGACTCCTAATATATATCCCAGAGAATTAAAAAAAAAACCAGTCTGTAAAAACAGGTGCAAATTCATATAAGCATTTCCCAAGAAAGCTAAGATGTACAAACAACCTACATGGCCATCAACGGACGAATACACAGGTGTGGTATATCCGTACAATGGAGTGGCATTCAACCACAGAAGGGAATAAAGTACTAATCCATGCAACCACATGGATAAGCCTTGAAAATACTACGCTAACCGACAGGCACCTGGGTGGCACAGTCGGTTAAGCGTCCACCTCTTGTTTTCAGCTCAGGTCATGATCTCAGGGTCATGAGATCAAGCCCCTGCACTGGACTCCATGCTCAGAGCAGAGTCAGCTTGAGTTTCTCTCCCTTTCCTCCTGCTCCTCCTCATGCTCTCTCTCTCTCAAATAAATAAATAAGTCTTTTTAAAAAAGGAAAGAAAATATTATGGTAATTGAACGCAGACAGAAAAGGCCACATATTCTATGATTCCATTCGCATGAGGTAACTACAGCAGTCAAAGATCAGAGGCGGTCACAGACTCAGGAAGGGTTAATGGGAGTGACTCCTAATAGGTAGAGGGTTTCTTTTTGGGGTCATGGAAATATTCTAAAATTAGATGGTAGGGGTGGTTACACAACTCGGAATATACCACAAACCACAGAAGCGCACATTTTAAGAGGGTGAATTTTATGAGATGTGAATTATAACTCAATAAAGCAGTTACAAACACACACATTTATGGATGAATGAATAAAGCTAGTCTCAAAGTACCCCCCCCCACAGGATTCTTTAATACGAACAGGAAAATAATAACTTCACAGTGGAGAGACCTGGCAGACACCACCTTACTAAGTGCTCAAAGCGAACACTGTTGGTAGCAGAACACAGGCCACCATGTGCTATGATATGACGCACTGAGAAGGGGACAGCGTCACTTCTGTCCTCTTGCCAAGAATGTATTAACCATATCTGATCATAGGAAATATCAGACAAGCCCAAATTCAGGAACACTCTATAAAATAAGGGACCAGTACTCTTCAAGAGCGTCAGGTCGTGAAAGATAAAGACCAGAGAACTGTCCTATAGAAAAGGAAGCTAAAGACACATGATAACACAAACGTGTGATCCTGGCCGGAATCCTGGGCTCGACCAAAGATAAGAACGCCATCCGTGGTTAGGGGTCAGTGCTGGTTCAGTGTTAATCCCTAAACTGACGGCTGTACTGTTGTTATGTAGGAGAATGACTTTGATTTTAGGAAATTCACACTGAAATGTTTAGAGCATTAAAAAAATAAATAATTAACGGTGGCCAAGAGAAACCTCTCCCCTGGGGTTCGCCCAGCTGCTAACCTGACAGCAAATGAGCCAGGGGCTCCACGGCCCCCAAGAGGAAGCTACAGCTGGCAGGCGGGTCAGGAAGAGTGACCGCCACCTGCTCTCCCGAGAGGCTGTGGTTCAAGGGCGGAGGAGGAAGCCTTGCTCACTGGCTGGAAGGCACACAAGATGAACAGGTCCAAGGAAACTGGCCAGTGTCAGAAGCAGCAAAGTGGTCTCTTCCCCAAGGAATCTAGGGATTCGTCAGGGCGGCCCTGGGACTACTCAGCGAGGACAGGCCGATGGGCACGGGCAGTGGGGAGGCTGGCCTACAGGTGGCCTGGAGTATGTGAGAGAGAGAAAAGACAGCCTGAGAACTACACAGGGAGTATCGTGTCAGAGCAAAAAAGCCAGACCGCTAGGGACAGCTCAGGGGAAACAGGCAGAAAGGGAGAGGTTTCCCAGGGCCACACACATTTAAGTTGCAACTTCACTGTTGCAGTTTTTTATAAAGAAAATGACTGCTTACATAATGTTCCCATCTGGGAGAAAATAAGCAAACGGAAATGCTAACAACGCAAGGGGAAGATCCCAGAGGGGGATGGGGGAAGCAGGCCTCCAGACCCGACAGCACGTAGGGAATGTGCCCCACTGGCAGCCACCATCCTCAAATGACGGTCTCAGCTTTTCTTCTTGTGCAGGAAGGCCAGAAAGACTGCAACTCTCCCCTCCTCCGGAGGCCCCGTCCCTGATGCCTAGTGGGTAAGCTCCCAATGCTGTGCGCACAGTGAAATCCTGGGAAGGAATCTGGGTGCTCTTTGATGTAGGCCATTCCCAGGCCCCAGGAAGAGATGGGAGAACGCTGGCAGGCGGCAAGGCCTGGCGGAGACTGGGGAGGCGGCGCTGCCCCAGAGGCTGCAGAGAGAAGCAGGTACCTCGGCCAGTGTGTGTGGGCTGGGAGGTCTGGGCCCTCTGCCAGGGGAGAGGACGCACTGTCAGACAGGTGCATCTGCTGGGAGGAAGGGGAAGGTGTGGGAGAGAGTGCCAGAAGTCTGCACCGCCACTCTGGGCAGCATGCCAGAGAAGAGGCAGCAAGGGGACGGAGAGGATGTGCTCCAGCACCGAGATTCAAAGCGGTCCCCTCCTGCTCATTTGGTCCCTCCAACCTCTGTCCTTCCCCTGTCAGCAGGGCTGGTGAGGAGCCATGCTTGCTGAAGAAGGGGCAGAGGAAGGAAGGCATCCCAACAAGAACTGAGCCCCATCATTCCAGAGCTGCCTCCTGCCTGTGAAACAGTGAGGACTCTTCCCTCCCAGACCAGGATCCAAGATCCTGGGCCCAGAACTGGGTGTTGTACCATTCCTTCCTCCTGAACCCCACCCTGCATGATCCCGCACCCTGGGCTTCAGCCATGCTGAGACTCTGCTGCCTATTAGCGATGGGATGAGAGGGAGCGGCCCTCAGTGAAAGGGAGGATCAAGTCTGTGAGGCTGGAACGCCAGAAAATAAAATTGTAAATGACGTACAGTTTCCACATTACTCAGCCACTGTTAACATTAAGAGACGTTCTGAGATGAACCAGCCTATCCCCGAGACACGAATACCCTATGAAGAGGAGAGAAGTAATGCTCAGCATTCAGGGCTGTCCCCTCTTTGCAGCTCGAGAAGAGACGACACAAGTCCCAGGGAGCAGAAACCTGGCCCTATCAAAGCAGCCCGGGCCTACCTCTAACAGAGACTGCAGTCAGCAAGACCTCCACCCGCCAAATAGCTTCGCGTCTCCAGACGGCAACCTGCACAACTGACTCAGACGTGAGGACAGTGGGGTCACAAAGAAGGGAGACAAATGGTCTTTGTCTCATCACTGGAAAACCGAATGCCCAGTTACATCGACCTAACAGTATTCTAGAATAAAGTCGCTGAGCCTGATCTAGAAGTGCAGTGTTGTAGTAGGGTGACTTAAGAGAATTGTGAGAAGCAACCTAAATATTCGATAAAGTCAATTAAATAAGAGCACTCAATTTCTTGGGAAGCCAGTCAACATAGGGAGATCTGTGAAATGATGCTGAGTGAAAAGCAGGGCACACAATGTTACGCATTGAGGACAGTCATGAAAAACTATCTCCACAAAGAAAAGCCAAATCGTAACAGTTGTCCCGAGAGAAGCAGATGATTCTTATGTCCATTTTAAAAATAGAAAAAAGGGGGGGAGCACCTGGGTGGCTCAGTTGGTTGAGTCAGACTCTTGATTTCAGCTCAGGTCACGATTCCAGGGTCATGAGAATGAGCCCCCCATCAGCTGTGTGCTCAGAGGGGAGTCAGCTTGAGATTCTTTCCCTCTGCCCCTCCCCCCCTCAAAATAAGTATTTTTTTTGAAAAATAGAAAAAAGGAACTTCTAAAACTAACATTATCATATTTTTTTAAAAGCTAGTTAGTGTAGGGGCACCTGGGTAGTTCAGTTGGTTAAGGATCTGACTCTTGATTTTGCCTCAGGTCCTGATCTCGGGGTCCTGGTACCAAGTCCTGCATCCAGCTCTGCACTCATTCTCTCTCTCTCTCCTTTTGCCCCTCCCCCCACTTGTGTGTGCTCTTTCTCTCTCTCTCAAATAAATCTTTAAAAACAAAGCAAAACACAGAGGTTTATTTTAAGAATTAAATGACATAAGGGTGGGACGCCTGGGAGGCTCAGTGCTTTAAGCCTCTGCCTTCTGCTGGAATCATGATCCCAGGGTTCTGCGATCCAGCCCTGCCTAGGGAATCCCTGCTTAGCAGGGAGTCTGCCTCTCACTTTTCTTCTGCCCCTCCCACTCATGCTCTCCCAGTCTCTCACTAACAAATAAATAAAATCTTAAAAATAAATAATGAATGGAGGTGCTTGGGTGGCTCAGTGGGTTTGGCTCAGGTCATAATCTCAGGGTCCTGGGATCAAGTCCCACATCAGGCTCTCTGCCCCGCTGAGCAGAGAGCCTGCTTCTCCCTCTCTCTCTGCCTGCCTCTCTGCCTACTTGTGATCTCTGTCAAATAAATTAAAAAAACAAAACAAAACAAAAAGAATGAAAAATAAAGAATGAATGAGAAAGGGGTACCTGGTTGTCTCCTTCATTGGGGCTGGCGACTCTAGATCTTGGGGTTGTAATTTCGAGCCCCATGTTCGATATATAGATAACTTAAATCTTTTTTAAAAAAGAATGAAAGAAGATAGCATTTAGAAAGTGCTTAGAACAGTGCTCTCTAATTGCGTCAAATAAAATGTAGGAGCCAAGAGAAACACTAATCTAACCAAACCACTCCTCTGCAGAAAATCTTTTGCTGGAATTGTGGAACCTAGATTATCCAGATGCCATGAGATCTGTGCCAGGTACTGTGCTCAGTGCCTTCCCACCATGATCTCATGTAACCCTTTTACCAACGCCATGGAGTAAGACCAAACCACTTTGGGACGGAGAAACCGAGTGTCCACAAAGTACTTTTCTGAGAATGAGGGACGCCATCGGTATCAATACATCTTGGAATTTCTCCATTTTCAGGACACTGGGGCGCTCTGCACCTCACGGACACTCGGTACAGATCTGCAGAAAGGACCAAAGTGAGACACGCGGACTTGAGCTTGACTGAAAATCACAGAAAAGTCCTGAGCCTCAACCTAAACGCGACGGGAAGGGAGATCACTGCCCTAAGTCGGTAATAACATCCCCACCTCTCCCGCTCTCAAAGACAATGTAAGGCCGGTGGTGCCTGAACCAAAGCCCACTTGTCCACACCTGGGAAAAAATGTTTCATTTGCGCCAGCGATGTGAACCCACCCCAAGCGGGACTTCAAGGTCCGGAACCTTCGCCCTGCCCCGCCCTGCCCCGCCCTGCCCTGCGCACGCGCCCTCGCTCCGCCCCGCACGGCCCCGCGCACGCGCAGACTAGACGAGCCTAAGCATACCTGGTTAAAGCCGGTGGCGGACACTTTTTTCTTTTTACTGGCGCTGTAACCGCCAGCGCTGCTGCCGTTGTGGGAAGGACTGGCTGGCCTCTTCTTGCTGTTCCGAGCTATCCCCGGAGTGGAAGTAGTGGCTACAATTGGAATTTGAGCCGCCATTCCTACCCTGAGTCTTCCTCCTCCCCCGCCCCACTTTCTCGGTACAGGCTTTGGAACTTCCGGCTCGCCCTTACTTCCGCCTTCAGGCGCGAAAATCCGGCCTGGACTCCCAGCGGGTTCGCGGACTTCTTTCGGCCAATTCTAAAAGGCGGAGGTCGGAGCAGCCCAACCCAGCGGGCTCTGTCCCGCTGTCAGCCTGGGCACGTGCTGGGAAATCCGCCGTGGCTGAGGAACAGAACATCTCGTGACCTTTTTTCAAACACTGGGTTCTTTTAAAAAATAAATAACCGTGTTGTCATTCTCACATTAAGTCGGAAAACTGATCACTTTTAAAGTCTGAGTAAAGTTAGTGTTGTTCTGAGTGGATTGAACAGACTGTCAAGCTGCTGGCTTTCCCTTGGTCGCTGCCTTCGCATGCGGAACAAGTTTGTGTATATTGGCTGGGAGTCAAAATGGGCTTGAAGAGTGTTTCTTTCTTTCTTTTTTTTTTTTTTTTAAAGATTTTATTTATTTGTTTGACAGAGATCACAAGTAGGCAGAGAGGCAGGCAGAGAGAGAGGAAGGGAAGCAGGCTCCCTGCAGAGCAGAGAGCCCGATGCGGGACTCGATCCCAGGACCCTGAGATCATGACCTGAGCCGAAGGCAGCGGCTTAACCCACTGAGCCACCCAGGAGCCCTTGAAGAGTGTTTCTTAACCTTTTAGGAGTCCCAGACCCCTTGGAGCATGTAAGCCCCTCCCCTGCCCCCACCAAATGTATGCAGGTATAGACAGAATTTTACGTGTGGATTTCGGGGAATTCACAGATCTGCTAAAACCTAATTACAAACTTCGATGGGACACCCTCTCCCGCCATCCCTTGTTATGTGCCACATACTGCGTGGATTGTAAATTGGTTAATGTCTTTTTTGGCCCCTGTTAGAACGTGAGTTCCATGAGAGGGAGGCTGGTAATGTTTTGTTCACTTACCTTTTCTGGGTGATACTACCTTGCAAGTCTTTGGAACAAATTTTTATTTGGTTCTTAATGAAATAATTCACAAATGAACAAGTCCCCTGCAGTAACTGCTTGAAGCTACTGTGTTCTAAAACAGGAAAGGTGCCTATATGAATCTGGATATGTGAAGGAAATCGGCTGCAGGAAGACTTAGAGGTGAGGGAGAATAGATAGGGAAACTAGCAGTAATGTTACATCTTTTCTCCTTTGGAGAAAGGAATGACCAACCAGTGTTGAAATGTCCTCTCCCACGCCCCAGTAGCCACTCAATCTTCATCTAAATCGAGTCTTCCTTGTTCTTTTTCTCAGGGACTGACACCTCAAACCAATGGGTCACCTGAGCCAGAAAGTAGGTGTTGACCCAAGGCAGCCCTCTCTAGTACCCCACTCACTCAGCTCACTTCTCTCCTTCACTCCTACCCTGACGCCTCCATCCCCCTTCATCTGGATCCCTGCAACAGCCTCCTGATGGAAGTTTGGGTTTCCATCTTTTCCTAATCCTCCCTGACTCCAAGCCATCCTTCACACTGGCTGCCACAAGTGGGCTTCTGAATCACAAATCTGACTATGCTATTGAATAGAGTATTTACCTTCTACCTTGAAATCCAAAGAATTTTTACCTTGGCGGATAACTGGGCTCTGCACTCCCTCTACCCCCCTTCTCTCGCTTCCTTCCCAACATTTAATCCACTGTGCTACAGTCAGGGACTAAGTCTGTTTCCTAAATTGAAGGTAGTTCTAACTCATCATACTTTCACTTTCATTATTTCCTCTCCCAGGACTTCTCAGCCCCTTTGCTGATTCAAATGCTACTTCCAGTGCAAAGCTTTCTGCCGTCTAGTGCACCCTTCTCTCCTCTTCCTCCCCTGCTCCCACCCTTTGCACCCTTCTCTGAGAGCTTTGAGCACCAGAAGCTCTGCTGCGCTCCTTTCTGTAATCCCTTGGTAAATGATTCTGGAGTTCAAACACCAATTCCCTATTTTTAAGGAGTCAGGCCCGTGGATGCACCACCATCTGGCTTCCTGTTGGTAAACTCAGTCTTGATCTTGTCTGAACCCTTCTTTCTGAAGCCCTTCCCTTGGGATCTGGAAGGCCACCATTCCTTTATTCTCCTCTCTCCTAACCACCTGTCCCCTTTTAAAGTCATTGTCTTTTACCAAGTGGGTTCTAGGCCTATGGCAGGTTTTTCAAAATATCGGTTATATGGTCCTACTCCCTCAGCAGATACCAATTCCTAAAGCTTCCCAGATGATTCTAATGATGAACCAGGGTCTCCCTGCCTGCTCCTTACACACTGAGAGTTCTCAGTGCTTGGTCAAAGTCTCTCTGCCCTCCTCAGTCTATACTTTCCCCAGCTGTTTCTCCAACTTATGGAGCCTCAGGTACCATCAAATGCAGACCACTTTCAGAATGGCTTCTGTAACCTGGATCTTCTTCCAAAGATGCATACCCAGATATAAAATCCCCAGCCCAGGTATAAACTCAGGATGCTTACAGGATCTCACACCCAGCATGGCAAAAAGAGAATTCATCATCCTCCCTGATCCTCTAAAATGTGCTCTTCCTCCATCTTTCCTATCAGCAAATGCCACCATTATACACTAGTTGTGCAAACCTGAAACCTGGGAGTCATCTTTGCCTCCCCTCCTTCATCCACCTCCAGGCCGTAACCCATGCCAGCCTTCCTCTGTCTCTCAGATTCCCACATCACCTTATTTGTCTCCCCGCTTCCATCTCCGGTCTGTCCAGTCACCCTTCGTGGTTCCTGGTGGCCTCATAGACAATACAGATACGCATATTGAGATCACGCCCTCTACTTGAACCCTTTCAGTGGCTTCTTGTGTCTCCTAGAATGAAGTCCAGTGTCCATAACATGGTTTCAGGTCTTCGGAGACCCGCCCATCCATCTCTCCAGCCTTGCCTCTGGCCCAACACTCTGCATTCCAGTTCAGTGTTCACTTCGGTAGGTTCCAAAGGCCAGCTGTGCTCCCTTCTCCCTCACGGCCTTGACACAGATTGCTCCTGCTGGGACCTGGAAGCTGCTTTTCTCTCCTAGCAGCCCACCTCTGTCTGATTTACTTCTACCCACCCTTCCTATCTTGGCTGACATGCTATTTTTTTCAGCTTCTCCTACCCCCTCAGTTCTGGTTAAAACCACTTGTTCCGTGTTTCTTTCAGCGTCAGTCTTCTAGGACCTGTTGATTGTGCATTATGTGCTGAGCTCTGAGGACAGAGACAAGGTCTTATATAGGAAGAGAGACATTCAAATTGTCTTTTTTTTTTTTTAAGATTTTATTTATTTGACAGAGAGAGAACATGCAGGGGGAGCAGCAGAGGGAGAGGGAGAAGCAGGCTTCCCGCTAAGCAGGGAGCCCTGTGTGGGGCTTGATCCCATGGCCCTGGGATCGTGACCTGAGCCAAAGGCAGACGCTTAACTGACTGAACCACCCAGGCGCCCCTCGATTTGTCTTCTGGGCTCAACATAAACCCTCTGTAGGCCATTGCCAGAGTCATGGAGGACTGAGTGGCAGAACACCAACAGAGGATACCAGCAAGGAGAGTGAGAGGAAGGCGGGAGGATGGCCACTCAAGGGAACAGAAGCTGTGGGCTGGGGAGAATCCTCTTCCGTGTCCACCTAGGCAGCACCTGGCGGGGCAGTGTGAGCATGTGTAGGGACTCCGTGCATGGCCGCATGTGTAACCCACGCTCCCGCACCTATTGCTGAAGGTAAATGGACACTGACCAGCCACCCTGTTCTGGGTTGCCCGCTGAGGCAGAGCCTTCCCAAGTCCCCTCCCGGTGATTCCTGAGACCCTGAGGGGCAAATCTCACCTCTGCTTCGGGAGCCCTCTCAGGTGCTTCCTCTCGGGCCTCCTTGATGCCCCCTGCTGCTCCTGCACCGCCTCCCCTAACCGGGGCTGATGCAGCTGGAGCCTCCCCTGGAGGGCAGCCTCAGCCGGAGTCCTGATCCTAGTTAAGACTTCCTGATTGAAAAAGAACAATATACTTGTTAAGCTCTCCTCTGTCGTTTGATACACAAACATTATCGTCTTCAAAATCTCCAGAAACAAGGTGGATATCTGGGGCCACGCTACTGGATGGAAGACGCACTGCTCACTTTCCCTGGGTTACTTGGGTCCGGTTTGATAGTCCCTGCTCACTATACAGAGGATGGCTGCTCCAGTTGATACGGGCCTCCCTGGCGATGTGGAGAAACCCCGAAGTGCCAATCAAGACCCTCAAGGGACTGGCCTCACAGCCACCACAAGACACAGCTGAGTGTGCCCTGCATTTTCTGAACCGTGGGGACATGTCTCCTCCATCCCAGATCCGTGGATGTGGTAAGTGCTGTGGGTTGTAGACACACTGGAGCTGAGACAGTTTCTTCTTCCTCACTGTATTTTGAGCATCAGGCCCTCAGGGTTGATCTGCTGAGTGCCGCGTTATTTAACCAGTCATTGTCTGGAAGGAGAGAGCCAGGGCAGTGGGTGCTGGGAGGGAGGGAGCTTTGTTCACAGGGTTATCTGCTTATTTTCCCTGACAGTTGCATGGAAATATATCAAAGCAGGAAAAAATGAGTGATTGAGAATAGGCCTGACCCTAACCTTTGGGGGTCTGGGACAAGAATACACACGGAGACCTATATAATGTATATTTTGAGATTTCATGTACAGAGCAAGCTACTAGACTATAAAACAGAGTGAGCTACTAGACTATAAAGCTACTAGACTATAAAACCCTTCTGTCTCAGCAAACGTGCCTTCACAAGTCAGAATGAATCCTTACGTATTCTGGATGTAGTATTCTCAGAGTGCTTGGAGTTCTGCTCCAGATGTGGTCACAAGGGGAGCCCCATTCGAGGGGCTGACCTGCTCCCTTTCAGCCCTCCACGGGCACCCTGAGGCATCCAGTGTGCCCCTGTGGAAACCCCAATCCAGACATTCCATCATCCATCTACTCCCCTGCCCTCGTCAACACCTTCCTCTTTACCATACCTGAGGCCTGGGGGTATACACATTGGGCCCAGGGAAAAGGCCCACAGGGCCATCTGGAAAGGACATAATGGGGTCCCCTGCACCCAGAGCATGTCCTACAAGAGGCACGGCATGGACCCAGGGGGCCACATATCCCTGTCTACATAGATTCCTTGCTCAGTGCTCAAGTGCGGTCCAGGGATGAACCTATACTGAGGCCCCAGTCTCAAGAAGACATCAGATAAGGAGCTCGAGTGACGAGAAGAGAGATGGGACAGGGAAAGGCCGATGAGGAGGTAGCAACCCATTTCTGGAGGAGGTAGCAGGAAGTTGCTGTGATTTCCATCTCTCAGCCTGGGCTTTCTCAGTGAAGGGGAGGTAGCGTCACCTTATAGGTGAAGGGACAGGGACAGAGGTTTGGGGAGAATCATAGTTGATTGGAGAAGCCAGTGACTACCAGGTTTGTGAGGAACTTGGTGACAGTGCTGAGGGCCTGCCATGGCTGCCTGGGTTCATGGGGGCAGGTAGGGTACAACCCCCACCCCCCCGCCAGGATGCACTGTTAACATCACCACTGGGAAGGGCAACCTTTGACTCAGGTTTGACTCAGGTTTCAGGCCTCTTGCACAGCCACACCTGGGGGACTGAGGCTCACAGTCTCCTCTCTGAAGTGTGACCTCAGCAGTTAATACCACTTTGCAGAGTCTGAATGAGGGAAAATAATTTCACAGGCCCTTATGGTTGCTGGAATTACTTCTTAAGTCCAGGACTGTTATGTAAACACTAATTTAACATTACAGATATGGCCTCAAAAGGCTGACAAAGGTTTTCTTAAATACTGGGGCGCTTACCTTTAATTCGGAGTCGCAGGATCACGTTCCCAGGATAGTATTATCCTCATCCGAGTAACCCACCCTGGTGAACATGGTCCCCCTGAGCACTGGTCCTTCCCTCCTCTCTCAACAGAGCTCCTACCCATTACTTAAAATGAATTATTATTTTAACACTGTGTGCATACCATCGAGAAAGAAAACAATTGTAATTACTATAATTCTCCCATCTCTGAGATTCCCTCCCTATTTTGCTCTCCCTAAACCTCAAATTTGTTAATCCCCACGCTATGACAACGCCTGTGTGCTTAAATTGCCAGCCTGCTTTGATTTTTCCTCCCCGTGCCATGGTTCCTCACTCTGCTGCCATGTTATTGATTTTTGTTTGTTCTTATTCACCCATGACATTGTGTTTCCACCAGCAGTACTTGCACTTTGAGAAAGTGCTGGAAAAAGTCTGTCCAAAAAGCCCTGGGGACAGTTGCTTTGTGGAATAAGAGAGACGGCATGGAGGCTCAGAGATGTTCATTTTCTAAGCTCAAAAAGAAACTGTCCAAAGATTCTGAGAAGCTGAGTCTTCCTCCATGGTGCCCTTCACTCCATGTCCTCACAAGACGTTGCTCCTGCCCCAGGGCAGGTGAACCAACCAGTCGGGCTCCCAGAGTGTGCCTCAGCCCTGGGGATGGGGTAGGGCCAGAAGAGGGCCTGGCCACCCAAGGGAGGGACACATTTTCTGAGCAAAAGGATAGTGTCAGACACCTTCTTCCCCGGTACTACAGTGGAGAAGATCAGAGGCCTGTGGGCGCAGGAGACCCCTCTATCCCTCATCCCCCACTCCCCCCCATGCCTTGTCCCTGGAAGCTAGGCTTGCTGATGAGTGTTCTGCCTGCTATTGTTTCAAAGAGCAAGAAATGGAACCCGTGATTGTGCTCTCAGCTTCTTAGAAAACCATTCATTCTGTAAGGTCTCAAACTATTTATGGGGTGCCTGGTGACTTAGTCGGCTAACCATCTGCCTTTGGCTTGGGTCCTGATCCTGGGGTCCTGGGGTTGAGCCCTGCATCAGGCTGCTTGCTCAGTGGAGAGTCTGCTTGGCCCTCCCTCTGCCCTTCCCTCTGCTAGTTCTCTCTCTTCTCTCTCTCTTTCTCAAATAAATACATAAAAATCTTTTTTAAAAAGTCTCCAACTACTTCTGATGTACTATGACTGATCTGCATCTTTCCCTTAACTCTTTAACTCACACTGGGGCACTTAGATGGGTTCTGACCAAGCCCAGCTGCCCTGCCCTTCATCCCGCATCTCTTGGGGCTGTTGGGGAGCCACTCCCGTCACCCCAGTCTGACTTCATTCCTGCCGTGGCTCCTTTGAGCCCAATCCCTTGACCTGTGTGCAGAGATGGCTTCTGGCCTCTTGCCTTAGCAACTTCCTGACTCTTGTGGGTCTCTTTCTGAAATACTCTATTTGGTTCCACCCACATGCACTAAGAATCCAAACCTTTCATAAGGATTGGGAATCATCAGTGAATTAAACTTCTGAATATTTGTACTCTGCTCTAATACAAGCAAGTTCTCATGAGTTACAACTGGTGTGTGAGGTGGGACAGCTGGGTGGTCAGTCGGTGAAGCGTCTGACTCTTGATTTCAGCTCAGGTCATGATCTCAGGGTCTTGAGATCAAGGTCGGTGTCGGGCTCCACACTGGGTGTGGAGCCTGCTTGAGATTCTGTCTCTCCTTCTGCCCCTTCACCCACCACACTCTTTCTCTCTCTGTCTCTCTCAAATAAACAAGTCTTTAACAGAAACCCCAAGCTGGTGTATGAGGCATTTTCCCTATACTGAATGGCCCTGCACCAATGTGCAGTTAGAGTTCTTGCCTTCTGATTCTCATTTCCGCCTCTAGAAAGTTGGCATTAGACACCTGTCCCAGCACATCATAAACTTAGAAGATTTCCTGTTTCTAATATGCTGTGGACTAAAGTCATGGAGCCGCAAAGGTATTAGAAGTATGTCTAAAATCGTTACAGGTGTCTGTGAGTGTGACCCTGGTGGGGCCAGCGTGGGCGTCCAGGGCTTGTGCTTCCGTGTGCGGACTGTGGGAGATTCATTCTGACTGACTAAAGACTTTATCTTTAGGTCTTGTACCTTTTGGGCCTCAGTTTCCTTATATGTAAAATAAATTCACTTATCTTGTTTATCTAAGTTTTCAGACATTTTAAAAATATTAAAGCATAACTCACACAAAAAAGGTATTAAGAATCATAAGTATACAGTCAGATGAATTTTTACAAAGTAAACACATTGGTAATCCAGGACAAGGGACAGAACAGGATTGGCATCTGAAAATCCCCTGTCTGAGGCCCATCACCAAGCCCTTCTACTCCCCTGTAGTTACCCCTGTCCTGGCTTCTAACACCAGAGATGCGTCCCGAAGTTCTTTTTTTTTTTTTAAGATTTTATTTATTTGTTTGACAGACAGAAAGTACAAGTAGGCAGAGAGGCAGGCAGAGACAGAGAGAGAGGGAAGCAGGCTCCCCAATGAGCAGAGAGCCCGATGCGAGGCTTGATCCCAGCACCCTGGGATCATGACCTGAGCCAAAGGCACAAAGGCACTCACTGAGCCACCCAGGCACCCCATGTCCTGAAGTTCTTATAAATGCAGTCATGCACACTGTATTTCTGTCGGGTCTCTCTTCTTTGGTGACACTCAGCTTTGTGTCCTATAGCCGTGCTTTGTCTTCATGCTGTCTAGTTTCCCATGGTGAGAACCAACCACCCATGTTCATTCTGCTGGTAGACCTTCAGCTTGTCTCCGGGTCCCTTGGAAGCTGCTACGAACCTTGTGCATATCTTTTGGTGCACGTATGTGCACATTTCTATTGGCTCACACCAGGAGTGGGATTGCTGGGTCCTAGGCTATGGCTTAGTAGATACTGCCAAGTAGTTTGGATAAGTGATGGTACCAGTTTACTTTCCCACCAGCAGCAAATGAGAGTTCTGGTTATTTCAAATGATCAAGAGTTTTTTTATTATTGAACTTGATAATATAACTATGTTTGTCAAATAAACACCCTGAGCGAGGGGAGGAGCAGTGGAGCATGGCAGCAATCACACCCTAGTGAGACCTCGGGTGAAGTGCACAGGTGTTCTGGTCCGTGATGTCCTCGTTATGAAGCACTGATTTTAAGACGACTTTCGGTTATAAAATCTTGGCCATTTTATGAAATTCCATGACTTGAGATTGGACCTATTCCATTTAAAAATGTGCATATGATATTTCATATTTCATGGTGTTCGTGTGCCCATAGCCACACTGCTATTTGAGAAGTGCTTTGTTCACGTTCTTTCTGGCATCTTTCTGGGCCAGGCCCAGGCCCAGCTCTGGATGGAAGCTAAACCACAGACTTAGATGTGTGTGCCGTGGGCACACCGCTTCAAACGCAGGGCTTGAGTTGGAGCAAGGACGCTGACCAGCTGAAAGCTTAGGAAGGGCAGGTAGGAAATGACTGAGAGAAACTGGCAAGAGGATTTCTTGCCCCAGAGTGACATTACTTCATTCAGGCAGCAGGGCTGAGCTGGCAGCAGGGCTGAACTGGCAGAGTCCAGAAGGAACCAAGGGCAAGGCCGTGCTTAGGGCACTGTGGGCCAGCCCCCCACCGCTCAGCAGCACACAGCCCTGTCTCCTCTGTGGCTGGGCAGGGCAGGTGACTGACACCACCCCCCCACCCCGCCCCCGCCACCTCCTGCCTGCAATGCCTCCTGCTTCAGAATCTGGGCTGGGCCTTTGGGTGGATGAAGCTTATGACCTAGGCTCAGGCCCTAGCAGCAAAGGGGAGACTTGGAGAACAAGGATCTGGCATTTTCAGCTGTTGTAGAGGGACGGGGTTCCCAAACTCAGGAAGGGGTTTGGAAATGGGCTCACGAGGGATATGGTTACTAAGGAGCTCAGTCAATTACCAGTTGTTCGTTCTTTTTGGATTTTTTTTTTTTTAATCACAACCAAAGAATATCAAAACATACTTCATTAGTTTTGTAGTTAAATTTCCCAAGATCCACAACTTAGACCAATTCCACCCCCAAAGGGCACAACTATCCCTTGTTTAGAAGTGACACAGCTTCTCAAAACCATGCAAGGTATGCAGGAGAACGGGCCAAACCAAGGGGCACTGGGAATAAACCACTGCAGTTCCCCATCATCTCCAGGGCCGAGCAGAGTAGGAGGCCTGAGAGCAGATGCGCTGTCTCACTTCTGATCATAGCGGCAGCGCGGTCATCTCCAGCCGTTTGAGCGTGATTCAAATGTGGCTTTCTCATAGTTGCCATTTATCAACTGAGGAAGTTCCCTTCTATTCCTAGCTTGCTGAGAGTTTTTAGTCAGGAATGGAGGTAAGGTTTTTATCAAATGCTCGTTCTATGTCTATTAAGGACATCATGCAGGGTTTTTTCATCTTTTAATATGGATAATTAGATTGAGTGGTTTTGAATATTTAATCAACCCTGAATTCTTGGGTTAAATTCCACTTGGTTATGATGTAATATCCTTTCAGCATATTGTTGGATTCAATTTGCTAAATGCTGTTAAGAATTTTTACATCTATGCTCATGAGGGATATTGGTCTATAGTTTCTTTTCTTGTCGTGTCTTTGCCTGGTTTTGGTATTAGGATAATGCTGGCCTCATCGATTGGGTTTGGAATATTCCGTTCACTTTGTTTCCGGGAAGACCTGTGTATTGTTTCTTCCACAAATATTTTGTTGAATTCACCTGTGAAGAAGCCATCTATAGCCGTTTTAAGGCTCCTTGGTAGTGATTTTTTAAAAGTTATAACCCCCCCCAAAAAGAAATTATAATCCAAGAAATTTCAGTGACTGACAATCCTACTTGCTATTGTCAGCATCGACATCCTCTCCAGCAACAGGGCTGTGTCATGGTTGTTGACCGTCTTCTCTAGCTTCTGGGAAGAATGGGGCCTGCATCTGAATCATGCTCAGGGGGTACCTCATGGGGCCGAATTCACAAAGACTGTCTTTCTCGTGTGACCCAAATATTTCAGAAACCAGTGGCTTCTGAGAGTTAGTACTAACTATTCCAGATGGCTTAGTGGTGTTTCCAGATCCCGCAGACCCTGACCCCTCAGCCCTCTTGCTAAGGACCCTCAGCCAGGCCTGTGTTCTGGCCTGGTTTTCATTCCTTCCTTTGAGTCTGTGGTCCCACTGCCCGCACTCCCCAAATGGCACATTCTTTCTCTTGCACTGTTGGCATTCTCTCTGTCCTTCCAGGCCCAGCTGGCATCTTTCCCAACTTCTTGAGAACCTGTCAACACCACACGGGCCTTTCTCTGAAGTCGTGTCACGCTGACAGCCAGAACTACACAGTTAAGCCTTTTATTAAATTCCGCCTTGTGTTATTTTCTCATCCCTCCATGTTGCTCTCTAACTAGGTTATAAACTACTGGTCTTCGATAGCCTCAGAACATGTGACAAGAGGTTGGCTGTTTTAAGCCTAGACATTGTAGCATACAGCACAAGAATTTCTAATTTCACAATTGCCTGCTTACTTAGCAATCACTCCCCTAGAAAACAAACTACAGGAACCATATCTTCTCAAATACAATTTTCTCTCGTAAATGATTGCCTATATTGTATCTCAGATCTGCTCACTTCTAAACTTTGCTCGGTTTTCCTCTTGGCAAATTAACTGACCTGATTTTTTTTAATAAAAACTCTTGGCCCGGGGGCGCCTGGGTGGCTCAGTGGGTTAAGCCGCTGCCTTCGGCTCAGGTCATGATCTCAGGGTCCTGGGATCGAGTCCTGCATCGGGTTCTCTGCTCGGCGGAGATCCTACTCCCCCCGCCTCTCTCTCTGCCTGCCTCTCCATCTACTTGTGATCTCTCTCTGTCAAATAAATAAATAAAATCTTTAAAAAAAAAAAAAAAACTCTTGGCCCATGTATGACACAAGATTGTACCCTCCCAAACCTGAAGCATTTTTTTTTTTAAAGATATTCTTTATTTATTTGATAGAGAGAGACAGCGAAAGAGGGAACACAAGCAAGGGCAGTAGGAGAGGGAGAAGCAGGCTTCCCACTGAGCGGGGAGCCCGATGGGGGGCTTGATCTCAGGACGCTGGGATAATGACCTGAGTCGAAGGCAGATGCTTAACGACTGAGCCACCCAGGCGCCCTACCTGAAGCATTTTTGCCTCCATTTCATCACACTCACCATGAAGTGGAGGGAACAAGTCTTGTGTTCACCTGACCCAGGGCCCATTTTTCCAGCCTAGGAGCTGTCACTCTTCCTCAGTGCTTGGTCTCACCACTCACTCCTTGGGCCCCCATGACCTTAGCCTGGAAATCCACTGGGGTCCAATTCAGATGTATTTTCAAGTGAATGCTATCCACTTCCACTCCCAAGCAGAATTAAATGCTTGAGGGTTGTTTCTAAAACCATACTTTTCTTTGCTTCATCACGTATTATTTTTAAAAAATCTTTAGAACTCATTAATAAAATATACCTTCCTTTCAAAAATAAAGAAGTGGAAAGTCGTTTCTATTGTTGGAGAGTTGGTCAGGATTTCAAAGGGCAGTGACCATTTGTTCTGATGGCCGAAAACCAACCTATCAACAGTTGTTAAAATAAACACATTTACTACCCAAACCCACAGTCTCAAAATATCATCTCCCTGTGTTCTAGTTCCCCATTTTTCTGGCCCCTGCTTCTCTCTATAGATAATCTTGATGTCTTCTTTGAATCTGCTCATGGTCCTGCCTTGGCGCAGGTCTCCTGGCTGTTTGGTTTCTCTTCCCTTATCCGGTCTTTCTCTGTGGCCTTCCTCGCCCTTTGGCTGTTGCCAGACTTGAGCTGGCTCAGCATTAGGTCAGACCACATTCCGGCCATCAGGAGTCAAAAGGAGAGTAAGTCTCACAAGCCTTCCTGGCCACAGAGCCCAGCTCTAGTGAGACACTGGGGAAGACTCCATGTTTTCACTTCTCGCCCCAGAGAAAGCTGCCTCAATCATGTGCCTTCAGTTTCCCCTTCTTTTCTAATCTGCAGACCAACTGTTAGCCTAGGACTGAGTAACAGACTGCAAGTGTCTTGAATCCCCCTCATCCTGTGTGTCAGAGGCACTTAGCTCATACACACCCCCAGCTCCGGTGCATACCCAGATCACTGGGCAGGTTAACTGATGTTATGATCACGTGGATTTTATGTGATTATATTGTTGTTTCTATTACAAAGGATTTGGGGGGATAAAACAACACTTTGGACTTTAAAGTCCAATGTTGTGTTTTTTACATTTTTTACAACTCTTCAGCTTACCGTATATTCATGTGGGGTTTTTTTCGTACATTCATGTTTTAATTCCTCTTTAGATGTCATTTTCTATATATTTTACCCACCTGAAGAGAGGTCACTCAATTCTCTACTCCAGATCCTTCCTTTGACAAATGATCTTCCAGACCTATCTCCTGCTCTTGCTCCTGCTTCCTACCCGAGCTCTGACCCCGATGGACATTCCAAGTTCTCTCTCATCCTCTGGTGCTCGTGTGGGTTCCCCGGATGGAGAGCTTCGGCAGGAGATGGGTGAGGAAAAGTGGATTAGGGTATTTATTACCCGAGTTCCCTCTGGGCAAGGTCACTTTGAGTAAGCTGGAACTTGCAACTGGAGGATCCAGGTCCTCTCCAGGAAGCCATCTCTATGCCTCTTCTCTTCGCCTTCCAGGTTTCCATAACAGTTCCCAGGAGCCACAATCCTCTTTATGGTTTCCTGACACCCAACCACCCCTTTCTAAACTGTTCCTGCCTCAATTTCTTGCTGATAAGTGTTTGAAATTCCCATGTAGAACTAATGACAGATTGAAAAAAATTCACACCACATTTGAGTGTGTGCGCCTTGAAGTTATCTTGTAATAAAGGAAAGCAATCAACTCAGATGGGAGCATGGTTGGAAAATCCTTTGATTTTACTCAAGGCAGTTGCATCTCAAATATATCACCTATTTAATGCAACGGGCCCAAAATGATCGTGACTCAGTGTCCCACAACTGCACATCCTGTATTGGTATTGATTAAAGTAGTTTTTTCTCTTTTCTCTTTTATTTTTTTCTTGAGGTATAATTGTATATAACATCATATTAGTTTTAAGTGTATGACATAATGACTTGATATTTGAATGTATTGTGAAATGATCACTCTTGTAAGTCTAGTAAACATCTGTCACCATTTATAGTTAGAAAACTTTTTTTCTCATGGTGAGAACTTTTAAGATCTTTTAAGATCTAGTCTCTCAGCGATTTTCAAACATGCTATACAGTATTATTAACTATAGTCCTCATGCATTACATCCCCATGACTTATGTTTTTTTAAAATATTTTATTTATTTGTTTAACAGACCACAAGTGCGCAGAACGTCAGTCAGAGGGAGAGGGAGAAGCAGGTTCTCCGCTGAGTAGAGAGCCTGATGTGGGGCTTGATCCCAGGATGCTGGGATCATGACCAAGGCAGATGTTTAACTGATTGAGCCACCCAGGCGCCGGTGCCCCCGCCCCCGTGACTTATTTTATAACTGGAACTTTATACCTTTTGACTCCCTTTACCCATTTTGTCTAAACCCCACCCTCTGGTAACCCTCTGTCTATTCTCTGGATCTACAAGTTCAATTTGGGGTGTTTTGTGGTTACGGGGGCTTGTTTTGCTTTGGTTTGGTTTTAGATTCAACAAGTGATATCATTATGGTATTTCGCTTTTCTCTGTCTGACTTATTTCACTTGGCACAATGTCCCGAGGTCCATCCGTGTTATCAAAAATGACAACATTTCCTCCTTTTTATGGCTGAATAATATCCTTGTGTGTGTTTGTGTGTACACACAACATTTTCTTTTCCCATTCATCCATTGATAGATGGATTGTTTCATATCTTGGCTATTGTAAATAATGCTAAAATAAACGTGGGGATGTATGTGTCTTTTCAAGATAGTGTTTTTGTTTTCTTCAGATAAACACTCAGAAGTAGAATTGCTGGATCATAGGATAGTTCTATTCTTTCATTTTTTAAGGACCGTCCAGACTGTTTTCACACAGTGGCTGCACCAGTTTACATCCCTACCAGCAGTGAACGATGGTTCCGTTCTCTCCACATCCTCACCAACACTTGTTTTTTTCATCTTTTTGGTAATAGCCATTCTGACAGGTGTAAAAGGAGGACTCGTGGTTTTGATTTGAATTTCCCTGATGCTGAGTCATGCTGAGCACCTTTGCATATACCTGTTTGCCTTCTGTATGTCTTCTTTGAAAAAATGTCTATTGAGATCCTCTACCCATTTTTTAATTGGATTATATGTTATGAAAATTCTTTGTGTATTTTGGATATTAACCCCATATGAGATGTACATGATTTACAAACATTTTCTCCTATTCTGTAGGCTGTCTTTTCATTTTGTTGATGTGGTTGTGAGGGCAGTCTGGCTGGGACATCTGTCATCCCACTGGTCACCAGGGTTGATTTGGCTGATCTGGCTGGATGGACAAGGGTTCCTTTCCTCCCTCACCACTCCATGTGTGTCCCTCCTGAAGCACAGGACCTTCCCTGATAGAGGAGGGTCATTCTTTTTTTTTTTTTTTTTTTTCAATTTATTTGACAGACAGATCACAAGTAGGCAGAGAGGCAGGCAGAGAGAGATACAGGAGGAGGAGGCAAGCTCCCTGCTGAGCAGAGAGCCCGATGCGGGACTCGATCCCAGGACCCTGAGATCATGACCTGAGCCGAAGGCAGAGGCTTTAACCACTGAGCCACCCAGGTGCCCCGAGGAGGGTCATTCTTGAGTCAAGGGCATACGCATAGTGGCAATCCTCTGTTATAACCTCCAAACAAGCCCACAAGGTCCATTTCGTTGATGGCTTCCTTTGCTGTGCAGGAGTTTTTTAGTTTGATGTGGTCCTCCTTATTCATTTTTGCTTTTATTGCCCTTGCTTTTACTGTCAAATCAAAAAAATCATTGTCAAGACCAGTGTCAAGGAGCATATCACCTATATTTTCTTCTAGGAGTTTTATGGTCAGGTCTTACGCTCAAGTCTTTCATTCATTTTGAGTTTATTTTTGTGTATGGTGTGAGATAGTGGTCCAGTTTCATTCTTTTGCATGTGGCTGTCCAGTTTTCCCAGCACCATTTATTGAAGACACTGCCCTTTCCCAATTGTGTATTCTTGCCTCCTTTGTCATAAGTTAATTGACTATATATGCATGGGTTTATTTCTGGGCTGTCCTGTTTCATTGGTCTATGTGTCTATTTTTACGCCAATACCATACAGTTTAGATTATGGTAGCTTTATAATATAGTTTGAAATCAGGAGATGTGATGCCTCCAGACTTCTTTTTCTTTCTCAAGATTGCTTTGGCTATTCAGCATCTTTTTTTTTTTTTAAAGATTTTATTTATTTATTTGACAGAGAGAAATCACAAGTAGGCAGAGAGGCAGGCAGAGAGTGAGGAGGAAGCAGGCTCCCTGCTGAGCAGAAAGCCCGATGTGGGGCTCGAACCCAGGACCTGGGATCATGACCTGAGCCGAAGGCAGCGGCTTAACCCACTGAGCCACCCAGGCGCCCCTATTCAGCATCTTTTAATTAAACTCTTAAGATGGCAAAATTACTATAAAAGAAGTAAATACTGTCAAAGTTGTTTTAAAATGTGTTTTAAATGGTACCTGAAATTCGGAAAGGGAATCTTAAAAATTGGAATCTTAAACCCTTTCCCTCTGTCTCCAAGAAGGGTAAAGGGAAGTTGAGCTGTGATTTTGTGCTACCAATATAAACAACTCCATTCCACTCTCCTCAGCCAGTTGGTGTGTAGGAAAGGGCAAGGTTCAGTCTGAGAACCAAGCCTGCAAAAGTCCTTAGATATTCAACGCGCTGGGAATATCCTGCAGGGCAGGGCCTATGCCCAACATGTCACGTGCACTTTCATCCATCTTTTGCTCTGTCTTTTAGAGGAGACTTATAGCCCCGTGCAACCACTAGGTCTTTCCCCTCACCTGTCCCTGGACCTGCTCTGCTTTGTGCTCCTTAATTTCATGATGTCCCTGCAGACAACAAAGGCAAAGAGACAACCTCTCCCTTGGAAGAAGACATGAAGACATGCCATTAATGACTCACACGGGCCTTCCCACAGGTCACCTCACCTGACCCAGGCCACCACATCATGAGCCAGGACTGCCCCATGATAGTGGAGTGATTCACTTCCTCCCCATGCCATGATATGGGTTGCAGAAACCAGATGCTGCATTTGTTTTGTCCCATGGAGGGAAAACAGTCTCTGTAAGGACGTGTGCTCCTATCTCCCTTCCCACAGAGTGACGTGTGACAGTTCAGGGAGCAAACAGGAAGTAGAATCTTACTGTCACCCATAGACACAGGCTTTGGGGTAGCTCCCGGGCTCTCACAGAAAACCATGGTGATCCCACACAAGTGCCTGTGAGGAACTGAGCTCCTTGCCCCTCCCAGGCCACCTGCCCACTCCACCCACCCCAGCCACTGCCAGGCCAGGGTGTCTGAGGACATGGTAACCCCTCCCCCAAGCCAGGAAAGCACAGGTCATGAATCTCAGCCAGGCTGGATTATTGTCAGTCAGCTGTACAGGCCACTCTGACTACATGGTTATTTCCTTGTAACTTGACCCTGTATTCTACAACACTGCATTCTGGAGAGCCCTGCCCACCCCCATAGCATTATGGCAGGTGCTATTGTGTAAACATTAGCTTTGAGGCAGGCAGTTTCAGACAGTATCCCAATGAACAGGGAGCAAAGCTGAAGGTCCCAGCAGCCCCAGTGTTCCTTTGCCCCAGTGGGTGGCAGCCTTTTGAGGCCTGCAAGTGATTTCGGACCCTTTCTTTTCCTGCCCTGGGTTCATGACCCCTTGCACACAAGATTCTCCATCCAGCCTCTGGAGCAGGCAGCCCTTCTCAGCCAACCCTCCCAGCCAGGTTCCCTGCAGCACTTTGTTGGAGGGGGGGGTTTGCGGGAGTGCTGGGAGCTGGATGTTGGCCCCTCCAGGACACTCAGTGCACAGAGAGAAGTGATCATGTGTTCAGAGGCCACCAGGTCTAATCCACAGAAAAAAGAGACAATGCTGCTCCTACTGGTGCGGGTCCCATCTTCCCTAATTCTGTAACACCCCCACAGCCCCGCCCCAGGCTGTATGTGTGTGACTCCGGACGGAGAAGCATTCTGCTCTTCACCACTCACCTCTTCCCAGGGCTTGGCATCTTAACTTACACACACACACACACACACACACACACACACACAATGCATGCACACATACACATCCATGCACAAAATACATGCCACTCTATACCTACATATCACACATGCATTCATACATAAATACACACACATTACATATAACATGCACGTACTTACTCGTACACCTGTTTTGCATACATAACACAGAGACACACACACCCTCACATGCGCATATGTATCTGTATGCACACAAAACCAGCCTTCTGGAGGGGCTCTCTCTGTTGCCCAGGCAGGATGGTACCAGTTGTGATTTAATGCTTTCCATCCCCCACCTTCCTCTGCTGAGAAGCTGGGGGTGCAGGGATAGCGGCCACTGGCCAGTTCACCCCTGTCACATGGAGGTGCTGTTCATTTAACAACCTCCAGTTCAAGCAGCAGATTGGCCAGGATTTAGGGTGTGTCTGCTTGTGGCCCAGGTGTGTTTCTGAGAATCGCATGTTTTTCTCCCTCTGGCTTTGGATGCATCCAGGACAAGAGAGGCTTTTGATTTTGATTTTTATCTAACTTTTGTGTTTTAGAGAGGAAGAGAGGGCGGGGTGGGGGGAGGGACACAGGAAGAGGGAGGACGAGAGAATCTCAAGCAGACTCCCCGCTGAGCACAGAGCCCAACGCGGGGTTCCATCTCACAACCCCGAGATCATGACCTGAGCTGAAATCAAGAGCTGGACGCTCAACCGACTGAGCCACGCAGGTGCCCATTATTTTTATTTTTTGATAATTTGTTTGGTTTTGTCCTAAGTCCCAATCACAAGCAGGTGGCAGGTGCCTGATTTTAATGAATGGATAAACAAATCCATTCGTTAAAAACAAGGACTGTCAATAATGGTAAAGATGACCACAAAAATAGATATATGAAAGGATGGATGGAAGATGATATGAGAAATAAGATAACTTGATAAATTGTTACTTTTACCTTTTCACTATTTTCTCTGAGCCACTCAAGTACACAAAGAAAAGTCACTGATTTTTTTTTTTAAGATTTTATTTATTTATTTGACAGACAGAGATCACAAGAAGGCAGAGAAGCAGGCAGAGCAGCAGGCAGAGAGAGGGGAGGAAGCAGGCTCCCCGCCGAGCAGAGAGCCCGATGCAGGGCTCGATCCCAGGACCCTGAGATCATGACCTGAGCTGAAGGCAGAGGCTTAACCCACTGAGCCACCCAGGCACCCCGATTTTTTCTTTTTATAAGAAATAAATTAATTGCTGGCTCCTAGCTGCGGCTCTTCCTGGCTGGTGAAGAACATGAGCTCTCCCCGCTGGACTGTTCTCCTCCTTCCCAGGTTACAAAGCACCAGGTATATATGCGGTGGGGTGAACCAGCTCTTGTCCTCTGCGCCCAGATGGCCTCTTCAGGACTGGGTCTCTCCACAGCATCTGCTCCAAGGGCAACTTGGGGAGTGGCCATGTGGGTCAAGACAGACTGTGGTTCAGGTTTTCAAGCAGGGTCACAGGGTCTGGGCATCTGGGATCCAGACGGGGAGTGGACATGAGTGGAGCCCTCTAGGGCCAGGCACTAGAGGGCATCGGGGGGACAGCAAACTGGAGTGATGTTCAGATTGTTTATAGCACCGTGCTCAACAAGACATGGTCCCTACCACCAGGTCTGGCTTGTGGCTTCCAGTGGCCAGCCTTGCCTCTCTAGCAAAGGACTCAAGCCCCGAGAAGACTGGGTATTTTTGTAATTCTCCTAAGGACAGATTTAGGACAGAGGATTCAGGAAGCCAAGCAGTTTGGAGCACCTGTGCATGGGCATCTTTCTTTATATCTCCCGCCTTCCCTTCCACACACTCATCCTCAACGGCATCCAACTAAGAGAGGGCTAAACCAGCCCTGCGCCTTCAGCCCACATCCAGATGAAAGAGGACAGACATTCAGCGAGTAAGCTCACTGAGAAGTCTTGTCCGTGACTCAAGAGGCGGCCTTTCCTAGCCACCAAGGCAGACAGATGTGGGGGCCACAGGAGAGGAGCAAAGCAACTGACCATACCCCTTCCTCCTTGTCACGCTTCCATCTGAGGAGGAGAGAGATTTGGGATGAAATCTGGGAGGGGTTGACATTTTTTAAAAAGATGTATTTATTTATTTATTTGAGAAAGAGAGAGCACGAACGGGAGGGGCAGAGGGAGAGGGGGAGAATCCCAAGTAGGCTCCATGCCCAGCGTGGACCACAATGTGGGGCTCAACCCCAGGACCCCAAGATCACCACCTGAGCCGAAATCTAGAGTCCAGCACTCAAATGACCAAGCCACCCAGACATTCCCAGGGTTGAAATTTTAGAATAAATGGTGTGGGATGTTTCCAATCCTCAAAGTAAAAGTAAGTCTAAGATGGCAAGGAGTCAGGAATGGAAATTCAGGTGAGTATGTTTAAAGACAGAAGGCAAAATAAAGCCATTTCTTGTCTGTGCCCTTGCAGGTTCAGCCTAAATAGGTCAGTTTCCTCCATGCCTAGGAGATGCTGTACCCCCACTGGGGAAATCCTTCTTGCTTCTGGTTTGTTCTAGACTATCTGGATCTGACTTGGAGCATAGACTTTAGGAAGATAGAGTCAATCTGGCTTAGAGGCCACGCTACTCACCTGCCTGCTGACTGCTTTCCAAGGGAAAGTGAGGACAGGGCTGACCCCAGCTCAGACAAGAAGCTGGGCAAAGGGAAAATATAAGAAGGAAAAAAGTGTGTAGAGATCACTTTCAGAAGCCCTCAGTCAGGACACATCAGTAAAAACAAAACGAGCAAATGAAAACAGAGATTGAGGTGCCTAGGTGCCTCAGTCAGTTAAACATCTGCCTTCAACTCAGATCATGATCCCAGAGTCCTGGGATCGAGCCCCACAATGGGCTCCCTGCTCAGTGGGGAGTCTGCTTCTCTCTCTCCCTCTGCCTGCCACTCCCCGTTATATTCTCTCTCTCTCTCTGTCAAATAAATAAACAAAATCTTAAAAAAGAAAGAGAAAAGAAAAGAAAAAGAAGAAAGAAAAGGAAAGAAAAAAGAAAAGAAGAGAAAAAAACCGAGATCAGAATAGTATATGGGGGCTCCCCAAGCAAGGAAGCATCCTCAGCTTCCCAAAGTGACCGGGAACACCATGGCTCCTTCCCCTCACACACACCCTTGGCCATTAGACCAGCCAGGGAATCTCTATCTGGGGCTCGGTTTTCCCTACCATCCAAATAGACACCAGGGCTGGTTCCAACAGCCTCACACAGATGGCATGGAGTCAAATACAATTTCGTGGCCTTAAATGATAAAAACACTCTGAAAACTGCATCAGGCCACCCTATACCCAAAACGTCCCCTGTCGTCATCCTTGTCAATTACAGAGGCCCTGATGGAGCCAGGTTACCTCTGTGATTCTCCTAAAGATAAATTTAGGGTGTGCTTGCTTTGTGACTCTCTTTGGAACTTTGCAATAATACAGCGCTCTGCTAATTTTAAACACACGCAGTCCCAGCTTACAAACAAGTTGTGTTCCAAAAGTAGACATGCAGGTTGGTTTGTCAGCTCTCAGAATTCAGTTGCACACAGAAACCAGGCGAAAACCGATCTGTGATAGCATGTGCTGTCAAGCGGGTACAAAACAATATTGTCGCGATCTGGTAATGAAGCCAAGCAGACAAAAAAAAAAAAAAAAAAGCAAAAAAACAAAAAAAACTTGCCTATTCAAAATGACCAAGGACTAGTACACCAACTGGCTCAAACCCAGGTACTTAAAAATGTCTCCGGGACGCCTGGGTGGCTCAGTTGGTTGGACGACTGCCTTCGGCTCAGGTCATGATCCCGGAGTCCAGGGATCGAGTCCCACATCGGGCTCCCAGCTCCATGGGGAGTCTACTTCTCCCTCTGACCTTCTCCTCGTTCATGCTCTCTCTCACTGTCTCTCTCTCAAATAAATAAATAAAATCTTTAAAAAAAAAAAATGTCTCCACGAACACTTGAATGTTGGTGTTCCCTGCGTCTTGAAGCCTTGCGCTGGATAGAAAGATGAAACAAGGGGAGATGTGGAAAATTGTGATGGAATTCTTGGCAAGTCAGAGCAACCCACGCATTTCTCCTCCTGGACTTCCAGAGCCAGCCTCCCTGACCGTCTCTATCCACTGACCACTTCTTGGCCCCACCCCACCCTCGACACAGGGCTCCTTTTCCTCCTCCACCTTTAGCATGAAGGACAGCCACCTACAAGGTGTTCGGGTTTCTGGGGAGAGAGGTGGTCACTTCTATTTTTTCCACTTACTGAGCTAAGTTAACTGCAAAAAAAAAAAGGAAAGAAAGAAAAGAAAAGAAAGTCACAGGCCCTCAGTTGCCAGCTTCTATCCTAGCCTGATCTGAAATGGCTAAAGGTGCTTTGGTGGCCCCACATCTGGGGCGAGGGAATTTACGGGTCCAGCCTAAATCAGCCTCTCTCGGCGTCTAGCGTGGGCTTCCCCACGTAGGGCTGCAGACCACTTGGTCAGGACAGGCGATGTCATTTGTGGGACCCAGTACAAAATAAAAACATAAGGCCTCTTGTTTAAAAGCTGTTAAGAGGGCACTTGGGTGGCGCAGTGGTTAGGCGTCTGCCTTCGGCTCAAGTCATGATCCCAGAGTCCTGGGATAGAGTCCCGTATCAGTCTCCCTGCTCAGCATAGAGCCTGCTTCTCCCTTTCCCATTCCCCCTGCTTGTGTCCCCTCTCTCTGTCTCTCTCTCTCTGTCAAATAAATAAATAAAATCTTTTAAAAAAAGAAAATAAAAGCTGTTAAGAATTTCAGGACCATGACCACAGAAGTCTGCCTTCAGTCCCAGGGCGTCTATGCTGTGTTACTGTCCAGGCTGCCTATATCCTGAGTGTGGCTCCTACCTGCTGGATGGTTCTTGACTCTGCTAGGTCATGACCAGGTCCTGTCCAGATTTCCCAGGTGCCTTTCTTTAGCCTCCTCCCATTGCGTGGACTATTTATGCAAAGAACCCCTAAGAGAGGCACCCCTGCTCCTGGCCTTACAGACTCCCTTTGCCTCCAAGGCCCCAAGTCTATCTGGCTGAGTAGGCGGCGTGCCAACCCAGCATGTTCCTTCCTTCATTCCATCTCTCACTGGAGCCCTGCAGCAAACTTCCCCTAATACGAGCTTCCAAAAATTGGAACATAGTGCTCTGGGGCAAGGGCAACAGGCCTGTGGCCTCAGGAGTCACTGAGTCACTGGGTCTTCCTGTTTCAGCCCCCATTTGTTCACCTGTAGCATGCTGGCTGTACCCAGGCCTTTCTTCAGTCCTTCAGCCAACCTCAAACCCCAGTGCGATTGTTAATGTTATGTGTCAGCTGGACCAGGCTGTGGGGATGCCCAGATACTCGGTCAGACATTATTCTGTGAGGGTGTTTTTGAACAAGATTAACATTTGACTCAGCAGAGCGCTGTCTCTCCATGGGTGGCCACCATAAAATCAGCTGAAGGCCTGAAGAGAACAAAAAGGCTGACTGACCCTCATGTGACTAAGGGAAAAAACATCTCCTGCCTGATTGCCTTGAGCTGGGACGTTGGTCTTCAGCCACCTGATTCAAACTGAAACATTGGATCCTCTTGGGTATCCGGCTGCTGGCTTCTGGACTAGATTTCCACCGTCAGATCTCCTGGGGCTTTGGCTTACTGACTACAGAGGTTGGGACCCGTTAGCTTCTATAGTCATGTGAGCCAGTTCCTTATAATAAATCTCTATCCAGGGGCACCTGGGTGGCTCAGTGGGTTAAGCCTCTGCCTTTGGCTCAGGTCATGATCCCAGGATCCTGGGATTGAGCCCCACATCGGGCTCTCTGCTCAGCAGGGAGCCTGCTCCCCACCCCCCGGCCTGCCTCTCTGCCTACTTGTGATCTCTGTCTGTCAAATAAATAAATAAAATCTTTAAAATAAATAAATAAATAAATAAATCTCTATCCACCTACTATCTATCATATCTATAAAATAAATATTTGTTTTTATATGTCAAGAGGATATGAATATGTATGCATTTATCCTGTTGCTTCTGTTTCTCTGGAGAGCTCTGACTTCTAGACCCAGCTTTTCCCAAAAGTGTCGTTAGAGTTGAAATTGCTCATAAGGACAAGCAAGAGGCCAAACGCCACCAAGAAACACCTCTGCGGTTGACCTCGTGTGGGTTTAATACTCATCACACTGGAGCGAATGTTCACCATGGGGAACTGTGGGGCATCTACATAGGAGAGTGTTCGAAAGAACTGCAGTAGAATTTGGGCTTTGGTGGGTATTTGAGCAGGATCCTGGATTGCGCAAAAAGGTGAGAACGGAAAGTGAGACAATTCTGTGACTGGTATCTCAACAAAACTTTTCTAGAGGAAGGACTCACTAGAGCGGGAATAAAGCTTGGTAAAGGGCTAACAGTTGCGGGGCCCCTGGGGGACTCACTTGGTTAAGTGTCTGCCTTTGGCCCAGGCCATGATCTCAAGATCCTGGGACCGAGTCCCTCAGCAGGGAGCCACCTTTTCTCTGTCTCCTTCTGCCCCTCCTCCCAGCTTGTGCTCCTTCGCGCCCTCGCTCTCTCTCTCTTAAATAAATAAATAAAATCTTTAAAAAAACAATAATAAATGCTTGTTTTTGTAAGCCAGTACATTTGGGTCATGGTTTGTTATACATCGGAGCTCCAACACCTCAAACTGTGCAGTCGAGGAACAGAAGGCCGTGTGCCCAGTGCCTTCCATAGGTTCGGTGACGTTCTGCTTGATCATCAGGGGTCTGATCGTGGCTCCACAGATAGACTGTAATAATAACATGCCCCATCATGAATTATCCAGCATGGAGTGCTTATAATTTAAGGGCTAATAGTTTTCAACGCTTTATATCCCTTTTAAGCCTCTCAGCAGCCCCCTGAGATGGGAACAACTCTTAATTCTTTGCAGATTGGAAAAGTGAAGCCCTAAGAAGTGAAATAATTGGCCCAAGGTCACACAGAGGGTGAGCAGCAGTTCTGTGGCTTGAACCCAAATGTTTTTGTTTTTGTCTTTCCAAAAGCTTGTGCCCTTTTAGACCTGGCCTGCTAGTAGCTGTTAAGAGACTGTTGGGCCTCCTTTCCTTCCCTCTTCCTCCTCCAGAGCTTCAGGGGCCCTGTGGCCTGGCAGTTACTTGGGCAGTAACTAGTCTCGTGCTATTTTAGCTCTTAGAGGATTGGAAGTGCTTCTTACTCATCTCTTTATTTCTTGTTTGCTTTATCTTTTCTAAAGCTCAAAACAAACAGGAAAGAGCATGACCCGTTCCCTCCAGGCGGCTTCTGAATGAGAGCTTTCCAGAAGTGTCAGCCAGCATTTAGCCAATGTCGGCCCAGCTCCAGACTGCAAGTGACTTAGAGCAGAATCCGAGAGGTTAGCTGGCCCTCCTGTCCCAGAGGGCAGGCGGCAGGTCTGGTGTGCCCCAACCGTGACTGCCGGCTGAGTGAGTGAGGTAGTCCATCCAAGATGCAGAACAGCCTCACTTGTGGGTCCAGGACCAATCTTTTCTACTTGTAGTTACAGGATTTTTTTTTTTTTTTTTTTTAAGAAAAGTCTGAAGCAATCCCTCCCTCCCCTCCCTTCTAGATAAGGTCCCCAACGCCTCTCCCCGCCCCCTTCCTCCCTCCTCTTCTTTTTCCTTACTGCTTCCCCCTCCTTCCCTCCTTCTCAGCCTTACACTCTCTGCCCTTTCTCCCTCTCCCTCTTCACACACAAGATTACCGCTCCTTCTGGTAAAGCCCAACCTATAGTAACTGTGCCTAATTCAGATCAGTGTTCCCGTGTTACCATGGCAACCCGCCGCTAGGAAGGCTTTTCAGCAGTCACTTCTCCCCTATATTTTAAATAGAAAATCTGCATGCTACATCTTGTCCTTCCCCACTTGCCACTGCCAGTTTCAGCAGAACTCCAGCCCCAGATTCTCTAACGTCTTTCATGTTTTTATTTTTATTTTATTTTTAAAAACATTATTTTTTTTTAGGATTTTATTTATTTGACAGACAGAGATCACAAGTAGGCAGAGAGGCAGGCAGAGAGAGGGGGGGGAAGCAGGCTCCCTGCTGAGCAGAGAGCCTGATGCGGGGCTCGATCCGAGGACCCTGAGATCATGACCTGAGCCAAAGGCAGAGGCTTCAACCCACTGAGCCACCCAGGCGCCCCTCTTTCATGTTTTTAAACAGCCATATCTCTTTTACGTTATTTTTGATGCACTTTTGGGTAACTTTAGATATAATGTCATCAGTTTAGTTAATTCCAAGTACATCAGTCCACTTTTCTCCGTAGAGTGTACCTGGCTTACTGAGTGAGGGTGGACAAGTTGAGTCTGTCCTTGTGCGGAGGCGTTGGAAGGAGCTGAATTGTGCACACCGAGCAGGACCGGTTCTGATGGGACCACTGGTGCGTCCGAGGGAAGGCAGGAACAAACCGGAAGACTGCTCCCAGGCAATTGTCCAGCCCATCTGGAGCAGGCAAGAGCTTGTGAAAACAGTCCCCCAAACACCCAGGACTCAGTATCCCCTCCAGGCCCTTGCTGAGCAGAAGGTCAAAATCTGTTGCAGAGGAAATAATATGTCCTTTGAAATCAAGTGGAACTGAGTGTTATTCTCAACTTTGTTATTGAACTGCCTGTGCTGTGTGAGTTTGGGCAGGTTCCTTACCCTCCCTGCATCATCCCAGTAGTCCATCTTTCACGTTATAGGGAGAAATAAATGGGCTGAGTATGTAGAAGGACCTAGAGTAGTTCTCAGCACACCTGGAAAAGAACAGCTGCCATTATGATGGTCCCTACCCTGAGCAGAGTCCCCCAAGGCAGCATCAAGGCACAAAGCCAGAGCAGGAGCACAAGAAGCCAACACCAAGGTTACGGAATAATCAGGCTAGCTCCGTAGCTGGTAATCCGATCAGAAATCATGGTCTGAGCACGTCGATGTTCAGGATGTGAGCTGTCCTGAGACAGAGAGTCTCAGAGTCCCCTCAAGTCCTCTTACAAGAGCAACATCCCATAGTTGTCAGGAGGAGGAAGTCGGCCCAGCAAAGGAACCATACACTGACTGCTTTCAGGGTCCTTCCCCACTTCTCCTTGGAGCCGAGTTCCTGCTCAGGCTCAGAAAAGAAGGCTGAGCACATACAAAAGGGGCCAATCACCTGGGCATGAACTGGGTTTGGTGCCCAGGCTTGAACCTTCAACTTGAAAAAGATGGCATGCAGAAGAGTCTTAACTTGAGTACAGAACAGGATGGTCAGTGAGACATTTCCCGAGGCTAAGGACAGCAGGGGCCAGATCAGCAGTACTGTCTATACTGAGACTATACTTAAAAAAGCAACCACTCACCCAAGACCCCCTTCTAGGCTATATAAGAAGGGCTGGGAGGGGGCACCTGGGTGGCTCAGTGGGTTAAGTCTCTGCCTTCGGCTCAGGTCATGATCCCAGGGTCCTGGGATGGAGCCCCGCATCGGGCTCTCTGCTCAGTGAGGAGCCTGCTTCCTCCCTCTCTCTCTGCCTGCCTCTCTGCCTACTTGTGATCTCTCTCTCTCTGTCAAATAAATAAATAAATAAATAAATAAATCTTTAAAAAAAAAAAAAAAAAGGGCTGGGAGAAGATCAGGTAAAACTAGTAACGGCTCTTTCTTTGGAAGTTGTTTCCCCAGGCAGAGGGAGCAGGGAGCAGGACAGAGAATTTGACACATGTTGTTGGAAGGCGGTAGATGAATGTTTTAGGAAAATCTAGGTGAGAAATTGCAGGGAAAGCTTCTCCTGATGGCAGAAGAAGAAGGGGAGCCGGCTGTACTTCCAGAGGCAAAGGCAGGCAGATCTCATGAGTCAGCCATGAACTCCCTGAGACGGAACCGATTATAGAGTTACACTCCAGGCATTGCTGATGCAAAAAGTATGCAAAAAGTACAACCCCGTGGAAAGGACTGGGAAACTGGACTGTTTAGAAAAAGAACATAGGCATTACCACTTTATTACATAATTACTCACCCACTCTTTACCCGCCTGCTTCTCTTAAAATTTCATCCTAAAAAGTCATTTCTTCCAAGAGACTTTCCATGCCTTCTCCAGCTGAAGGAGAAGTTGCCATACCCTGTCACCTCTATTCTGTCAGCCTGTTCATTCTCTGCTTCAATTTATTGTAAGTCAAATGCCTCTCATTCATCTATCATGTTCACTCATTTGTCTTCCCTCTCAAAAGTAGGTTCATTCTAAAATACTAAGGGAAAAAAGACCAGTGACCCAGTGGAAAAGATGGCCTCAATAAGAGGGCATTTCCCAAAAAGAGAAACGCATGGTCCTTCAACATTTGGGAAGATGTTCAATATTTCTCACAGGAACAGAATTATTCATTAGAACCATGATACCCGGGGCGCCTGGGTGGCTCAGTGGGTTAAAGCCTCTGCCTTCAGCTCAGGTCATGATTCCAGGGTCCTGGGATTGAGCCCACATCGGGCTCTCTGCTCAGCAGGGAGCCTGCTTCCCTTCCTATCTCTCTCTGCCTGCCTCTCTGCCTAATTGTGATCTCTATCTGTCAAATAAATAAATAAAATCTTTAAAAAATAATTTAAAAAATAGAACCATGATACCCTTTCTCCTGGCCAGATTGACCAAAAAATCCAAAAATTGGAAAAGGTATTTTGTTCATGAGGCAATGGAAGAGCTAACATATTCACGCATTCTGGTTGGAAAGCTAAAGAAGGTATAACCGCCAAGAAAGGGATTGGGAATCTGGAGTATCCGGCAAAAGTACACGTGCTGTGACCTTTGACACCTTTGACACAGCAATCCCTCTTCTAAGAATCATTCACACAGATATACTGACAAAAATAGGCCCTATCCCAAGCATAAAGCTATGAATGATTGCACTGTTCGTCATAAGTAGCAAGAGCCTGGAAACAGCCCAGTCTTCTATAAGGAAGGAACCAGAATGCAGAAAATATAGTACATCTGTGCCCTGGAGCACAATACAGCTGTGCAAAGGAATGAGGAGGATTTTTATAAACTTCTAGCGTGATCTCGAGGGTATGGTATTGAGTAAACAAAGTCAAGGGGCGGAGCAGTGTGTGTTTGCGCATGGTTCCAAAGTCAAAACCAGAAGACAAGACAACTTCAGTCCCATCTAGTTTCCCACCCCTGCCCCTCTCCGTCCCCTTTCCTCCCGTGTCCATAAGCAATCACAGCAATAGTAAGTGTATATATAGAATCAGCTATGCACACACACTTAGTTTCCTGTTAGTGCTGCAATAAACCACCACAAATTTTGTAGCTTAAAACCACATAAATATGTTCTAGAAGCCACAATTCCAAAAGGAGTCTTGTGGGGCTCAAATCAAGGTGCTTGTAGGACTGGATCCTTCTGGAGGGGAGAATTCAGTTCCTCGCCTTTTTCAGCTGCTAGTGGCTGCCTGTGTTCGGTGGCATGTGACCCCTTCCTTCACCTTCAGAGCGCATCTCTCCGCTCTCTCCTTTCATCCTCATACCGCCTTCTCTTCTGTGTGTATCAAGTATCCCTCTGCAGCCCTGGTATAAGGATCCTTGTGATTACGCTTAGAGCCCACCTGGGTGATCATGCGGGCTAATCTCCCCATCTCAAAAGCCTTAACGTAACCACATCTGCAATGTTAATTTTCATCATGTCAGGTAACATTGATTACAGGTTTCTAAGGATCTGGATATGTTTGAGGCCCATTTTCAGCTTTCACATTTTTGGATAAAATTTTTAAAATAAATGATAAAGAAAATCTATTGCAAAGTATTACTTATGGGGGAGGGAGGAAATAAAGAGACATGAAAACTATATTTGACTGAATGTGTCTTGTTTAAAGCCTTTGACTTTGGAACTATATAAATGTTTTGTGCAATTATAAAACAAAATGAAAAAGTTAACAAAAATAAAAATGAACCAAATCTAATGATACATCCAATTGATGGTTTAACCACATAATCTAACAGGTAGTATTGTGACTTTAAAACACAGTGATTTGGCGGGGAAGGATAAGGGGATGCGGGAAATAGGTGATGGGGATTAAGGAGGGCACTTGTCATGATGAGCACCAAGGATGTATGGGACTGTTGAATCACTATCTTGTACACCTGAAGCTAATATAACACTGTATGTTAACTAACTAGAATTAAAATGAAATCTTGAAGAAAATAAAATAGATAAAACACAGTAATTTGTATTTCACTAGCCATGTAGATTCTCACATCAAAGAGATGTACACACACAAAATTACACAATACTCAATAATCATACTTTTAATAGTATTATTAGTGCAGTTTGTAAGCTATTGTCCATATATAGTGAGATAAAGCAAATAAGCAAATGTATTAATATTATTAAGAGTTTAGATTTTTGGCACACACAGAAAAAGAGACAAACATAAAGTCAAAGAAGTTGAGTGAAATTTCTGTGATCTTAAGTTTGGAAATAGCAGCATGAAATCATGATGATTTACTCTTAAACATATTCTCCTCGGGGCGCCTGGGTGGCTCAGTGGGTTAAAGCCTCTGCCTTCGGCTCAGGTCATGATCCCAGGATCCTGGGATCGAGCCCCGCATCGGGCTCTCTGCTCTGCGGAGAGCCTGCTTCCCTTCCTCTCTCTCTGCCTGCCTCTCTGCCTACTTGTGATCTCTGTCAAATAAATAAAACAAACAAACAAACAAAAAAACATGTTCTCCTCAATTCTGTCCACTATAAAAAGCAATGAGCAACACGGTAGCAGTAAACACCACTAACACTCAGACTGGAGTCTTTACAGACCATTTCTCACTAAAAGGAACTAGGTCTCTATGAAAAAATAGGTGATTTCAGGTCTGGGATGCGACATATACAACAGGAACCAGAAACATCTTTCATAATAGAAAACAAGGGCTGCTAGAGTCTTGTCACAGTTCTCAGGAGTCACTTTAAAAGATGTCACTGGACGAAGAAGAGCAATTTGCCGTTAATAACACCTGCAGTAGGGGCTCCTGGGTGACTCAGTCAGTTAAGTCTGTGCCTTTGATTCAGGTCCTGACCTCAGGGTCCTGGGGTCAAGCCCCGCGGATCAGCAGGAGTCTTGCTTCTCTCTCTGCCTCTGCCCCACTCTTGCTGGAGCTCTTTCTATCAAATAAATAAATAAAGTCTTAAAAAAAAAATTAACACCTGCGGTAGGTTGAAATACACAAAATTATTAAATCTGCGTGCTTATAATTTATACTTTCAGAAAGCCCCACTGATCACCTTGGGAAGATGCTAGAAATTGGCAAATAATTGGAAGGAATCATTTCCCCTGCTTTTGGGGGTATAGCTCAGTGGCAGAGCATTTGACTGCATTTCCCCTGCTTTTCCTGTAGAAAATGTACTTCAAAGTAACCCTATGGTTAAAAGAGAGGAATTTCTCCTTTATAAGAGATTTAAGCTCTTAAATATAAAATAAATGGTACAACTAGAAGATCGCCATTTCGCCACCCTTAATGAAATAATGTGTCTTGGCAGTGATCAACAGTAACTGCTAAAAAAGCATTAGGGTAAAAGGCCAGCAGGGAGCTGCTAGGTTTTTAATGTTCATCTTTATTAATTTCATCCTGGATGTGCCCATGAGGTTTTTGGTCCAAAGGCAGATTTCTTTTCCTACTCACAGCAAGATCATCAGCCCGAGGAGCACGGTAGCAGTATTCCCCCATGACCAGGGAGGGCCAGATGGAAACAAACAAACAAACAAACCACGCCCCACTGGGGGGTTCACTCCATAGGCCAGATACAGAGAAATATGTATGTATTAGGTTTCTGAAGGGCAAACACATCAGTTTCCCCCCATCACCTTCTGAAAGTGTCCTTGGGGATCAGATGGAAGAGTCCCTCACCCTAACCCCTTTGTATGAAAATAAATCAGGGAAAGATAAGGCCAGTGTCTCCAGTTTTACAACTCCGAGATCTCTCCAAGGCCCCTGGCCTCTTACCACCAGAGTTCGGAAGATCTCTTAGGAATGATCTCACTATCTCATCAGTCACAAATTGCCTTCTAAGCTGGCTCTCCGGTCAGGAAAAAAAAAAAAAAAAATCCGTAAAATTTGTTCAGAAAGCCCCAGTGGTGCAAAAACATATTTTCCTCTACAATCTCATAAAAACTTAATAATAATGGATCAGGATAATATACCTGAAGCCACTGATCAATCATATATCATCACAAAACCAGATAACCAGACACTACATGCTTTCACGATGTGATATAATAGGAAACTCACAGTACCTCCTTAGAAGTGTTCTTGTCAAATGAGGAAACTAAATCTTATCAAGCCTTTAGACCCAACTACCAGATTGTAAGTAATAAGGAATAGAATATGTTAGATGATGCCACAGGGACGCAATCCGCCAAAACAAGCATCTGGGAAATTCTACAGGAAAAATGACTTGGTTTCTACAATATGTAAATAGCAAGAAAAAAGAGGGGGGATGGGAGAGGGGAAATTCAGAAATTAAAAAAGACTTAAAAGATCTAGCAACCAATTGGTGTAGGTAGAATTTGTTTGGATCACCCTTCCAACATATCAAGCAAAAAAAAAAAATCTATTGATGAACAAATAGAGAAATTTGAACAGTGGCTGGCTGTTAGATATTAATTATCATTAGCTTTAAAGATACGATCATGGTGTAACTGTTCTGTTTTAAAAAGAGATTTTTAATCTCTTAGAGATACATTTGGAAATATTTACAGATGAAATAAGATGTCCATTGGGATTTGCTTTAAAACAATGAGTGGAGATGCAGAGGGAACGGGAAGGATAGAAGAAAGAGATTGGCCATTGGTTGCTAATTGTTGAAGCTAGGTCATGTGTACCTTGGGCTTCACTGTGCCATTCTCTTTATTTTTATGTAGGATGAATATGTCCATAATAAAAAGTTTTCTGTTCTCTCTCTCTGTGTTTAAGCAAATTCCAGGAGGCTGGGCACCTTGTATCTTCCTCTTCCATATTAGTTTCCCTCGGGCTGGCATAGCAAAGTACTGCAGACTGGAGGCTTAGGCAGCCACAGCTGTTTTTCTCAGCTCAGGAGGCCGACAGTCTGAGATCCACGTGTCAGCAGGGTCGGTTTCTTTCAAGGACCACGAAGGAAGGATCTGTTCCAGCCCCTCCTCGGTTTGTACATGGTGATCTTCTCCCAGGGTCTTCACACTAAGTGCCTCTGTTGGTGTCTGTATCCAAATCTTCCGTTCTTAGAGAGACACCAGTCCTGCTGGAATAGAGCCCACCCTAATGACCTCTTTTAACTTAATTACCTCTTCAACGTAATTTTGATTCTAAACGCTGTCACATTCTGGAGAACTGGGAGTTAGGTCTTCAACATAGGAATTCTGGGGGGGGGGGGGGACACAATGCAGCCTGTGATACTGACCTATTCCCAGCACTTGATCGAGTGCCCAGAAAATGAGCTTGATAACTCAGTGAATCGGTGTTAGAAGACATCAGTTAGAAGACGGCAGCCCTTCATGTCTTCTTGTGGTATTTTTAACGGCAAGGGTCCTTTCCTCCAGCCAGTGGGCTAAGTTTGTCGCCATTTGGGGGATAGTCAGCAGGAGAACAACAAGGGGACCAAGACGGGGCTGGATTTTAAGGCCACCACAGGTCTGACAGGCTCTGCCACATGATCTGATTTACTGGGAACATTTTGGTAACAATCAGACAAGACTGAGTGCATCGCTCGAGGCAGGGTTCAAGATGGTGTGACCCGCCCCTGCATTCCCTAGACTGGGCTTTCTCCAACCACAATCGCCCACTTCACCTCTAATGACTGAGTACTCCGAACCCACCTTCTCAAAGGTAAGGAGGAGACGGGAGGTATCATTAACAGATGAGGGTTCCATTGAAATGTTTAAAAGCTAATGAGGCATCCTTAGTTCAGCTTTGCACACTAATTACCAAAATGAAGCAGGAGCATATCTCTAACAAAAAATGCGAAAGGAGATCCTTTCAATCTTGAAAACATGTGACTACTTAACTGCAGAACCATTTATTCCTTTGATTCTTGCCTATGATATAAAAGAATCAGAGCAAATGAAGCAATTCGAAGTTATTGAACATCTGACCTATTTCAAGATTATGTTTAAAGCCTCAAAATCAGGCAATTACAGCAATATCTAAAGCATTTCAGATAAATGCTGTTTTGCTACGCTATTTCTTTTCTTTCCTTTTAATTTCTGGCTTGCAAACTTTAAAAGGCATTTTAACTTCTTAAGATTTTTTTTTCCTAATTATAAAGGTAACAAATGCTTATTGAAGAACATTCTGAAGACAGAAAAACATAAAACATTTAATCCCACCCTCAGAGAGACCCACTGTTTGCCTTCTGGTGTATTTCCCTCCATTGGTCTATTGTAACATTTCAGATAATGTTGTGTTTATTCTCCGTACAATATTCTGATTCTTTTTTTTTTTTTTTAAAGATTTTCCTTATTGATTTGAAAGGGAGAGAGAACAAACAGAGGTATAGGGAGAAGCAGGCTCTCTGCTGAGCAAGGAGCCTGATGCAGGACTCCATTCCAGGACCCCAGGACCATGACCTGAGCCGAACGCAAACACTTAACTGACTGAGCCAACTGGGCACCCCAATATTTTAATTCTGACTTGGCATTATACCAGATCTTTTCTTCATGCCATTAGAATTCCTTGTAAACATCATTTTTTCCCTTGTCATTTACTTGTTTATTGTGATATTTCAACAAATACATCTTAAGTGTACAGATTGATGAACTTGGACCTATGCCTATACCTGCGTAACCATCACCCACACGTGTACAGAAAACACTTCCACTACTTCTGCCCCCTCCAATCTGGCCTGTTTTTGAGCTTGATTTGAGTGGAGTCACATTGCATGTAATCTTTCACGGCTGACTTCTCACTAATTGCTCTATGAGATTCACCTGTGTTTTTGAGTGTTCCCATCATCTATGCCTTTTTACTGCTAGACTTGATCCCATTGTATGAAGATATCAACGTCTGCTTATTTATGTTATCATGAATGCACATCACCGTTTCCTCCAATGTAAGGCTATTAAGAATACCTGTATTACACATCCCTGTACCTGTCTCTTTGTGGACATAATGTGCCCGTTTCCCTTGGGTGTACATCCAGAACTTGATGTAAATAGAATTGCTATGTCATATGATAAATGTGCGTTTAGCTTTGGTAGAGATCACCAAACCATTTTGTAAAGCGATATACTGATTACTCTCCCACCAACACCAGAAGAAAGTTCCCCTTATTCCCATTCTCACCAACACTTGACATTGTCAGTCTGTTTTTCCTTCTTTCACATTGTGAGTCTTTCTAATTTTAGTCGTTCTCCTGGGCAGTCAAGGTTTCTCATTGTGATTTTAATTTGCACTTTCCTGGTGACTAAAAACATGGAACACCTTCTCCATTGAGATGTTGAGAGCTCTTGGTATCCTGTTTAAAAAATCTTTGCCTAGGGGCACCTGTGGGTTCAATCAGTTAAGCCTCCAACTCTTGATTTTGGCTCAACTTAAGATCTCAGGGCTGTGAGATCGAGCCCCACATCGGGCTCTGCGCTGGGAACCAAGCCTGTTTGAGAGTCTCTCTCCGCCCCTCCCTCCCTCAAGCTCTCTTTCTCTCTCTCTCAAAAACTAAAATAAAATTTAATTTAATTTAATAAATAAATAAATAAATAAAAATCTTTGCCTACAACAGACCATGAAGATGATTTTCCTGAAACATCATTTTTAATGGTTGCATACTATTTCGTTTCGTAAATTGACCATTTTCCTATTTTGAGACACTTAGGTTGTATCTTATTTTCCACTACTGTAAATAAAAGTGCTGAAGCTTATTGTTTCACCGGGGCCGGTCTCTGTGTTAAGTTTTTACATACATTCTTACAAGAATTATCCAGCAGGCACTACTTTCATGCCCCTTTTATGAAAGGATAAAGAAAGGCTGAGAGAAGCTGGTAAGTTACCTGGAGTCATATGACTAGTGACAGAACTGGAATTGCAGTCTAGATCTCTCTGCCTGAAGAGTCAAGATTATGGACCATCTCAATGTTTACTTTTCAAATGATATTTCCTCACGATAAATACCTAGAAGTGGCATTTACCAGGCTGAAAGGTAGGGGCATGTGACTATTCCTGGTAAACCCTCCACCAGTCTCTCCCATTTTAACTTCTCCGTTCATTGACATTGTAGGATCCCCAGTCTTTTGGGCATGTCCACAGGGAGAGACTAAGATTTTCATATGCTAACAGTTATACTTAGGATGACGATTACTGTAAATTTTTTTTAAGTTCTTAGTTATTGAAAACTAACCGGGGACCAAGCACTACACATACCTACTTTATTTTCTTTAAAACCACAACCATCCGGCAGGAAGGTGGTATTCTTAGTATTCCTAAATGCACAAACAGGATCAGAGAGAGTTTACCCAAAGGCATCTGATTAATCAGAGGCACTGAGGACTCCAAACATCTAGTTTCTGTGCTTTCGCGCTACTACCTGCCAGCTTGGCAGGTACAATGGACAGCTTCTGCCTGCTCCTGCTACCCATTCCCCTGCTCCCCCAACAGCTGCACACCCCAGGAGGCAGCCTGTGTCAACCAGCTCCCTGGCTCTCTGGGTTCAGCCACAACGGAGAGGCCAGCAGGAGATTAGTGGGAGACATGAAGAGAATAAATTCTAGGTACCCGCCTCCCACACACCGCCCCAAGCTCCCTTTGGCCTCCTCTGCCACCAGCCCCAGACAGAAAAATTTCATCTCCTGTTAGGAGCTCTCTCCACACTGACCCCTTCCACCTCCTGGGTCTAATGACAGCGCCCTCCTTCCCTGCAGTGGAGGGACTGCAGCTGCTGTTTCTACCCCCAGAGTTCTAGATAATTCGTTGGGATTTAACTGTTCTTTTTTTCTTGAGAGCTTGAATGAAAGAATCAGCTGAATGCCAGCAAGCTTCAACACTGTCCCATCAACTCACACTTGGCCCTTCCTCAGTCCATCAGCGGCTGGAGCTGATCTCTTCCTACAGGTGTTACATCCACCCCAGGTAAGGGAGTGGCTGGGCCTCCCTCCTCTGAAGGTGCCTGTCATCCTTAGATGATGGGCTATTCAGTGGGTGTGCAACTGTAGCTTTCCAACGGCTTCAAAAACATTGTGAGTGTGAAGTGAGTCGGCCTCATTTTTCTGTGTTAAGGATGAACATGATGTTCCTCCTAGCTCTCTACACTCTGAGTGGAACAAACTGATCCTTCTAAAAAACTCTTTATTTTTGCCATGACTTCAGACTTACAGGAAAGTTGCAGTTACATGATGCAAAATCTTTTTACTTGAATTCACTCATTTTTAACATGTTGCCACATCTGTTGGATTAGTCTCTATCTGTCTATCCCAGGTCATTAGAGAGTAGGCTTCATGCCCCACGCCCCATCACCTACTAATACTTTGTTGTAGATTTCCCCAGAATAAGATTATTTTCTTATAACACTCTCCTTACAGTCATCAACTTGAGGACATTAAACATTGGCACAATACTTCTATCTCTTCTGTGGTACATATCACCACTTTCTCCATTAACCCAGTAACCTCCTTTACAACAGCCCTGGTGGGAGAGACAAAAAACTTACCCTAGATTCTCTCCCCTCAATCAATCGTTATTTCTTTCTTTCTTTCTTTCTTTCTTTCTTTCTTTCTTTCCTTCTTTGAGAGTTGCTGGGGTAGGCGGAGAGATGGAGAGGGAGAGGGAGGGAATCTTAAGTAGGCTCCATGCCCAGCACAGGCCTGACACAGCGCCTGCCCCTGGCTCTCTGTGGGGCTGGATAAGGGGCTCCATGTAGGGAAGGATCTCAGGACCCTGAGATCACGACCTCAGCTGAAATCAAGAGTCAGACACTTTACTGATTGAACGATCTAGGTGCTCCCCCTTCAATCTTTTAGACAGAATACAAGCTTTGATCCGTGTGCAGGGTGTATGTGTGTGTGCACACACACACACACACATGAAGGAGGTGGGGATGGGGCAGGGCAACAAAGCCAGCTTCCTTCAACCATTGGTGAAAACTCACTGTAACTAGGAACAGGTTAATAAGAAAACCATACAGGGGCACCTGGGTGGCTCAGTCAGTTACGTGTCTGCCTTTGGCTCAGGTCATGATCCTGGGTTCCTAGGATGGAGTCCCTCATCAGGCTTCCTGCTCAGCAGGGGTTCTGCTTCTCCTTCTCCCTCTGCCTACTGCTCCCCCCTGCTTGTTCTCTCTCTCTCTCTCTCTCTCACTCTCTTGCTGTCTGTAAAATAAATAAACTATTTTTAAAAATTGTTTTTAAATAAAGAAAGAAAGAAAATAAAACCATACTATGTGAGGGTCAGGATTGTGCAGGGTCCACAACCACCACTGAAAGAGGCAGGAGAACTAAGAAAGCCTCTGGTCCACTCCTAATCCCAGGGACATGGTGCATGCCTACATCTGAGGCTCAATCAGACCAACATAGAAAATACAGAATACACTCCCTGTATGCCCCCACCACTGCTAAACCAGCACGTTGTAAATAATAAGTAACCACAGAATACTGGAGAGAGACAGGATAGCAACGGAGTGTTCCAACAGACCCTCTGAGATACAAGGCACAAAGGGAAGACCTAAGTTCAGGATGGAGCAGGCATCGATCTGATAAAGTGATCCTCGTCCTAACCACCAAGTGTCCCTACTGGAATTTGCAGCTTGTGACCCACAGAAGGTAACCACAGCCACGGCTCATCTCAAACCCAGTTCCATGTCTTTCTGTCGACGTTACTTCAAAACTCCATACTGAAGGTCTCACTGAAAGAAAAACATGCCAATGGCCAGGCATAAAAATGATGACCTCAGGGGCGCCTGGGTGGCTCAGTGGGTTAAGCCGCTGCCTTCGGCTCAGGTCATGATCTCGGAGTCCTGGGATCGAGCCCCGCATCGGGCTCTCTGCTCTCTCGGGGAGCCTGCTTCCTCCTCTCTCTCTGCCTGCCTCTCTGCCTGCTTGTGATCTCTCTGTCAAATTAAAAAAAAAAAAAAAAGTATTTTCTAAAAAAAAAAAAAAGAAAGGAAAAAAAAAATGATGACCTCAGTCTTCTTGACCTACACGAGATGTCCAGTTTCCAATAGAATATTATGAAGCATACAAAGAGATATGAAGAAACATACTCCCAAGAGACAAATCATAACCACACTCAGATATGACACAGAAGTTGGAACTGACAGAACATTTAAAATAAATCTGATTAATATGTGATTAATGGGAAAGGTTGACAGCATGCAAGATGGGATGACTAATTTCAGCAAAGAGATGAAAACTATAATAAACTGTAAGAAATTATCAGATAGAAATCCTAGAAAGGAAAAGCAGAGTAGACTCAACAACACTGAGAAAATAATGAGTATGATTGAAGATAGGTTAATAGAAATTCCCCAAACTGAAATAGAAATAGAAAAGAAGGGGGGCACCTGGGTGGTTGGTTCAGCAGTTGGGTGTCTGACTTCAGCTCAGGTCATGTTATCAGGGGCCCTGGGATCAAGCCCTACTTGGGCTCCACACTCAGCTGGGTGTCTGCTTGTCCCTCTGACCCTCCCCCTGCTCATGCTCTCTCTTCCTCTCTTAAATGAATAAATAAAATAGAATCTTTAAAAAAATAGAAGAGTATGTGTGTTGGGGGGGGGTGGAGAGGGGACCAGAACATTCAAAGAGCAGTGGGACACTGTCAAACACTCTGACACATGCATAATTGGAATTCCAGAATGAAAAGAGAGAGGGAGAGAGAATGGGGCAGAAGAAATATATGAGTAAATAAATATTGCCCAAGAATTTCCAAAATTGATGATTAACACTAAATCATAGATTCAAGAAGCTCAGAAGACACCAAAATGGACTAAAACCAAAGCAAAACACACACACACACACACAGGCATATCATATCCAAATTACTGAAAACAAGAATAAAGAAAATCTTGAAGGCAGCTAGAGAGAAACAAAGGAATAAAAGTAAGAGTTTACAGCAGATTCCTCATAAGAAAATAAGAAGACAATGGTGTGATGTCTTTAAAGGGCTGAAAGAGAAAGCTTTCAGCCCAGAATATCCTATACTCAGCAAGAATATCTTTGGAAGGAAAAAAAAAAAGGAGAAATAAATACTTTCTCAGACAAACACACACTGAGGAAATTCACTGCCAGCAGATCTAGTCTACAAGAAATAGTAAAGGGAAGTTCTTAAGCCAAATATATATATATATATATATCAGACTGAAAACTAGATCTACACTCACAAATGAGAAGAAATTGAATCAAGGAAAATAAAATTCTTTTTTCCTTATTGTTAATTACTCTGAGACATAACCTACCGCCTAAAGCAAAATAGTAGTCTAGTATTACATGTTTTAAGTAAATGTAAAAGTAAAAAAGGGGGGCGCCTGGGTGGCTCAGTGGGTTAATAAGCCTCTGCCTTCGGCTCGGGTCATGATCTCAGGGTCCTGGGATCGAGTCCCGCATCGGGCTCTCTGCTTGGCGGGGAGCCTGCTTTCTCCTCTCTCTCTGTCTGCCTCTCTGCCTACTTGTGATCTCTCTCTGTCAAATAAATAAATAAAATATTTTTAAAAAAAAGTAAAAAAGGATGACAACAATAGCACAAAGAATGGGAGGGAGAAATTGAGAATACATGATTGTAAAGTCATTATGTGAAGTGCTCTAGATAGTTCAAGATGATTCTGATTAATTTAAAAAATATATTATAAACCCTAGGGCAACCACTAAAAAAATTTTTAAGGAAGTATCCCTAATACTTGTAGTAGAGATAAGATGGAATCCCAGAGAGTGTTCGAATCACCGAAGAGAGGGCAGAAAAATAGGAAAAAGGAAACAAAGAACAGGTAGAAAAGATCAGCTAGCAAGATAGTAGGATTTAACCCTGTTGCATCATACCAATAATCACATTAAATGTGCTTAGATGGAGGGGCGCCTGGGTGGCTCAGTGGGTTGGGCCTCTGCCTCCAGCTCAGGTCATGATCTCAGAGTCCTGGGATCGAGCCCTGCATCGGGATCTCTGCTCAGTGGGGAGCTGCTTCCCCCTCTCTCTCTGCCTGCCTCTCTGACTCTTTGTGATCACTCTCTCTATCAAATAAATAAATAAAATCTTTTAAACAAATGTGCTTAGATGGAGAAAGATGAAAATAAACAGTAAGTAAAAGGAAGACACCATAGCCATATTAACCCAGATAAACTGGACTGCGGAGCAAGGAGTGTTATTAGGGACTCGGAGAGGTATCCCATCGTGGGAAGGGGTAGATTCTCCGAGAATATGCAGCAGTCCTCAACAGTGATTGTTAGAGCTGAAAGGATAGTCACATTCCCGATTGTAGTGGAAACTTCAACTTTCTTCTTTCTTGGTAACGGACAGAAAAAATAGTCAGAAGATCCATAAAGGTCAAAAAGACGTGAACAACACAACTGACCACATCATTCTTCCTCAGCCTCCACTGTTACCTTTCTAAAATCCAGTTCCTATTTTTCTCGTACTTTCCGTGTGATTCCCCTCTACTCCCCATCCCAATCTGGAAGCATGTAGGATCTCCTCTTTCTCTCTCAGGTTCTGAGATGTCATGATAATGGTCCTTCATGGGAGCCTTTCTCATCTGTTTGGCTGGGCATTTATTTGGGTGGCCCATGTAATCTAGAGATACAGATCCTTTCCTTCTGTCTCCTTGTGCTGTTTTCTGGAATTCCTATTAGCAGATGTTGGATTCTTATAATAGGCCTCCAGTGCTCTCGTCTTATCCCTCCTATCGTCCTGATTTCTCCATCTTTGCCTTTTAAACCTATCTTCTTGGAGTTTTTTTCAACATCATCTTCTATGTTTTCTATTATATTTATATAGTATAGTTAGACGATATATTTTAAATATATGCTCTTTCTTGTTCTTTAATTTTTTTTTTTTTTTTTCAGAATCTCCTGTTCTTACTGCAAAGTGAAATGTCCCCTTTCATCTTTTTAAGGATGGTATTTTCGGGGGGTTTTTTGGTTTTAAACTTTCTATTGCTTTCTCCATTGTCACTTTTCTCCAGGTTTCTTTTCTTCCCTCCTATTTGTTTTGCAATCTGAGGGGCCTTCCTGAAATATATGAAAGCCTTGATTAGAAGGGACTACTTATATTCAAAAATTATCTAAAGCTTCAGAGTGCATGGAACAGTAGGCTTTATTATAGAATGATAGGGACCTTTCTGTGAGTTTTTTCCCAAGGTTTCTAAAAGCGTTGGGGGAGGGGGCATTCCAACTCTCCAGAAGAGACTATAGGGAAGGAGGACTTGTGGGGACGGACCCCAACCAAAGAAACTTGGGAACTGTTCTGATTTTGCCTTCCGTAGATGATGATCTCTTGGTTTACCAGATTGGCCCAGAGTCTGGAGGGACCAACCACTGTTTCCACATCTGGATTGTTGGTTGTATTGCCTTCTTTCCTATCCTCCCTGCCGCCTGGCGTTCCAAGTCTAGCCTGCGGATATGGAAGGTCCAGATCTGATCTTGCCTTCTCAAAATCCGGTTACTGACAAGAGCTGTTCTTGACCTGGAGCCCACCAACATGAGGGACACCCTTACTGCCCGAGGCTTTGTTATACTAGTACAGAAGCCCAGAGCCTATAAGAGTAAGCAAAAAAGTTTGGGCTACAGTAAATAATCTATGACAAGGCAGGATAGAGCCGGCCTCAGAGATAGGAGTAACGTGTTCTCTTTCCATTCGTCTGTCGGCTTCTGCCTATGAGTAGGTTCTCATTCTCTTGTGCAACCACATATGCTCTGGGAGGTTATCTAAGACACTGTTGACAAACCTAGAGGTGTGTAAGTACATGAAGGATAGTGCTTCATTTTAAGAGATAAAGCCTGACTCTGTAACACATCTGAGAGTTCTCATCTCCTTGGAGCTTGAGTGACAATAAGCAAAATGCAAATAACTTCAGGAGGGAAAGCCAGAGTAGAGCCAGACGCTGTCTGCAGGGACCTTCGATCTTAGTCTGCCCAGGCAAGCTTTGAAATGAGCTATGTAACTCACGAGCCTTGAAAATATTCTGGAACAGAGGCGATTTACTGTATGGCACCTGAATAAACAGAGTCATGAGATCGCTTCCTCACTTTCCCTTCATCAAAAGCTGATTCCTTCTTAAAGGGATACTCATGTTTCCACATTCATATTTTTCCTGCCAAAAGAACGATTTAATATTATTCTGATGCCACTTGAGAGAAGAGGTAAATTTCCTAGACCCATTGGAAGAAATAATATACACTCCAGAAAGACAGAAACTAGGAAATGTAAGGTTCCAAGGAAGTGTATAGAAATAAAACTTGAATCAAAATATCATTGACTAGATGCACCTGGCTGACTCAGTTGGTAGAGCATGTGACTCTTGATCTCGGGGTTGTGAGTTCAAGCCCCTTGCTGGGTGTAGAGATTACTTAAAAATAAAATCTGAAGTGGCGCCTGGGTGGTTCAATCATTAAGCATCTGCCTTCGGCTCTGGTTATGATCCCTGGGTCCTGGGATCGAGCCCCTCATCAGGTCCTCCGCTCAGTGGTAAGCCTGTTTCTCCCTCTCCCACTCCCCCTGCTTGTGTTCCCTCTCTCGCTATGTCTCTCTCTGTCAAATAAATAAACAAAATCTTTAAAAAATAAATAAATAAATAAAATCCTTAAATAAAGCTATTGTTGACTAGAACAAAAAGTAGTGAAGAAGAAAGAAAAAGTGAACAACAAGCGTAATGCTAGAGAAACCCAACTGAATGAGAATCTATAAAACCTTCTGGAAAAGCAACACAGGATGGATGGATGAATGAACAGATCATAGATAGACAGACAGACAGTTTTCCTAATTACCAGTGGCATTAAGCACCTATTCATCTTCTTCTTGGCTATTTTTATGTATTCTTTTGTGAATTGTGTAAGAGCCTTTTTTTTTTTTTTTCAATGCCAAGATCAGCAAAAGGGACTGTAAGTAACTGTTCAGGGAGAGGCAACAGAAGGGAGAATGGACAGTAGATGCCGTGGGACAGATAATAAGGAGAAGCAGACTCTAACACCTATTCTGCTTAAGTCCTCCATTTCTTTTCTTTTCTTTTTTAAGATTTCGTTTATTTGTTTGAGAGACAGCAGAGAGCACTAGCCGGAGTTAGGGACAGAGGGAGAGGGAGATGCAGACTTCCTGCTGGGCTTGGAACCTAACGCAGGGCTCGGAACCTAACGCAGGGCTCACAAGACCCCGAGATCACAACCCGAGCCAGAGTCAGATACTTAACTGCCTGAGCCAGCCAGATGCCCCAGTCTCCTTTTTCATGAAGAAAAATCTTGAAACTAAAAAAAGGAAAGGCAGCCCCACATATAGCAAGAAATAGTGGGTCCATAGGACAAATCGGGGAGTAAAGAAGAGACCTAGTGGCCTACCAATAACTATTTTCCTCTTCTTTCTTAAGAACCCCCAAGTTTTAGTTAGATATAGGGTGACCATCTTTCCTGTTTGCCTCAAACTGGGAAGGTTCCCAGGACACAGTACTTTCAGTGCTAGAACTGGAAGAGACCCAGTAAGCTGGGATGAGTTGGTCACTGTAGGCAGGTCCTCAGCTATTTGAGATGAAAACAGTCATTTTCCAGCCTCTTTTTCAGCTAGATGTGGCTCTGGGATTAAGTTGTACCAATGAAATAAAAACAAAGGTGATGGGGCGCCTGGGTGGCTCAGTGGGTTAAGCCGCTGCCTTCGGCTCAGGTCATGATCTCAGAGTCCTGGGATCGAGCCCTGCATCGGGCTCTCTGCTTGGCAGGGAGCCTGCTTCCTCCTCTCTCTCTCTGCCTGCCTCTCTGCCTGCTTGTGATCTCTCTGTCAAATAAATAAATAAATAAATAAATAAATCTTAAAAAAAAAAAAAAAAAACAAAGGTGATGTCTATACTTTCTGAGATGTTCACATTAAAAGAAAGAGCATGCCCTTCCCTTCCTTCCTTTTTGTCTTCCCAGTGGCTCAAAGGAAGAAGAGAGAAGGAGCAGGTAAAGCCATCTTAAACTGTGAAGTCAAAGCCACCCGTTAAGAAATGCCAGAGCAAGAGGAGAGGAGGATGCAGGGTCCCTGATGCCTATGAAGCTGCCATAACAAGCAGAAATACCTACCCAGCTTCTCTGTGAGAGACAAAGAAACTTCTATGTTTCTGTTTAAGCCCCTGTGCTTTAGGTCTCCTTTTAGAGTTGCCTGCCTAATAGAAGAGTTCAACCGGGTAAGCTAAATGATTTCAATGGGCTTAAATGGTTTTTTGATCTTCAAAAGAGGGAAGAAAGCACAGTCCATAACCCTACACTGGTGAGTTCGGTGACAGTCTTGGGTCATCTTCTGGAGCAGATTAAGTAAAGGATGTTGGTGAGTCACTTCAAAAGGTAGCAGCGATTGCCAGGTTCTAAATTGGTTGCCCAAAGAATAAGTCCTGTTGAACTTGTCTTGGTTTCGCTCTTCTGAGCTGGTTGCTGTACTGGTAGTAGGCAGACAGGTATTTGTGACAAGGTTACTGACAAGAACATACATCATCCATGCAGACTCGTTCTGGGTACAATACAACTAAGGTGGACTGATAACTGGTTGAACAATCATACCTGTTAAAGGGTATTGAGTAGGGGCGCCTGGGTGGCTCAGTGGGTTAAAGCCGCTGCCTTCAGCTCAAGTCATGATCCCGGGGTCCTGGGATCGAGCTCCGCATTGGGCTCTCTGCTCAGCAGGGAGCCTGCTTCCTCCTCTCTCTCTCTCTCTGCCTGCCTCTTGCCTACTTGTGATCTCTGTCTGTCAAATAAATAAATAAAATCTTAAAAAAAAAAAAAGGGTATTGAGTAATGCGTCCACGTCAGCTTGGAAGGAAATTTCCAGATCATAAGCCTTGATCTAGCTAAATATTTCATCAGTGATTTGGAGTGATAGATAGCAAAATACTCATCAAAGCTGCAAACGACAAGGAAAGGAAGAAATACTGATGAAGACAGAATCAGGACTAAGAGCTCTTGTTGGCCAGAGTGGTGGGATTAAACTAATTAAGTGAGATGATGAATGTGTGTTCATGCACTCAGTTTTATTTTATTTTACTTTTTTAAAATTTTATTTTATTTTAAGATTTTATTTATTTATTTGACAGGGAGAGAGACAGCGACAGACGCAACACGAGCAGGGGGAGTGGAAGGGGAAGAAGCAGGCTTCCCTCCAAGCAGGGAGCCTGATGTGGGGCTCCATCCCACATGATTCCTGGGATCATGACTTGAGCCGAAGGCAGATGCTGTAATGACGGAGCCACCCAGATGCCCCTGTGTTTTGTTTTTTGTTTTAAAAGCACATAGAATAAGATAAGAAATGGGGGAACATGTGATTGAGTGTTATTTGTGGGAAAGAATTGGAATGTTCCAGTTGACTCAAAATGAGTCAAAGGGCAAAGTTGGAGCAGTGCTGACTGACTGCATTAGGGTCTGCCATGGAGGGAGGGAGGGTGGGAAGGTGGCTCTGCTAGCAACTTTCAAAGTGAAGTTCTCATACTACAGTGGGAAAGATACAGAGGCACTGCTTAAGGAAGTGGGGGAGACATGAAACTGACCTCAAATCTTGGAGGGCTCTCCTGGGGCACTCTAAATCTACATAGCCATGTCCCCTGTCTCTCACTCGTGCTTACATTTTCCTTCTCTGTTTTACCTGACTATCCACCTGCTCCTGACCTTTAACTTGGCACTCTTCCTGCTGCCGACAGTCACATATATTTTTCTGAAGAGCCTTTGCTTATTTTAGAGGGGAGGGAGGGGCAAATGGAGAGGGAGAGAGACTCCAAGCAGAGTCCACGCTGAGCACGGAGCCTGACTGGGGGCTCCATCTCACAAGCCTGAGATCATGACCCGAGAGTTGGATATCAACTGACTGTGCCCCCCAGATACCCCATATCTTCACATATTCATTCTTCTTGCTGCCCTCTGCCTTGGAAACGCTCTCTTTCTGACCCAAGACTTTGACATTAAGGAGATTGAGTGGACACAGGAGTGGAGGAGCTAAGGGTGAGCGGTGGGAATGATCATTCCCCAAGCACTTCCTCTTAAGGAGGTGTTTTTTTAGATTGTGAGATGCATGAAAAAGGTAGTCAAAAGTAGCAACTTTTTAGTAGGTTCTTTTCTCCGTGAATTGTAGAAGTTGCTGTGTTTCTGAGGACTAATGGGTAATATAGGGCAGTATGATGAACTGTATACCTTAAATAGTTCTCCCAAAGAAATAACTAAAACTGCTGAATAAAAATTTTAAAAAAATGTATTTATAAATGCATCACTGAAATTGCAGTAAAAAAGCCTCACACCAAAAAGGAAATGAAAGTTGAAATCCAGATAGGAAAAATAGTCCTAAGGTTGGTTTTCACCTTGAGGCCATCTGCCCAACTCTAGTGACCTTGAGCTTTCCTTTGGTAGCCAGCCCTTCAGGGTACAAAAATTAGAAGTTAAATTCCAGGGCAGGCCCAAAGTGTGCAGAATCTAGAATGATACCCTGTATAAAGCTGGGAACCCCGAGGACTATGGTATTGATGTCATGATAAATGACAAATAAGGGGCACCTCGGTGGCTCAGTGGGTTAAATCCTCTGCCTTTGGCTCAGGTCATGATCCCAGGGTCCTGGGATCGAGCCCCGCATCGGGCTCTCTGCTCAGTGAGGAGCCTGCTTCCTCCTCTCTCTTTCTGCCTGCCTTTCTGCTACTTGTGATCTCTCTCTCTCTCTCTGTAAAATAAATAAATAAAATCTTAAAAAAAAAGACAAATAAATTTGCTCTGATGAAAATGACAACAAGGAAACTTGCTACAGTGACTTCAGCATTAAATGGAGCAGGGAAAATCTGCCCTGCTAACATGTCATCCTCAGGAGGCCTCCTGGAAGGTTTGACCTCAATTCCAACTACCTACCAGTTTTAAAAAATCTCAGTCTAGGGGCGCCTGGGTGGCTCAGTGGGTTAAGCCGCCGCCTTCGGCTCAGGTCATGATCTCAGAGTCCTGGGATCGAGCCCCGCATCGGGCTCTCTGCTCAGCAGGGAGCCTGCTTCCTCCTCTCTCTCTGCCTGCCTCTCTGCCTGCTTGTGATCTCTCTGTCAAATAAATAAATAAAATCTTAAAAAAAAAAAAATCTCAGTCTATAAGGTTAAAGTAACCTTGGGCACCCAGACAAGCAAGCCAAATTTCTTATGAAAGAACATATCTGAAAGGCCTTAAAGAATTTCCACAGATTAAGTTCCGAAGAACAGGACTTCTCTGGCAAGTATTACATAATATACAAGAAAACAAAGCAACATGAGTGAGAGCCGACAGCAGACTCTCTCTACAAAAATTTGCATTAACTGGAATTATGATACTAAATATAAAATAAGTTTTCTTAACATGTATATAGAAATAAAAAAGGGAGGCAAACTATGCTTAGAGAGAAAGAGCTAAATGAAAATAACCAAGCATATTGGAGTGCCTGACTGGCTTAGTCAGTGGATATTTGACTCTGGATCTTGGGGTTGTAAGTTCAAGCCCCACATTGGGTGTAGGGATTAGTTAAAAATAAAAAAATCTTAAAAAAAAAAAATAAAGAAAGCCTCTGCCTTCGACTCAGGTCATGATCCCAGAGTCTGGGGATGGAGCCCTGCATCGGACTCTCTGCTCAGCAGGGAGCCTGCTTTCCTCTCTCTCTCTCTGCCTGCCTCTCTGCCTACTTGTGATCTCTGTCTGTCAAATAAATAAATATAATCTTAAAAAAAAAAAAGAAAGAAAGAAAGAAAGGAAAGAACCAAGCATAATTTTAAAGGACTAAACAAGTAAATGACACTATAAATCAACTAGACCTTATAGATATATACAGAACATTCCATCCAATAACAACAGAGATTGTTTTTCTCAAGTGTACCTGGAATATTCTCCAAATAGAACATATGCTAGGGCATAAAACAAGTCTCAGTAAATTAAGAAATCAGTATTAAAATTGGGGTGTGTGTGTGTGTGTGTGTGTGTGTGTGTGTGCGTGTCTGACCAATATGGAACAAAATTAGAAATCAATAACAGAAGAAATTTAGAATATTCACAAATATGTGGAAATTAAATAATACATTCCTAAATAACCAAAGGATCAAAAAAGAAATCTCAAGGGGAATTTAAAAATACTTTGACATGAATCAAAATGAAACACAACATACCAAGCCTTATGGGATACATCAAGAATAGGGCTAAGAGGGAAATTTATACTTACAAATGCTTACGGGTGGCTGGGTTAGGGACATTGGGGAGGGTATGTGCTATGCTGAGTGCTGTGAAATGTGTAAGCCTGATGATTCACAGACCTGTACCCCTGAGGCAAATAATACATTATATGTTAATAAAAAGAGAGAGAGAGAGAAATAATAAAACAGTAACAACATGCAGGTTAAAAAAAGAAGAAGAAAGAAAAAAAGAAAGGAAAAGAAAAAGAAAATTCCCAAATCAAAAGCCTAAACCTCTACCTTAAGAAACTAGGGAAAAAAAGAAAGAAAAGAAAAAAAAAAAAAAAGAAAGAAAAGAAAAAAAAAAAAAAAGAAAAAAGAACACACTAAACACAAAGCAAGCGAAGGAACAAAATCATAAAGATTAGCAAGGAAATAAGTTAAACAGAGAATTTTTTTAAATTAATGGATAAAATTAATGAAACTGGAAGCTTCACTTATTTGAAAAGGTATACAAAATTGACAAAACTTCAGCTAGACTGACAAAGAAAAAAAGAGAGACTCAAATTGCTAAAGTCAAGTATGAAATCGGGGCACCTGGGTGGCTCAGTTGGTTAAGCATCCAGCTCTCGATTTCAGCTCAGGTCATGATCTCAGGGTTGTGAGTTCGAACTCGGTGTCAGGCTTCATGCTGGGTGTGGCACCTGCTTAAGATTCTCTCTCTCTTTCCCTCTGCTCCTCCCTACCTGCTCACTCTCAAAAGAGAAAGAAATGAAGGAAGAAAGAAAAGAAAAGAAAAAAAAAAAGAAAAGAAGAGAAGAGAAAAAAGAAGAAGAAGAAGAAAAGAAAAGAAAGGAAAAGAAAAGGAAAAAGAAAAGAAAGGCTCCTGGCTGGCTCAGTCAGTAAAGCATGCAACTCTTGACCTTGGGGTCATGAGTTAGAGCCCCACACTGGGTGTAGAGGATGCTTAATTAAAAAAAAAGAAAAAAAAGAGTGAAAGAGGGGATATCACTTCTAACAGCTTAGAAATAAAAAGCACTATAAGGAACTACTATGTATGTCAAGAAATCACATAAACTAAATGAAGACCAAATTACTAGAAAAACACACATTACCAAAAGTGACTCAAAAGAGAGAGAGAGAGAGAGAGAGAAAGAGAGAGAGAATCTGCATAGAGCTGTAAGAAGTAAGGAGATTGAATGAGCAACAATAAAAAACTTCCTTCCATGAAGCAAAACTCAAGCCCACATGGCATTCACTAGTGAGTCGTACCAACCTTTTTTTTTTTTTTTTAAAGATTTTATTCATTTATTTGACAGAGAGAGAGACCACAAGTAGGCAGAGAGACAGGCAGAGAGAGGGGGAAGCAGGCTCCCCTCCGAGCAGAGAGCCCCATGCGGGGCTTGATCCCAGGATCCTGAGATCATGAGCTGAGCTAAAGGCAGAGGCTTTAACCCACTGAGATACCCAGGTGCCCCAGTCCTACCAACCTTTAAGAAAGAATTAACATCAATTCTTTACAAACTCTTTCCAAAAAATAGAACAGATAGGTCTACTTCCCAGCTCATTCTATGAGGCCAGTATTACCCTGATACCATTAGACAAAGGTATCAGAAGAAAACTACAGACAAAAATCCCTTATGAATACAGACTCAAACCACATGATCATCTCAACAGAGGTAGAAAGGCATTTGACACAATCCAATAACATTTCATGGAAAAACACTTAGCAAACTAGAGATACAAGAAAAAATCCTCAAATTGTTAAAGGCCATCAATAAAAAACACTGAACCAACAACATCCTTCCTCTTGGTTAATTTTCATATGCTTTTTGTTCTAGTCAACAATAGTTTGTGGGGTTTTTTTTTAAGATTTTATTTTTAAATAATCTCTACACTCAGCACGAGGCTTGAACTCACAACCCTGAGATCAATAATTGCATACTCTACTGACTGAGTCAGCCAGGTGCCCCTAGTCAATGATATTTTGATTCAAATTTTATTTCTATACATGTCCTTAGAATCTTACATGTCCTAGTTTCTTTCTTTCTGGAGTATATATTATTTCTACTGAGATGTTCATGTGGTTTTTGTCCCTTATTCTGTTAACATAGTCTATTACATTGTTTGGTTTTCATATGTTAAGCCAACTTTGCATTCCTGTGATAAATCCCACTTGGTCTTGGTGTACAAGACCTTATTTCAGTTTGCTAGTATTTTATGATGATATTTGAGTCTGCTTGGGATTCTCTCTCTCCCTCACCCTCTACCCCTCCCCCTCTCATGTGCACACTCTCTGTCTCAAATAAATAAATAAATAAAATATTTTTTTTAAAAAAAGAACTCAGAATGGATCTAAGGCCTAAATGTAAAAGTTATATAAAATTCTAAAAGGAAACATAGGAGCAAGTCTTTTTGACCTTGGATTAGGTAATGTTTTCTCAGATATGGCATGAAAAATCACAAGTGACAACAGAAAATGTAGATAAATTGGACTTTATCAAACCTAAAAAATGTGCTTCAGTGGACACTATCAAGAAAGTGAAAAGATAACCCACAGAATGGGAGGAAATATCTGTAAATCATATATCTGGAAAGGGTCTTATATCCAGGGGTGCCTGGCTGGCTCAGTCAGTAACACGTGCAATTCTTGATCTCAAGGTTGTGAGTTTGAGCCCCATGTTGGGTGTAGAGATTACTTAAAAATAAAATCTTTAGGGACGCCTGGGTGGCTCAGTTGGTTAAGCAGCTGCCTTCAGCTCAGGTCATGATCCCAGCATCCTGGGATCGAGTCCCACATCGGGCTCCTTGCTCATCAGGGAGCCTGCTTCTCCCTCTGCCTCTGCCTGCCATTCTGTCTGCCTGTGCTTGCTCTCTCTCCCTCTCTCTCTGACAAATAAATAAATAAAATCTTTAAAAAAAATAAAATAAAATCTTTAGGAAAAAAATGGGTCTTGTATCCAGAATATATAAAATCTCTTATAACTCATTAATAACAAGGCAGATGACCCAATTTTTAAAAATGGATGGGGAGAAAAAAATATATACAAGAGATTTGACTAGAGGTGTCTCCAAAGAAAAATACATCAATAAAATTACCAGTGAATCTAAATATTGGTAACTTTTCTAGAACAAATAAAAATAGCATATATAATCTCCAAACTACCAGACGGGTAAAAATAAAATGAAGGGGAGGAAAAAGCAGAATGAATTTTTTAAAAGACAAAAAAGGACACAAGAAATAAAAACAGAAAGATAGGACAGATAGAAAGTATAAAATAATTTAAAAAAAAGAAAGTATGAAATAAACAGCAGAAACATGTTCAAATAGAATTCTAAATAGAACACACTCAGTTTTAAAGACAAAGTTAGTTGCACAGGTTTTAAAACATCTACGTATATGTCATTTTCAAAAGATATACCTAAAACAGAGTTGAAAACAGAAAGATAGGGGCTCCTGGGTGGCTCAATGGTTGGGCGTTTGCCTTCGGCTCAGGTCATGATCTCCAGGTCCTGGAATCGAGCCCCGTGCCTGGCTACTGGCTCTGCAGAAGTCTGCTTCTCCCTCTGCCTCTCCCTCTACTTGTGCTCTCTCTCTCTCTCTGTCTCTGTATCTCTCTCAAATGAATAAATAAAATCGTAAAAAAAAAAAAAAAAAGAAAATGGAAAGATAGGAAAAATGCAAAAAAATAAAATAGATAGTGTGACTATATTAATATCCGAAAAAATAGATGTTAAGGCAAAAGTAAAGGGCAGATTTTCCTGTCAATGTAAAGAAGAAATTTCTTTTTTTTTTTTTTTAAAGATTTTATTTACTTGTTTGACAGACAGAGATCACAAGTAGGCAGAGAGGCAGGCAGAGAGAGAGTAGGAAGCAGGCTCCCCGCTGAGCAGAGAGCCCAATGTGGGGCTCGATCCCAGGACCCTGGGATCATGACCTGAGCCAAAGTCAGAGGCTTTAACCCACTGAGCCACCCAGGCGCCCCGTAAAGAAGAAATTTCTAAAGGAGTCGTACAAAAGTGGAATGAGTGACCTCTGGAGTCACTGAATTCCCCATCCCTTGAAAAATTCAAATTTTAGGTGATGACCACTTGATTAGTGGTTTAGTGGGGGACATTAAACCACCACAGAAAGGATGGGACTTAATGACCATGTAGTTCCTCTCTATCCCGAAATCCTGGTATTTTATCTCATTTTCCCATTGTCTTTCAAATTGTTTCATCCTCTCATGGCTAGATGACTTCCTGATTAGTCATACATCAGAAGGAAATTCTGACATTCCCATTTCATTGCAAAGCCTCATCTTTAAAGTAACAAGTCTCATGCATGTGTGTGTACGTAAGAGGGTGATTTCTGTGTGTGTTAGAACGCATATGTACCCACACATCCATGGTTAGGACTTCAGTTTCCTCAGCTTTAATTAAGATTTGTCTTCCGGGGCGCCTGGATGGCTCGGTGCGTTAAGCCTCTGCATTCGGCTCCGTCAGGGTCACGCTCTTAGGGTCCTTGGATGAAGCCTCGATGTTGGGCTCTCTGCTCAGTGGGGAACCGCTTCCCCTTCTCTCTGCCTACCTCTCTGCCTACTTGAGATCTCTCTCTCTCTGTCAAATAAATAAATAAAATCTTAAAAAAAAAAAAAAGGTAAGATTTGTCTTCCCACCGTTTGTCTGAGAAAACCTCCCAAAGGAAAATTTTAATGTCATATATCATCTAACTAAGTCAACAGCAGTTAGTAGTCAGAGTTAGTAACAGATAAGCAAAGAAAGATAAACAGAACAGAGCAACATCTTTCCAGGGTGGGGTGGGTGGCAAGTACTTGGCAATAGCAGTTAGCTGTTCTTTTGCAATACATATCCTCAGGTTTTTAACTGCCAGATCAAGATCTATCAAAAAAAAAAAAACAAAAACAAAAACTCAAAGAATTTTTTGGAAGGTCTCTGGGGCTGGGAGTGGAGAAAGCCAGCACTACCTGCTCCAAGATATTCCAAGGGTGGGACCCAGAGTATTTTGCCCAAGCATCTCCAGAGGATTCTGAATCACACTAGGATTGAGAAACACAAATTTAAGGTAACTCAAGGCCTTTTCATAAAAGAAGTAAGCTATTTTCCCAGGCTTTTAAATACCCTTTCTCTAGAATATTCCTTGATCGTCTTCTTTTTTGGGGGACACAGAGATTATAAAGACATTCAGAGGTAGTATTCCCACTTTATTCATTTTTGGGGGGGAAACCATCTCAGTTCTTCGTTTTCAGTCATATTTCATTTATTCTTATCTACTTTGAAAGGAGATAATATCATTACTCACTGTGATGGCGGGAGTCTGGCCTCTGTGGTCTAAGTGATCTAAGAATGTACTCACAAGAAAAAGACAAAAATGCTCATGGTTTTATTTTCTTTGCTGGTATAGATACATAGGTAAGGGAATGTGGGTTCTATGACCCTAAAAGAAAGTATAATAATATGTTTCATTATATATATTTATTATTATATATTTTGTATATAAAAGTATACATAAACCAAACTAGCAAAAAGTTTACTGTAGATGTGACCAAGCTGCAGGACAAGCCAAAAAGAGGAATTGAAAAAAATTTCAACTTCTATCATCATTTGCTAAATAAGTGGCCTGTCATAATATGATTTGAAATATTTATTTTATTTTTTCATGACAGTAATGGGGAAAGATTAGTAGAAAAGGTAACTAAGTTTTAGCAAAAAGAGGCATCGAGCAAGGGAATGGTTGACTTTTTTCCCTCGCCACAAAGTCACGAAATTTAATATTTTTACCAGAGGGTGCAAAAATAAATAGACTTTACTAAACACAATCTCATCAGACACAAAATAAAGGTCTGAATCCAATTTGGCTCATTATGAATTCATTATGTAAGAGCCGTTTAAGAATTCATTCTTCAGGTAGTCTCCAAGTGTTCTCCTATAGATTAAAATTCTCTGAGAAATAATTGTGTTCCTTTTATATGTACCCCATATGTCTTCAGCACTGCTGACCATGTAATAGGATATCAAAAATGCCTGTTGGTTAAATAATTGAATGCTTTTCAAAAAGCATTCACCGTGAACTCACACATCCTAATGAAATTTCTGTGCACTACGTTAAAGAGAAAACTCTTAAAAGCTTCCTGAGAGCCAAAACAACTCATTTGCAGAGAAGGGAATCATATTGGCTTTCAGATTCTCCAGCCTTAGGCTGGAATACAATGGAACAATGCCTTCAAAATGTGAACAGAAAATGGCTTGGAACATAGAATTCTAAACCCAGCCAATTTATCAGTCTGCAAGTCAGACTGAACAAACTCAATATTTACCTCCCTTTGTGGAGGAAAAAAAAAATCACTTGAGTATATGCTCTAAGAAAATGAAAATAGAAATAAAAAAAGATAAATATACGGAATCCAAGAAATAATGGTCACAGCTCGGAATAGCAATAAAAAGAATCCCTAAGCTGTTGACTGGGCTGCAGGCATAAAAGCAAAATACATAGTCAGAAGACTCGAAGACAAATGTATTTGATAAGAAAATGGGTTTGCTTCAACAAATAATATGACTTAAGAGCTGTATGAACTTAGTGATACAGTGAAGGTGATTATTTCCTCTGTCAATGAGAAAAAAGTAAGGCAAACAGAAACTCCCTGTAAAATGAAAACCTCTACAACAAAATCATGACCTCTATAAAACAAATCACATGTAGCATGATTCTGAATAGCATATAGAGTATAAAGAGTGATAAACCATTCAATCTTGGTATTGGAAATATTTGTTTTGGACTTATACATATTTAGGAAAAGACTTTCACTTCCCCCTCCCCCTCCTCCTCCTCCTCCTTCTTCTTCTTCTTCATAGGCTTGTGGAGCCCAACATGGGGTTGACCTCATGACCCTGAAATCAAGACACCAGTTGAGATCAAGAGTCATGTCCAACAAACTGAGCCACCCAGGCAACCCCATTTCCTTCATTACAAGTCCAACTACATTTCTTCATTCTGCAGAAAATAATATCTACAACAATTAGAGTATTTTTAAGTGTTCCTTATTGGATTTTTGTTTTCTTGAATCAGCTTATATATGATCCATAGAAGATTTAATTATAGTTCCCCAACAGAAAGGAAATGTTATGAAACTTCACAAAGTGTGAGTTATGAGATAGAAGGGAAAAGAAGGTATGAAAAGGTATGAAAGTGTACAGGTGTACATATCCTCATTTTTTATAATGAGGACTTGAAGATACTAACTAAATTTAGATATGTGAGGCACTATCCAAAGTTGAATGATTGGAAAAGTATTTTCTCCCTATAAAGTTATAAAGTAGAACTACTTATAATACAACTAACAAAATTTTGGGAAAAGGAGGGAATCAGAGATAGTGTTGATGAGCTCAATTCCTTATCTTTTTTTTTTAAAGATTATTGATTGATTGATTGATTGATTGTTAGAGAGAGCACAAGCAGGGGAGCAGCAGGCAGAGGGAGAAGCAGGCTCCTGGCTAAGCAGGGAGCCTGATGAGGGATTCTGTCCTAAGACCCTGGGATCACAACCTGAGCCAAAGGCAGACACTTAACTGACTGAGCCAGGCAGTCGTCCCAATTCCTTACCTCTGATTAAGTGGGAATCAATAGAAACTTTTGTAGGATAGATTGGATCATTGTTCCCAACTTTCTCCTTCCTCTTTGTGATAGATTATACATCCATATCCTTTGTCCATATGATTTTTGCTGTGCCTCCTGGTAGGCCATAATTAGTGTCATCCCTACTCTGTTGACTCTGGGCTTAGCCATATGAATGATTTTGAACAAAGAAATGTGTTTTGGTTGCTTCTCTTTAATCATGGCCCTCTGCCACAGGAAGAGCACACCCCAAGTGGTAGACACTCCCTTAGCCCAAGTCCCCAAATTAGAAGACCCATAGAGCCAAGCCTTGTCAAGTCCAACATAGTGGCAGCCAATTGTTCGTAAGCTTACAATAAGTGTTTGTTAAAAGCCACAATCTGGGGATTGTTTGTATGACAGCAAAAACTAACAAACGCAGTCTGAAGTGGATAAATCAAGAATTGGAACTATAAGTGTACTATATAGAGTTAGGAGAGTTAATTCGCCAGGAGGGGCAGGGATGGTAACCACCAAACAAATGAAAGGTAGTTACCACTGGGAATGTTGTTGGGGCAGAGATTGTAAGTTTTTGCTTCATATCTTCCTGTCCTATTTGAATTTTGTATCCTATGTATGTATTTCTTTTATATTCAAAATGTACAAAGTATAGTGCAAATCATCCAGGAGGTGATAGGAAACTTAAACACATAAAACAGTATAGCAACAATGTGATGAGGCAGCTAATTTGTGCTGGGGAGGAAATGCTACAGATACTGAAGTTATAGGAATTCAGAAAAAAGAAAAGATCAGTCTGATTGAAGAAGTTGTAGAAGGTAATGAAAGTTGCAGTGGAAGGGCATCCTTAGGGATGGAGGAAAGTAGGCAAGGAAGCAAATAGCATAATGAACGTGGGGAGGAGGGAACAGGGAAGTGAGTGTGTGACTAGAGCAGAGGCTTATGAATGAGCTGAGGGCAAGAGGATTGGGACAGGTGGAAATGGGACAAGACTGTGCAGGGCCTGGAATCCCTGGCTGATGTGTGTAGACAGAGAATGGAAGAGCCCAAGAACATGTATTTTATAAATCTCTAAAAGTCTGTCTTGACTGGAAAAATTCTGCAGTTTTCTCCCCAGCCCTGTGCTTTGTAACATGTTTTCTTTTATAGGTTCTTCCTAAATGCCATCTAACCATACATGTATTCCTATGCATTCGCAGTTAAAATTGTATCATCTTACTCCATAATACCTCTTTGAGCCCCAAACACAACATTTCTTCCATTTCTCTTCATTTCAGCTTCATGTGATTTGATTTCCTTATAAGAAATGACTACCCAAATCTGCCAACTTGCTTCTATTGTCTTTGATGGTTTATTTTTTAAAAGATTTTATTTATTTATTTGTCAGAGAGAAAAACAGTGAGAGAGGGAACACAAATAGGGGGAGCGGGAGAGGGAGAAGCAGGCTTCCCATTGAGCAGGGAGCTCCATGTGGGGCTGGATCCCAGGACCCTGGGACAATGACCTGAGCAGAAGGCAGAGGCTTAACCCACTGAGCCCTGTCCTTTATGATTTTTGTCCCCAGCTTAGGTTTTCCTTCTACCTTGACTCCAGCTTTTCTTAAAAATTTTAAAAAATTATATTGATCACTTTCTGACTCTTTTTAAAGTTTATTTATTTAAATAATCTCTACACCCAACATGGGGCTCAAACTCATGATTCAGAGATCAAGAGTCACATGCTCTTCTGAACCAACCAGCCAGGTGCCCCTGACTCTTTTATCTTCAGTTTCTTAGTTTCATCTTCATTTTCAATTTCTCAGTTCCTTCTTTGCCATCATTGGCCATATGTCCAAATGGTGTCTCCTGAGCCTTATCTGTGCAAGGCCTGTTCCACAGGCAGTGCCTCAGGCTCTCACTCTCTCAACATTTTCATTCCTCCATACTTAACTGACCTCAGGCTCCACTAAGTCCCTGATCTACCAGTTCCCAAAATTTCCCCCATTTGTTTTCATATAGTAAATATTGTAGCCCATAGAACTGTCCCTAGTGTATGTGGAATTCCCAGTAAACCTGTAGTAAATCTTCCCTTTCCTCTCTGACTCAAGAAAGCCTCTTGGAATGCAAGAAACTCAGGGTGACATTTTTGTAGGGATAATCTGCAATCTACTCTGATTTATGTTTTAAAACTTTATTCTTAACTTCTGGTTCCAGAACAAGATGGAATGGTGAATGAAGTACATTTCCTATTAAGAACAGCTGAAAAGCCCTGGACATTGTATATAAAATAAACATGAGAAGACTCTGAAAGGTAAGGAGAAGAAAGCAATTTCTTATGGCCCCTGGAATCTGAGAAATGACAGGGCAGTGCATCCTCTGAATTTTCTTTGGCTTTGTATATCCTGGTCTGAGTGCTGGAGAAGCTGGCAACCTGGAGACACCATGGGAACAGATTTAAAAACAACAACAACAACAACAACAACAACAACAACAACAAAATAAAAAACCAAAACCCAAGAAATGCCTGCTCTTGCTAGCTAAAGAACCAGGAAAGGGGCAACCTAGAAAACTTTTACACAGCAACTACCCAATTCCAGCTAACCTCTGCAGAAAAAAATGCAACCTCACCCCATCCCAGTTAGTGAAGGCTGAAGAGAGAGCCTGTTACTTCCTCCTTCACACTGTTGTGACAAGACACCCCTAGTGACTCCCCATTCCCTGGCTGGGGTGGTGGCAGAGAAGACCAAGTGGGGAGCCATGACCTCCATCCTGGCCCAATTGACAGAGTGATTAGCACAAAACAAAACAAAACAAAATGACCCACATGCATGCACGGGCATTATGCTGAGTTAAAAAAAAAAAAAAAGTCAGTTTCCAAAGGTCACATCCTGTATGATTCCATTTACATAACATTCTTGAAATGACAAAAGTATAGAAATGAAGAACAGTGGCTGCGAGAGGTTAGAGAGAGCAGGGTGTGTGTGTGGGGGGGTGTGACTATGAGGGGAAAGCATGAAGATCTTTATGACAGAATAGTTCTTTTTTCCCCCCTAATTTTATTTTTTTTCAGTGTTCCAAAATTAATTATTTATGCACCACACCCAGTGCTCCATGTAATATGTGCCCTCCACAATACCCACCACCAGCCTCACCCCTCCCACTCCCTCTCCAAAACCCTCAGTTTGTCTCTCAGAGTCCACAGTCTCTCATGGTTTGTCTCCCCTTCTGATTTCTCCCAACTCCCTTCTCCTCTCCTTCTTCCAATGTCCTCCGAGTTATACTTTATGCTCCACAAGTAAGTGAAACCATATGATAATTGACTTTCTCTGCTTGACTTATTTCACTAAGCATAGTCTCCTCCAGTCCCGTCCATGTTGATACAAAAGTTGGGTATTCATCCTTTCTGATGGAGGCATAATACTCCATTGTGTATATGGACCACATCTTCTTTATCCATTCATCCGTTGAAGGGCATCTTGGTTCTTTCCACAGTTTGGCGACTGTGGCCATTGCTGCTATGAACAGTAGGGTACAGGTGGCCCTTCTTTTCACTACATCTGGATCTTTGGGGTAAATACCCAGTAGTGCAATTGCAGGGTCATAGGGTAGCTCTACTTTTAATTTCTTAAGGAATCCCCATACTGTTTTCTAAAGTGGCTGCACCAACTTGCATTCCCACCAACAGTGTAAGAGGGGTCCCCTTTCTCCACATCCTCTCCAGCACATGTTGTTTACCGTCTTGTTGATTTTGGCCATTCTAATGGTGTAAGGTGGTATCTCAAAGTGGTTTTGATTTGAATCTCCCTGATGGCTAATGATGATGAACATTTTTTCATGTGTCTGTTAGCCATTTGTATGTCTTTGGAGAAGTGTCTGTTCATGTCTTCTGCCCATTTTTTGACGTGATTATCTGTTGAGTTTTAGGAGTTCTTTATAGATCTTGGATATGAGCCCTTTGTAGCATCATTTGCGAATATCTTCTCCCATTCCATGGGTTGCCTCTTTGTTTTGTTGACTGTTTCCTTTGTCGTCAGAAACTTTTGATCTTGATGAAGTCTCAAAAATTCATTTTTGCTTTTGTTCCCTTTGCCTTTGGAGACATATCTTGAAAGAAGTTGCTGTGGCCAATGTCAGAGGTTACTGCCTATGTTCTCTTCTAGGATTTTGATAGATTCCTGCTTCACTTTGAGGTCTTTTATCCATTTCGAGTTTATCTTTGTGTATGGTGTAAGAGAATGGTCGAGTTTCATTCTTCTACACATAGCTGTCCAATTTCCCCAGCACCATTTACTGAAGAGACTGTATGATGGAATAGTTCTATATCTTGATTCTGATACTTATTACAGGAACCTGTACAAGTGATAAAGTGGCACAGACCTATACACATGCATTGTACCAATGTCCATTTCCTGGTTTTGATTTTATGCTATATATATATATATATATATATATATATATATATATAATTCTTTTCACGTTATAGATGTAATCAAAGGAGGACACCGAGTTCAGTTGGTAGAGCATACCACCACTGATCTCAGGGTGGTGAGCTGGAGCCCCAGGTTGGGAGTGAGTTTACTTTAAAAAAAAAAAAAAAAAAAAAGGTGTAAACCAAAGGGGGAAATAGACAAAGGGTACAAAGGACCGCTCTGTATAATTTTTTACAACTTCCTGTGAATCTAAAATTATTTCAAAATAAAAAGTTTAAAGAAGTGTTATCCTCTGATTTTCATACTTCTGAGAGTCTGTGGAGGCCAAGAAAAACAAAGCTGTACCCACATCAAGTCTAGCCCTGACATAAGTGCAGCCATCTTGATGTTCCAGATTATCACAAAATATTTCTTGGGTTCTGACCTACTCAGGTTAGCACTTTAAACAGTCCCTCTCTCCTTTAGTGATTGATTTAAACCCCTGGACTCAGCTGCCTCTGTCTTTCATAACTCCCCTATACATTCCCCAACTGATCAATGTTGATCCGAGTAGGTAGGGACAACTCTACGCCCCTACTCAGCAGGAAGAAGTTACAGAAGATGAGACCTTCCACCTTCAACAACCTTAAAGATTAAGGGTCAAAATTGTTCAGGGGGAAATGTGGAGGCCGAGAAAATTAAGGCCATCCCACCTCAGGTTTATCTTTAGCATAAGTACAGCCATCTTAGCTCCGGCAGCCATCTCAGACCCCTATGCCCAAGGGCTGAACTTTCCCCTACTTTACTTTAGTTCTAAGAAGCCCCACCCTGCTTTAGTTCCAGAGACCCCCACTCTGCTTTAGTAACAGGAACCCATAAATACCCCTGCCTTAACTAAGCTCAGGGTCCAAGTCCCTACTCCTCTGTGCCGTGTATACTTGGGCCCAAGCTTAAGCTTGTCAAATAAACCCTAGTGTGATTGCGTTGGTGCTTGGCTCCTTGGTGGTCTCTCAGATGCGAAAACTTGGGCATAACAAGTCATTAATTTTACAATCCAAATTTTCTAAGCGCTCTGCCTTCTGGGGACAATGCTGGAATTGATTGCATTTTCCTGCTCCTTCGGAAGTTAGGTGTGGAATGGGATTTGATTTGGTCACTGAAATGCATGCATAAAAGAGACACTCATGGAGGAAGTGTAGAGACCATGTGAAATCCACCACATGTGGAGAGAAGAAAGGGAACCCGTTCCTGAGGCTTCAAGCCTAAGGCAAGGCAGCTGGGCTTTTGGTGGGAAAAAAAAAAAAAGAAGTAAAAAATCATAAAAAGATACCGTTTACACGTTCTGCATAATTACCTCCTACTTCATGTCATTTGGCTCCTGTGTGGGCTCATGTTTGCCTACCCCTCTTTCAATGTCACCTTCTTCTGTTCTTCTCCATCCAGTCAGGATGTCTGACACACAATTCTTTGTAAAGAATCCCCTCCCTCCTCCTCCCACCCACTACAGTGGGCTCAATTATCCTTGGGCAGTTTACCCTGCTTTAGGCAATCTCCACTTCTCCCCATTACAATGAATCCACGGAGGTGCTATTCTCTTTCTAGCTAATAGGGAACAAACAACTAGTCCTCCTTCACAAGTTAAAAGAATATCAGCATTATTCAAATAACAGGGAGGGTCAGGCAGAAACAAGGCACTGAATTAATCATTCACTCAATGGAGCTGATCCTCTGGCTTGCTTCTCAGGGGACTTAATGAGAAAAGGTCAGGTCCAGTAGACTAGTTCATGTAGGTTACTCCACTCTCTGTCTCCACTAATCTTCTAAAGGTTAACTTCTTCCATTGTAGACTCATAGAACTCATGAAAAACCCATAAAATAATGAAAAAATCCTTAATTATAACATTAATTGGCCCAAGGTTAGCGCTCCCCTGAAGCAAAACATCTCCACAACCGGAAGCAGTGAGTCTGGGGCACAGGACTGATGGGAAACGAGAGTAAAACTGAGAAAGAGTGAGGTGGCTGGGTGGCACAGATGGTTAAGGGTCTGCCTTCAGCTCAGGTGAGTTCTGGGATTCAGCCCATTTTCCTGCTCAGCGGAGAGCCTGCGTCTCTCTCTCCCTCTGCTGCTCCCCTGCTTGTGCTCTCTCTGTGTCTGTCTCTCTGTCAAATACATAAAAAGTAAAAATAAAAAGTTTTTTTTTTAATTGAGAAAGATTATGTCAATGTCCTAACTTTGGATTCCCAGTCTGAGTCTTTACCCGTCCCCTCCTTGTTTTAAGATACCCAGTTCTTTTTTGCTCTCAAGGATGTTAACCTTTTTCTACCTCAATTTCCAGTTCTTTTAGTGGGTAAAGTGAAGATACAGTTTGAATGAATAGGAGTGGGTAGATAGAGGGTGTTCAAAGGGTTATTGTGCTTGGTTATATAACTAGTTGCAAAAAAGTGCATTTTACTATCTTGTACTGTGAAAACAGCATACAATTATTTGTTTGCTTTAAAAGTTTTTTTATTGTGAAGAACTTGTCACAAGTAGATAAGGTACTATTATCACAGACTACTTTGCAGCACACAGATTTTTTTCATCTATGTTTTACTGACATAACATTTACATACCATAAAATTCATTAGTGTCAAAACCACAACGCAGTGATTTTTAGTAAATCTAGAATTGGGCAACCATTACCACAATCTGATTTTAGAACATTTCCATCCCTCCAAAATGATCCCTTGTTCCCCTTCGTATTCACTTCCCATCCCTACCCCTAGACCTGGCAACCAGTAGACTGCCTGCATAGATTTGTCTTTTCTAGATGTTTCACAGAAATGAAATCATACAATATGTGCTCTTTTGCATCTGCCTTCACTTAGCTTAGTGTTTCTGAGGTTCCTGTATGTTGTATCTTCTTTTTACCAATACCATTTTTTAATGATTTTATTTGTTTGAGAGAGAGAGAGAGAGAGAGCGAGCCCGCGCGCACAAGTGAGGGGGAGGGGCATAAGGAGAGGGAGTGCCTCCAGGAACTTGACCTCAGGTCGTTGGGATCATGACCTGAGCCAAAGGCAGGCACTTAACTGATTGAGTCACCCAGGTGCCCCTATGTTGTATCCTCTATGAATATTTCATTCCATTTTATTGCTGAAAGGCATTTCATTGTATGGATATATCACCTTTCCTTTATCCATTCACCAGGGGCTGGACATTTGGATTGTTTCCACTTTTTGGGTGTTATGAATAATGCTGCTGGTGAATATTTCTGCACAACGTGCCATATGGGCATGTTTTCAGTTTTCTTGGGTACATACCTAGGAAATGGAATTGTTGGGTCATAGGTACTTTTACATATAACTTTTAAAAAAACTAAAAACTTTTCCAAAGTGACTGCACCATTTCACATTCCCATCTGCCTAGGAGGGATTTGATTTCTCTTTCTCCTTATCAGCACTTATCCTGGTCAGTCCTTTTTATTACAGCCATTGATGTGGGTGTGGAGAGCATTCTCACGTGGTTCTGATTTGCCTTTCTCTGTCGACTGTGTTTTGCATTTTCTCATGCTGTTCTTGACCATCGAAATATTTTCTTTGGTTGAAATATTTTCTTTCGGTTTCTATTGAACTCTCTTTCCCATTTTAAAATGGATTATTGGGACGCCTGGGTGGCTCAGTTGGTTAAGCGGCTGCCTTTGGCTCAGGTCATGATCCCAGTGTCCTGGGATCGAGTCCCACATCAGGCTCCTAGCTTAGCAGGAAGCCTGCTTCTCCCTCTGCCTCTGCTTGCTCGTGCTGTCTCTCTCTCTCTGACAAATAAATAAAATCTTAAAAAAAAAACATTTAGAAGTGTTAGTAAATTAACTGTGGTTTAAAAAAGTGGATTATTAGTTTTATTGAGTTGTAAGCGTTCTTGATGTATTTTAAATACAAGTCCTTATCAGATATATGATTTACAAGTCTTTTTCACCTAGATACAGTACTTTATTTTTTTGTTATAATATTTTTAAGAGATGCAAACTTCAAAGTGAAGTTTCCGTGAGGTACTCTTACCAGGCCAACCATGATTCACCTTGTTTCACAATAATTATATAAGTACCTTGAATATTTGGAAAATGTAGATAAGCACAAAACAAGGTCGTTCCAGAGATAATCTTCGGTGACATCTTTTTGCTTATATCCTTTTGGTTCTTTCTGTGACATATACAGCATTTATTAAAAAATAAAAAATAAAAATGGGGCCATTTAAATAATAGTACCAACATTAGTCTCAATCATTCCGGGTCTTGGATGGGAAGCAAGACACAAAGACCTCTGTATGATTTTAAAAATAACAGATTAATTTATTAAAATAACTCTTGGTTATGCCTCCTGTTAGTGATAGAGGACGAGGGTTGGGTCTTCTCTTCAGAGGAAGGTACCGGCTGGGTAATGGAATTAGTGCTAGAAAGGAGTGTTCCCCAAGGGGGTACCGTGGAAGGGCCCCTCTCAGAGCACGATGCGGGAGACTCTTCCCCAAACAATCCCCATTCCGCAGGGGGCCAGGGCGTTTGTCCCCCGAGGCCTGGCTGCCTCTTCCGGCGGTGCCGGTCGGTGGCCTCGCCTCTCACCGCCCACCCTGGTCCTGGACCTCCTGCGTCCCCGTCGCTTGGTGCAGGACTCAGAAGGGCCGCGCGGAGGTGCCTCCGGCAGTCCTGCAGCTCCAACCGCTCTTCGGCCGCTCCCCGGCGGCCGCACCCGCGTCTAGAGCAGCCTGTGCTCGGCCCGGGGTCGATCCAGAACCTCCTGGGCGAGGTGAGGATACCTTCATTTCCTCCCACCCCATGATCTGCTCGACGTGAAACGGCCCGAGTTTTATTTTACTTGCTGTGGTAGCCTCTTTGTCCGCACCCAGGTTTAGGTGGAGGCCACCAGCCGGAACGGCACGGGTCACGGACGGAGCCTCCCGCCCGGGAACAAGGCCGGCCGCGCGGCGCCTAGGCTCCGCGCCTCCCCGCAAGTCCGGCAGGCAGGGGGGGAGGCGCCGAGACGCCGGAACCACCCCCCGCCCCGGCCCCGAGGGAAGCGCCGTCACCCCGAGGTGGGCTCGCCGCAGGGGCGGGGGACAGCGCATCCGGGTGAGCGCGAGGCGCCCCCGCCTCCCCCGCGCAGCCGCACGGGCCGCCGCCGCTGCCGCCGCCGAGCACGCCAAGCGCTGAGAGCCCTGCGCCCGAGCGGCCTGCGCGGGCGGCCTTGCGGCCCCGGCCCGCCGCGTGAGGCGGCCCAGAGCGAGCAGCAGCGGCGGCGACATGCGGGGCGGCTCGGAGTAGCGCGCCGAGCCCGCGAGGCCCGGCGCGGAGGCGGGGGCGGGCGCGGCGGAGGCGGGGCCCGCGCCGGGCCCGCCCGCCCGCCCGGGGAGCCGCCGGCAGTGGCCGAGAAGGCGGCGCGGCGGACGGCGGCCCGAGAGTAGCGCCCGCGCTGCGGCCCGCGGGACCGCGCCGCGACCGCCCGGGCCGGCCCCGAGGAGCGCCCGCCGCCGCCGCCGCGCGCGGAGCGAGGTGAGTGTCTGCCCGCGCCCGGGCCGTCCCGGAGCCGGGGCCGCTAACGCGGGGCCGGGGGAGAAGGAGGAGGAGGCCGGGCCGCGTCCGCGACTCCCGTCCTTTGTGGCCGCCGGGGCCGGGACCGGGGCCGGGGCCGGGGCGCGGGCGCGCTCGGCGCGGGGTCCGAGTCGGGGACTCCGGGGCTGCCGGACACGCGGCGCCTCTGGCTGGTAACTGCGGCGAGCAGCGAGTTTCCGTCCTAGTTTGTCATTGAGTTAGAACCGTTTTTCTTTAGAAGACGGAAGTTTGTTTTATTGACCAGAAATCCAGCTAAATATGGCTTCTGGGTCCGGCCCGGCTTGTGGTACTTGGAGCGGTGGTGCCGGGCTGACCCTCGCCGGGCCAGCGCGACGGGGGAGGGGAGGACACGCGGGCCGCCCGGGGCGGGGGCTTCCCGGCTCACTGCCCGCGCAGCGGACCGGGCCCTGGTTTAGCAAAGGTCTGTGGATGGAAGTAGCGGGCTTTAGGTAATGTGGCAGCTCTTCCTGGAAGAATGAATGAATGAAATGTCATTTACTCATACAGTCAACACAATGCCCATTAAAGCTTTGCCAGGAGTCGTGATGATGTGCATTGTCATTGCCTCTCTGACCTGATCACTCTGGCTAAATGAGGGTCCTCCCTCCTCCAAACTTATGACCTTGGACTCATTTTCAAAGCCACTGAACTAACCAGCCCTTCAACCAAAAGCGCTTGGGATTTTCTGGCAAGCATGGACAATAGGCAAAGTAGTCTTTGGGATTGTGTACTGTTCCTGGAGGGCAGAGAATCTTACTTTAATCATACCTTTTGCTTCGTATATTAATTTGTAATAATTCCTGTCAGGAACCCTGAGAAGGGGTGTGTGTATGGGGGCAGGGGGTCTTGTCCTCATTTCACAGGGGAAGAAGTTGAGGCCTTAAGAAGTTGTAACTTTACGGTCACAAGCTAAGCGGCAGAACTGGAATTCAAACCTATACTTTTAATTCGATACTCTTTACATCATATCTTTGTCTACACCTGGATTGTCCATTGTGGTAGCTACTGACCACATAAGGCTATTTAAATTAATTAAAGTTAATTTAAAAATCATTCGGGGCGCTTGGGTGGCTCAGTGGGTTAAGCCTCTGCCTTCTGCTCAGGTCATTATCTCAGGGTCCTGGGATCCAGCTCCGCTTTGGGCTCCCTGCTCTGCGTGAATCCTGCCCACCCCCCACCCAAGCCTGTCTCTCTGCCTACTTGTGACCTCTCTCTCTCTGTCAAATAAATAAATAAGTAAATAAATAAAATCTATAAAGAAAAATCATTTGGCTCCTCAGTTGCACTAGCTGCTTGTCAAGTGTTGAGTAGCCAGATGTGGCTGGTGACTGCTATTTACCAGTGCTTATCAGGACCTTATATCCATTTATTTTATTACGAAAATAAGTATTTACTGAGTGCCATCTATGAAGCAGAGTTTTAAGTCTTGTGTGTACTGTGGTGAACAAGAGAAACAGAATGTCCTTGCCTTTTGGAGCTTGCTTTTTAAATGACAGTTTGAGTGATGTTTCCATGGTACTTTAGAACCTTACTAATTGAAAGTGCTTGTCTTCTGGAAGTTTGGAAGAAATGCAGAATCTCAGGTCCCAAACCACATCAACCAAATGAGTACCTGTTAAAGTGATTTATCAGATCACAGCTGATAGCTTACAGATCTGTTTCAGGTGATTTGTTCAGAACACCAGTGATACCCAGGTTTAACAGATGTCTTGATGGATTGTTTAGTAGGTCTTTTATTTACTTGAGACAGAGCGTGCTTGCAAGCATGAGTGGGGTGAATGGCAGAGGTAGAAGCAGACTTCCCCCTGAGCAGGAAGCCCAATGTGGGGCTAGATTCCAGGACTCTGGGATCATGGCCTGAGCAGAAGACAGACGCTTAACCAACTGAGCCACCCAGGCACGCCTTCCCTTCGTAGGGCTTTTAAGAAGCAGGTTCTAAAACTCTTGGGACCACTCACCATTTATGTAAATACTTATCAAACCCCCGGCTTCTCCAATAGAATACAAGCTTCATGAGAGCAGAGATTGTGTCTTACTTTTCTAGCTGTGTACCCCAAAGATTTCACAGTGCCTGGTAAGCAGTAGGCACTCAGTAAATGCTTGCTGAGTGTATGAATGGTCTTGCTAGGAAGTCAGGACCCGTTGTTAAACTCAAGCAATAGCAATTAAGTTAGTTTTCATGGCCCTAGGTAAGAGCATGGGACCAGAGTCAAAAACAAAGCTCTCTGTAGCTTTTCAGCTCCAAGCTCCGATTGCCATGGCCTGAGTTTTACTCTTGGCTCACTTGCATGTGCCCTATTTCTCTTTTTTTAATAATATACTACTACATATTTAAATCTCAATCACCTGTTAATCCTGTATATAGGCATATATCTCTATATACATATGTAGGTAAATACATTTTTTAAACCAAATTCCAGACTTTATTTGGATTTCACCAGTTTTTCCATTAATACTCTTTATGTTCCAGAATCCAGTCCAAGGTACCACATTGCATTTAGTAGTTATGTCTCCTTAGTCTTTGGTCTGTGGCAATTTCTTGTTTTTTATAACTTTGGTTGTCTTGAGGAGTACTGTCCTGGTTCTTTGATGGGCAGCGTTCTGTAGACCAGATAGGATCATTCAGTTCTGGGAAAAGTCTCTCGTATTCAGGAAAATAAGGCTGTGAAAAGAATAACTCTTTTTGCTCTTGTTTGTTTATGTAATATATATACATCTATTATGCTTATGTAACAACATACACTTCAGTACTTCTTTTCAGTAACAGATTTCTTGGGATGCAGTTTCTCATTTGTTGAGATTCAGAAGAGTATTATAGCATTGCAGTTGTGATCCACTATTTTAAAGTACACTGAGTTTTTATTTTTGTGATGGGATAAGAGCTGGGCTGAGGTGGAGGAACAAGGGAAAAGGAGATTGTCTGAAATAGACAGTAGGTTAGAGAGGGACCAAGGCAAATGGAGTGACAGAAAATGGAGGAAGACGAGTGAGCATCTGCACAGAAGAGAACCAGGAATGAATACTTACTGTTTGCCCACTTATTCAGTTAATATTTATTGAATGCTTCTTGTGTGCCGGTCCCAGTACTAGTCAAGATATCCGAAAGTGGGGCAGCATTAAGGAAATAAACATGAAGATAAGTATATAATAATTACCACTTGTGATGAGTACTATAAAGAAAAAGTAAAGGATGTTGGAGAGAATGTGGGTGGGGGAACTGCTGCTTTTGGTTGGCTGGGTTGGTGAGGAAGGCTTCTTTGAGTAAATGACATTTGAACTCCTCTCTGTAACTTTTGGGGACCTTCCATACTTACTCCACACTGTTTGTTCCATAGTTCTCTTATTTCACAACACGCACACACACACATGCCTCGTTCTCCATAGGAACTATGCTTATTTCAGCTTTGTGTCTTTATATATGATTTCTTCCCAAGGTGCCCCTCTTTCTTCTGCTTGTTGAAGTACTACCTCTTGTTCAAGTATTTGCTCAAATCCCATCTCTTTTATTAAGTCTTTCACTGTTGATTTATGCCTCTGTTTGTCATTCTGCTTAAGTGAATATGGTGTTTGAGGGTAGCGATAATATTTTACGTTTATATCTGTGTGTCTTCACTTAGTCCCGCACAAAGCCAGGATTAATAAAGCGTTGTTAAGAGGCTAGATCCGTTCTCAAGTGTTAATATTTGGGTGATAAACCTTAGAGCAGTGAGTGAAGGTCCAGTTTTTGTTTTTGTTTTTTTAATTTAAAGACTTTATTTATTTATTTGTCAGAGAGGGAGAAAGAACACAACCAGGGGAGCTGCAGGCAGGGGGAGAAGTAGGTTCCCCGCTGAGTAGGGAGCCCAATGAGGGACTTGATTCCAGGACCCTGGGATCATGACCTGAGCTGAAGGCAGGTGCTTAACCAGCTGAGCCACCCTGGCATCCCCAATTTTTTTAAATTAAACTTTTTTTGCCATAATTGTAGATCCACATGCAGTTAAAAAAATTCAGAAACATCCTATTTACCCTTTACCAGTTGCTCCCAGTGGTATCATTTTGTAAAGCTATAGTACAATATAGTACATGACAGTATCATTGATTGAGTCAAGATATAGAACATTTCCTTCTTTTTTTTTTTTTTTAAGATTTTATTTATTTATCTGATAGAGATCACAAGCAGGCAGAGAGGCAGGGAGAGAGAGAGGAGGAAGCAGGCTCTCCGCCAAGCAGAGAGCCCGATGCGGGGCTCGATCCCAGGATTCTGGGATCATGACCTGAGCCGAAGGCAGAGGCTTTAACCCACTGAGCCACCCAGGCGCCCCAAGATACAGAACATTTCCTTTACAAGGTTTCTGCATGTTGTTCTGTAGGGACACCCACTTGCTTCCTACTGCTACCTGCTCCTTAAGCCCCGACAATCACTCATCGGTTCTCCATTTCTGTGATTGTGTCATTTCAAAAATGTTTTGTAAATGGAATCATACAGTAAGTACCTTTTGGAATTGGCTTTTTATCACTCAGCATAATTGTCTAGAGTTTCATCCCGGTTGTTGTGTTTATTGATAGTTGATTCTTCTGTCTTGCTGAGTAGTACTTCACAGTATGGATGTGCTTTTATGGTTCTTTCAACTATTTATCTTTTGAAGGACATCTGGTTGTTTCTGGTTTTTGCTGTTCTGGCACCCTTTGTTGAAAAGGCAACATCTTTCCTCCGTTGAATTGGTTGTATCTTTGTAAAAAAATCAGTTGGGTGTATTTGTGAGTCTATTCCTGGGTTCTCTCTTCTGTTCCATTGATCTGTGTGTCCCTCCACCACTATCACACAGTCTTGGTTATGGTGCTGTATAATAAGTTGTAAGTTGGTGTAGACTGATTTCCTCCCACATCTTTTTCAGAATTGTTTTAACTACTTTTGTTTCTTTGCCTATCCATATAATTTGTAGAGTAATCTTGTCTGTATTTACAAAAAAATCTTGCTGGGATTTTGATAGGCATTGTAGTAGACCTGTTTATCATCTGGGAAGGATTGCCATTTTACTATATTGTATCTTCCAATCTATAAGCATGGTATGTCTTTCCATTTGAATCTTCATATCATTGTGTAGTTTTATCATACAAGTCTGCTTTATTAAATTTTTAAAAAATTTTTATTTATTTATTTGACAGAGATCACAACTAGGCAGAGAGGCAGGCAGAGAAAGAGAGGAGGAAGCAGGCTCCCCACGGAGCAGAGAGCCCCATGTGGGGCTCGATCCCAGGACTCTGAGATGAGATCATGACCTGAGCTGAAGGCAGAGACTTTAACCCACTGAGCCACCCAGGTGCGCCCTGCTTTATTAAATTTTTTTGGATTTGTTATGTTAGGTTTACATTTTTATTTCAAACAGTTGAAAATGATACTGTATTTTAAATTTTGGTGTCCATGGGTTGATAGCTAATATAGAGAAACATTAACTTTCTTGGGTCAATCTTGGATTCTGCAATCTTGCTGAACCCATTGATTCTAGGAGTTTTTCTGTAGTTTCCTTGTGATTTTCTAAATAGATAACTGTGTCATGTTTACATAGTGGCAGTTTTATTTCTTTTCAGTATGCCTTTGATTTCCTCTTGCCTTCTTGCACTGCCTAAAACTTCCAGTACTATGTTGAATAAGGATAGTGAAGAGGACATCTTTGCTTTGTTCCTGATCTTAGGGGAGAGTATTTAGTTTTTCACCATGTTTTGGGCCATTCTCAGCTTATCTGCGGTGGTACTATTGGCTAGAAATGCCTGGGACCACTCATTTGGTGAGCCACCGCAGACCTTTCCCCTTTGGGAGCCAGAGCTGTGGCTGGACCGGCCCTTGTGGTTCTCTTGATTGCAAGACACACCTCAGCAACAACCATTGGTGAAAGGTGGAAAAGATAAGATTTATTACACATAGGTCCTGTGGTACTCCACAAGCCTGGGGCCACACAGTGAGGTTGCAGATAGAACATGCAGACCTGGGGTTCTGCTTTTAATGGGGTAGTAGAGGGTGAGGTGTCTAGGGTTTTGCAGGTTCACTCTTGATTGGTGAATTTAAAACATAGGAGTGAAAATTAGGGATGGGAAGGGAAAGAAAGCTGCCAAATGGTTAGTTTTGTAAGTCGGATAGCACTTACTAAAAAAGGGCTGATAGGGACTTCATGGGTGGGGCAGCCTGGCTTTTTATCTAATTGTGTAGTTGGCATTGTGTTTATTCAAGATGCATGTCTTTCAGGTGTGTGCCTGGACAATCAAAAGCTTAATGTCAAGCATTTATACTATTGAAAAAGCTAATTATCAGGCACCTACACTATATTAAGTGTAGTGTTAACTGTAGGTTTTTTGGTAGATATGGTATCTAAAGTTGAGGAAGTTGCCCACTATTCCTGTCTTTGAGAGTTTTTATCATGAGTGGGTGTTGAATTTTTGCCAAGCGCTTTTTGTGCATTGATACAGTATGTGATTTTCCTTCTTAAGCATAGGATTGCAGTGGATTATTTTGATTGATTTTTGAGTTGAACCAACATTGCATCCCTGGAATAAACCCCACTTGGTCATGGTTTATAATTCTTTTTTTTTTTCTTTTAAATATTTTTTTTAAAGATTTTTATTTATTTATTTGACAGAGATCACAAGTAGGCAGAGAGGCAGGCAGAGAGAGAGGAAGGGAAGCAGGCTTCCCTGGTGAGCAGAGAGCCTGATGCGGGGCTCGATCCCAGGACCCTGAGATCATGACCTGAGCCGAAGGCAGAGGCTTTAACCCACTGAGCCACCCAGGGGCCCCAAGGTCATGGTGTATAATTCTATATATTGCTGAATTCTTTTTACTAATATTTTGTTAAGGATTTTTTGCATTAAATTCATGAGGACATTTAGCACTATACCTTTCCATCTCCACATTGTTTCAGCTGAATTTGTCCCACAAATAGTGATACATTATTATTTTTTTTAATTTGGTTCCCTTTTTTTTAAAAATTTCTCTTGAGATTTCTTTCACCTGTGGTTATTTAGAAGTGTGTTGTTTAGTTTCCAGGTGTTTAGAGATATGTTATTATCTTTCTGTTGATTTCTAGTTTAATGCCATTATGATTGGAGAACACACTGAATGATGTTGTGATTTCAGTTTTAAATTTGTTGAGGCTCATTTTATGACTCAAAATATGGTCTGCCTTGCTGTATGTTCTGTGGCTATTTGAATAAAGTATGTTTTCTACTATTCTTGAGTGGATTGTTCAGTTAGAACCTGTTGGTTGTGTTGTTGACTTCTTCTGTACCCTTGTTGGTTTTCTGGCTGGCTAGTCTGTCAGATTTTGGGAGAAGGGTGTTGAAGCCTCTAACTGTATTTGTACATTTTTAGTTTTACATATTTTGCACCTCTCTGGTACATACATATCTAGGGTTGCTTTGTTTTCTTGGTGCATTGACCCTTTCTATCATTACATAATGTTCTTCTTTGTCTCTAGTGATTTTCTTTGCTCTGAATGCTATTTTATCTGATAATAATACTACCACTACTTTTATTTTTCTTTGATTGTTTTTCTCTGTTTGGGATATATATCTTTTTCTATCCTTTTACTTTTAGCTCCCATGCTTGGTTATATTTGAAGTAAGTTTTTTGTAGACAACAAACTGTTTGGTCATGTCTTTTTTAAAAAGTTTTTAAAGATTTCAGGTGTGTGCCTGGATAATCAAAAGATTATCTAATTATTTATTAGAGCATGTGCGTGTGCAAACACACATGAGCAGGGGTAGGGGCAGAGCGAAAGGGAGAAGCAGACTCCCTACTAAACAGGGAGCCCAACTAGAGACTCCATTCCTGGACCCTGGAATGATGACCTGAGCCGAAGGCAGACCCTTGATTGAGCCATCCAGGTGCCCAGGTCATGTCTTTTAATCCATTCTGCCAATTTCTGTCTTTTCATTGACACTTTAGGCCATTTACGTTTTTTTTTTTTTTTAAAGATTTTATTTATTTATTTATTTGACAGACAGAGATCACAAGCAGGCAGAGAGGCAGGCAGAGAGAGAGGAGGAAGCAGGCTCCCTGCTGAGCAGAGAGCCCGATGCGGGGCTCGATCCCAGGACCCTGAGATCATGACCTGAGCCGAAGGCAGTGGCTTAACCCACTGAGCCACCCAGGTGCCCCTAGGCCATTTATGTTTAATGTAATTATTTTTCTGTTAGGACTTAAGTCAGCCATTTTTTTTGTTTTTTGTTTGTGCCTTCTGCTTTTTGTTTTTCTGGGTATTTTTTCCTTGGCTTACTGTGGATTGCTTAAACATTTTATAAAAAATCCGTTTTGAATAGTTTTTGAGCATTTTTTGGGTATTTTTTTGTTTAAAAAAATTCAAGGGTTTTTGATATTTTATCATATATATACACAACTTACTGTGTACTGGTGTCATCATTTTACCTGTTTAAGTGAAGTATAGGAACCTTACTTCCTCTTACATCCCTTTACCCTCCCCAATTTTAATAAAATTGTAAATATTTCTTCTACATACAATTAGAAGTACATTAGACAGTGTTATAGATTTTGCTTCTACAGTCAAACATAAATAAGAAAACTCAAGGGGAGGAGAAAAGTCTGTTTTACCTTTATTTTTGCTTACTGGGTTTTCTCTTAATTTCTTAAGATTCATTATTTTTTCATTTCTTTTCATTTTAAAAAGTTTGGCCATTCTTTAGGTTAAGTCTGCCAGTGACAAATTCTTAGTTTTTCCTTATTTGAGAATGTCTTGATTTCTTCTTCATTCCTGAATACTTTCTCTCGCCATAGCATTCTGTCTTGTTTTTTCTTTCAGCACTTGAAAAATATGTTACCACTTCTTCTGGCCTCTGTAGTTTCTGATGCGAAATTCATATTGATTCACTTATCCCTCTGTGATTAGGGGGTCACTGTTGTCAGGATTTTTTTTTTTTTTTTTTTTTTTTTTTTTTTTTTTTTACTTTAGTTTTCAGAAGTTTAATTATGATTCATCTTGTTGTGGATCTCTTTCAGTTTATCCTTTTTGGGGTTCACTCAGTTTCCTGAATCTGTAGGTTTATGTCTTTTTCCAGATGTTGGAAAATTTTCACCATTATTTGAGTACATTTTCAGCCCAGCCCTCTCTCTTTCTCCTCTCTTTTCAAGATTGATGACTTGATTAGTAAATTTTTATTATGGTCCCACAGGTCTGTTTATTTTTCTTTATTTTCTCTGGTCAGATTAATTTCTGTTTCTCTATCTTCTAGTTTAATTTCTCTGTTCCTTCCATTCTGCTTTTGAGCCCACCCCTTATCTTCTGTTTTTTTTCTAAGGTTATTTATTTTTAATTTGTTTCAAACATGTTTGAAATTGTCAAAGCATTTCTGCCATAGCTGTGTTATAATCATTAGCAGATATTTCCAGCAAATCTGTGATTATGGTTTTGGTGTCCACGGTTGTCTTTTTCATTGAATTTGAGTTTATCCTGTTTTGGTGTGACGGGTGTTTTTGTTTGTTTGTTTGTTTTTTAATTAAAACCTGGAAATTTTCATAGTCCACGAAATTTTGGATCTTAGTTAAGGCTCTGTTTTAGCTGGCTTTTTTTTGACACCACTCCAGTAGGGGAAAGAGACAGACAACATGTGGTACTCCACTGTTATTGCTTAGAAGAATTAGGTTTGCAGGTTCCCCACTTGGCCTGTCTTCACCCAGAAGTGGAGTGTTTTGTTTGCCAGGTGAGGATAGAGATCCAGGATTTCTGGGGTGATGGTGTGGAAAGGTGCCTTGATCCCAGCTGACATGGATGAAAGCCTGGGCTCCCTATTCGGCTATCACAGCATCACCCTAATGTTACAGCTTGGTGAAAATATGGAAGGCTAAGCTACCCACCTGGCCTAGGTGGGATCACGGTTTTTCCTGTGGTGTTTGTCTGAAGTAGAGTTTTTTTTTTTTTTTTTTTTTTTTGGTAAGAGTTTTCCTGTCTTGCTAGGATGTCCCATTTCTGGTCCTTTGGTTAGAAGGAGCGGGCTTTTGTTGGGGCTTTTTTTGTCTGCACCTTTTGGCATTTCCAGGTTGCCAGCTTATTCGGGTCCAAGTCTGGGATATATGAGGCAAAAATAAAACCCAGAAAACTCACCATTGTGTTGTTCCTCAGGTCCTGAGGTCCCTAGCCAGCCTACCACCTTCTCTGCACACTTAATAGTCTTATGTTTGTTTTATATGTAATATTCAGAATTTTTACTCATACTCAATGGGAGGAATAGGGAAAAATACATCTACTTCATCTTCCCAGAAGCAAACATCCCTAAAGGATCAGTTTTTAACATTTTCTCTTGGTCGTGGGCTGATTCTTTTCCAACATGTAAAAAATGATTTATGTGATAAGTGAAATAAAAAACTTCTGATATGTAACTACCAAACTTTTTAAATCATTAGATTTTGTAGATGTAAAATTTCTGTTAGATTGCTGTGAGTTTATAAATGCTTTCTTTCAATCTCTGCACATCCCTTTTCATGGAGTAGGCACAAGCGATTTGCTCTCCAGGGACTACACTTAGACTAGCACTGCCTTGGGTATACTACTTGATTTTTTCCTAAGTTATAAATCAGTGATTAGCAGTTCAGCTTAGTTCTGCTCTGCTGTTTTCCTTGTATTTTTGTAGGTATATTCTCAGTGTGAAACCTTTTTAGTTCTTAAGGAGAAGGAATGCTTGGGATTGTTCAGGGTAGCTATAGTAATGGTGTTGAGTATTGAGAGTGCATCTCTGGTTTTATGGGACCCATTTCTCCTTTAATTTTTAGAATCCTTCAAATTTGTTATAAAATAAGTGCTTGTAAATGCCTGTAAGAATCTTTTGCAGTCGTCGCAATTTATGACTTCTGAGGTTACACAGAGAACCTATGATTGTTTTTGGTTCTGTAAAGATGTCTAAGTATAGGTTTCAGTATGTTTTTGTTGTTGTTGACAACCTCAGCTGCAGGACAGACACTAAGGGGTACGAGGCGAAGCCTTCTGGGGAGCCATGAGGTGATTTAAAGGCCGTTCCTCAGGGTAGGATGATTTTCAGTATATTTTTGTGTCTTTGCTAGTTATGACTTCCTTCTCATTAAAAAAAAGTTTATTTGAAATATCAGTTCAGTTATTAAAAGGAGCAGAATTTATATTCCATTGGGAGACCCACATGTTCAGTTACTGAGTTGTTCTTTGAAAACTACACATTGCGTTTTATAATTTATTGTTTTCCTTAGTTAAAATTTCTGGCAATGTCGTAACTCTCATTTTTCTATCCCTAGGAATAATTGGGTTGTTAGTACAAACTTTACTGTTATCCCCAAGTTCCTGTGCATTGCAGGGATTTCAGGGGGTAAGAGCGCAGCACTGTCGTGGTGAGGGCTGGCTGCTTCAGAGAGTGAAGTCCATCTATATTCTCATAATAAGATTATAAAACTTAATTTTTATTTTTGTTATTTTTAAAAATATTTATTTATTTGAGAGAGAATGAGTGCTGGGAGGGGCAGAAGGGGAGGGAGACAGACAAGCAGACTCTACTGAGCACAAGCCCAATGCCCCTGAGATCATGACCTGAGCCAAAACCAAGAGTCAGATGCTTAACTGACTGAGCCACCCAGGTGCTTCACAGAACTTAATTATTTTAGGTGTTTTTGTGCAAAGAGAGCACTATCTATTATAATTAAACTGTTGTAGGGATAATAGTCATGAGGGTTTCAACTTTTACTCAAATTAGAGACATAAGAGAACTAAAACACCTTTGCCACTGCCCATAGAAAATGGGGTTGGGATGGTCTTTGATCTGAAAGTTGGGAGGAGATTGAGAAAGTAGAGGGAAGAAGAGGATAGCTAATTGTAGGCTAACAGTCTTTGAACAGGGCTGGAAATCCTTTGATGAGCAACCTCTGGGGAATTTTAGTGCATGAACTATAAGGATGCTCCTGGAGAGAAAGGAGTTTTGTGGTGGAAGCTTTTGACTGGAAATGCCCCTGAGGAGGGAGGGTGTAATACTGGTAACTTAAGCTGGTGCTTATCAACTGGTGGTGTGTGCTCTTGCCTCAGAAGGGAAAGTTTGAAGAACATTAGGGGAAGAATGATTTGGTTCAGAAAGACTGGGATGTAGGCTATCGCTAATTGGAGAAGGGGCACTGAAACACAATGTGTATAGCACAGACCTGTGCCAAGTGCTGTTCTAAGACTTCTGCTTATATTAGTCTCTTAATTCTTTATAACAACCCTTGGAGGTAAATACTTTTATCGTTATCCCCATTGTACAGATGAAGTAACTGCAGCACAGAGATTAAAGTGGCGTATCTGGGCTCTGCATCTGTCCTGGTTCCTCTGTGTTTAGCATGGCAGTCTGGGTCCAGAGCTTATGGTCATAACCACCATACTACTGCCTTGTTAGAATAGGGTGGGCAAGATTGATAGGGGTTTTGAATACCAAGCAGAAGAGTGGATATTATTCGAAAGGCAGCCATTGAGGGATTTTGATGGGAGTATTGGTCGACATCAGAATTAAGCTTTAATGTACACATTTTAAAAGATTAGAGGTAGGAAAGGAGATTAATGCAATAGGTCAGTTGTGTAGGTTAAGAAAATACAGGTGCGTTTTTAGAGATGGGAGCACTTGTTGTCAGTGGGTTAAGGAAAGAGAGAAGTCAGTCACTCCACCTGTAAGAGGATGCCACCATTACCAGCAACAGAAAAATAAACAGTTTGTTTGAGGATGGTTAATGAGTGTGTCTTGAGGCATGTCCAGTTGCAGGTATCCGAAAGGGACTCCAGAAAGGTGGAGTTACCCTGCAGGCATCATATCATAGTTGCAGGACTTGATCTTGGGAGAAGAGGTAATGTCTGGAGGCACAGATGAGCATGATCTGCTTTGGGGTGGTGAAAACAGAGAGTGGTAGAGAGGACTAAGAAATGAACCTGAGGGAATGCTTACAGTTAGGACTCTAGAGGAGGAAAGAGTCTTTAACGTTCTCATCAAGCAAATATTTATTGAGCTCTACATGCTAGATAACTGTGATTACAAAGTGACTAAAACAGACGTGGTTTTGTACTGGCTATACGCTCCAGTGGGGTGGACAGAAATAGAAACAAGTAAATAGAGGAAATGACATTTTATTTTATTTTACTTTATTTTATTTTATTGGGAAATAACATTTTAGCTGAGACCCGGAGTTCAAAATATTTTTAATACAGAGAGTGGTAGCAAGGTTATAAAGAATAGTGTGTGTGGAGAGACCTTGTAGCAGAAGAGGACTCATTCTGTTTAATGAACTGTGAGATCAATGTGGTTAAAGGGCCACTGGTGCAAGGGAAAGAGGGTGAGCTGAAGGGAGAAAAATGGGCATGAGACAGATGTTGAGAGGAGATGATGCAGGACTGTAGTCTCAGTGCTCTTGAAAGGTTTTGAGCAGGAGAGAGCGCTGTTTTGAATTTTAAGCAGACCCCTGTTGCTGCAATGTGGAGAATGGATTTGGTCAAGAGGATAAGATGACTAAAAGAGAGATGTGGAAACCAGTTGGGAGAATTGCAGGGGGCTGGGCTAAAATGGTTACAGTGGATCTGAGGCCTAGGGCAGCACTAGGGTTTCTTTGAGCAAGCTGCTCTGGCTCTCCCGGGCCTTTCCCTTGGTGCCTCCCTTCCCCCCACCCCACTCCTCCCTTTATCATATCATGTATCAGGTTGACACTGTCAGTTTATCTGTGTCTCTTCTGGACTGAATTCCTTGGGCAGGGTTAGGGAGCTTGTTTTACTGGTCTGTTAAGCACCAGTCCCCACCACTGAGAAGTGATCAATAAGTGTTGAGAAATTCAGTGTGCTTATCTTCAAAGGTGTAAGACTATGGTAAGGTTTCAGAGTGAGTCTTTCTTCTGTTGTTTTTCTCCCAGGGAGAGACTCTGAGATCTGGGTTGGCTGGTGGCAGCATTACAGGGAAAGCATGTGCCGACTGGGGCCTGTGTGTCATTCAGAGGTGTTTCTAGGTCTCTAACTGCAGGAAGGTGTGTGTGATTTCCGTAGCAGGAGAATTGGAAGTGGGAAAAGTCCAGAAAGCCAAGGGAGACCTTATGAAGAATGGTAGGTACTGATACCAGTTCTGCTGAGCAGGCAGGAATGTGAAAGATTTCTTCCTATTTCTTGCTGTCTCTGCTCTCCACAGTTTTAACAGAGAGGTAGGAACAGAAATCACATCACATGTGCTAAGTGGGGACAGTGAGTGTGAACCATTCCTTGAAGGAAGTATTGTGAGGAGAAAAGGGGAGAGTGCAGCTTGAATTGGGGTAGTTGAGGGACATGTTTTTAAGGACAGGAATGAGCAGAGCCTGTTCTTTGTAAGCAGTGGGGGGGGGGGTGGCCGATGAGGCAGGGAAGTAGGATGCATAAGAGTCAGTTGGCCCGGGGCAGGGGAAGGGTAGTCTGGTGCATGGGAGAGGATAAATACCCATTGAAAGAGGGGGTCCTAGGATTTTGCCATTTGGGTGTGCTCATTCAGTGGTGGCAGAGGATCCTAGTTTACCAGAGAAGCCAGGAATCCTGATTTGTCAAGCAAAGTGTACCAATTTGTAAATATTGACAAGTCCGTTTTTAAGAATATTTTTTTGGAGAGGGGAGAGACAAAAGGCTCTTCTCTGGGCACAGTCGACTTGAAAGTTACCGCAGGAAAACGGGCTAGTGAAGTCAGTTGGCAAGTGTGGAAGAGGAGAGGGGGAATTGTGCAGCAAGGCTTCCAAGGTTGTGGAACAGGGTGCAGGTAAGTGAGGAACATGATCCTTGGAAAGCAGGAAGGACTCTGAGAGGGGAGCAAAGGGAATGTGAGGTGAAAGTGAGGTCAGGGGACTTTTGTCCCAGGAAGTGAGATGGTAGAGTCAGTGGCCAGGACTACGGTGAGCTGTCTCCAGGGGCGCATACAGGAAGGGGGTGGTGAGGGCAGTGCAGGAGAGGAATTTTCAGAGAGCATGAGGGCCTCACCTGGCTACTTAGCATGGCTGTGCAGTTGATTCAGCCAGCCTTGTTTCAGAACTTTGTAATGTTAACATCCTGGATATTGAAGCAGGAAAAGTGACGGTGGGACTTGTCTAGGGTGAGGGATTGAAAGGCTGAAGATGTCCAAAAGGGGACAGGTTTTGTGTGTGTGTCAAAAAGGGCATAATCACAAAAGTTACATGACTTCTAGGTTGGTAGCTAACTAAGCACGTGAAACTAGAAACCTGGTTAGATGGGACAGGACAGGACTTGGAAGCAGTTGGGGGAGAGCCAGTTTGGCAGGATAGGGGAGGTCTAAGCAGCAGGTGGTCAGGAGATGGGGGTTGAGTGATGGTTTGCATCTGGCTTTGGTTTTGGCTGAAGTGTCAGTTTACAGTGTTGATAAGCAGCTTGGTGTTGGGCCCTGAGACAGAACACAGAGCACCAGGATTGAAGCTGCGAGGACAAAGTGGTTAGAAGTTGCCTTGATCACTGGAACAACAGGATTGAGGGAGGTAGGAGGTGGAGAGGAAGATGGTGGATTCAGTGCCAACATCAGCTCACTGAGGAAGTTGGATGATCCCTTGAAGATCAGTCTCCTAATATAAGGGTACATCTTTTTGGGGGGCAGAGGTGTTAAATTATGTAGCAAATTTGACTAATCTACAATTCAGATTTAACTATCACAATATGCTATTGTGTAATATATGAAATATCCTATGTGAAATACTCTTCTGTGTAACAAAAAGTAATAAAATAATAAACATAAAAAGATTTGGATTGAGCCGTGAGCCGTTTTGATTAGGGTTGGCAAGGTGGCGCCTACCAGGGATTCATTTTACTTAACACCCACAGGTGTGCTCGATTGCTGGTCCTGACCTGTTCTGTTCTCATTTACCAGCAACTCCCAGACTTGTGAGAAGTGGCATTTACTAACATGGTCATGCCATCACTTGGGAGCCTTAAAGTACTTGCAGTATCATTTTCTGAGTGGTCAGGGGCTTGAAAAAGGTCTTCAAATTTCTCTTAAACTTTCAGCAGTACAAGACTACCAGTTTGTTTAATAACCCGCCCTTAAATCAGTGATGACAAGCTGCTGCCTGTGTACTCGCCACCATCCAAACAAAAACTAAACTTCAAAAAAAATAATAATAATGAGTTTAGGGATGCTTTCTTCTCCTCCTCTAATGTCCATATATTTCTGTATAAAAAATACTACTGAGAAACTAAGAAGAATAAGGTAAAAATTTTCTTTGCATTATTAAATCTAACTGGAATTTTTCTTAATAGAAAAACAGTAATATGTTTGTGTGGTAAAATATCCTGACCATACCAAAAGGTATACAGTGAAAAGTAATTCTTCCGCCTTGGGGTTTTTTAAAATTTTATTTTATTTAATTTTATTTATTTATTTTTATTTGAACATTGTAAATGGAAGACACCTATATTTCTGGGCCAGGTGAAAGTTGACTCAAAATTTCTTGTGTGAATTAGAATATTATGAAGGGATATGATAATTAAGCCAGAGGGGAAATAAACCCACCAATTGGATGTGATTTGCTAGTGGCATTTTTAAAAAAAGTTAAATTTGGGATGCATTTTGAGAAATGGTAGAAAGTAGAGAATGTGTATTTTAGAAAGAGAAGATATTATAGAGACTAGAGAAATGGGGGGAATTTGAGGAAAATTTAGGATACTGAGTGCTGGATGTAGAAGTTATGGTAGATTATGTCAGAGTGGAGAGAAGTACAAAGTCACTTAACATGAGTTTATCTGAGTCCTGAACTGGGCTAAACTCCTTTTCTTCAGTGATGCAACATGGAAGCTAAAAACAGTAGCTTGATTCAGATTGGGGGGAAGGTGGAAATAGGTAGTTAAGTCAAAGCAGATGGGATTTAGTGATTTAGACTTGGATAGTAAAAATAGAATTTTTGGAAAATGTTGACTTTAAACCTGAACCAGACCTGTTGGATAACTGTTACACCGTTCTGTTACCTCTGAATAGTTTCTGCTCTTACTTGCTATTGAGCTGTAACAGAGTTTACCTTCTATAGGCCAAAGTGTGCTGACCTAGGGAAAAGAATTTCCACCAGAGAGAGTGAGAGGGGGAAGGCCTCCCCCTTTGTGTTCTTGTATAGATGTCACCAGTGTACCTGAGGTTATGCTTTTTATCATGTAAGTCTTTGAAAGAGGTCTCATAAAACTCCTTGCCCTGTCATTTCACTAGGCAGAAAGTGTCACTGGGCAAGTAGTTGGGCTCTCTCCTTCCCATGTAACTGAACCTCTCCAGTGATGGGTTGACCAGATCTCTGGGGCAGTCCTTCCTATCCCTACACTGGAAAAAACTGCCCCATTGCTTCACAACTTAGCCTTCTGGCCTCCCCGATACTTCCAGAAACACTTCTCTAAGACTTCCTTTTTTATCCTTACAGAGTCCCAGTTCTACTCTTCTTGAGTCTCAGCACAGTACCTTTGCTGTATTCCAGTGACTGATCTTAGTTGGCCTCTCAGTTGGGTTCTTTAGCTGCAAGCAGTAGAATTCAGCTCTACCTTACTTAAGCAAGAGGTAAATTATTGGAAAGGAATTAGAAACTGAATTGACAAGACTACTAGAGAACCCAGATTGGGGGACTGGGAAACAAAATTACAGGAATGATCTCCCCTGGGATGTCACCACTGGAATGATGAACTCCACTTGTTTCTTTCATCTTTGCAAGTAACTTGCTCAAGATTTCAGACCCCATGGGCGCCTGGTGGCTTAGTGGGTTAAGCCTCTGCCTTTGGCTCAGGTCATGATCTCAGGGTCCTGGGGTCAAGTCCCGCATTGGGCTCTCTGCTCAGCAAGGAGCCTGCTTCCTCCTCTCTCTCTCTCTCTGCCTGCCTCTCTGCCTACTTGTGATTTCTCTCTCTGTCAAATTTTATTTATTTATTTATTTATTTGTTTGTTTTTTAAATTTTATTTATTTATTTATTTGACAGAGATATCACAAGTAGGCGGAGAGGCAGGCAGAGAGAGAGAGGAAGAAGCAGGCTCCCCGCTGAGCAGAGAGCCCGATGTGGGGCTCGATCCCAGGACCCTGGGATCATGACCTGAGCTGAAGGCAGAGGCTTTAACCCACTGAGCCACCCAGGCGCCCCTCTCTGTCAAATTTAAAACAAACAAACAAACAAAAAAAACAACTCTTAAAAAAAAGATTTCAGACCCCTGGAGAGCACATCTGATTGGCTGAGCCTAGGTCTTGCTCAGTGGTGAAGGGAGGGATTTAGTTGTAGGAACTGCCTGGAGTCCCCGTGGTCTCCGAAGTGGGAAGGTAGATGGATGGGTTTGCATGTCAGCAAGACTGTACAAGACCAGGGAGATGTAATTCTTCAAAAGGAAATTAAGAAGGGGAAGCAAATGGATGCTGGACATCTAAAAAGAAATCTCTTCTACAGGGCCATTTTTGGTATTTGAAAAAAAATTTATGATTTTTTTTTTTCACGTCATAGTAGTTTACTTGTATGAGACAAATAATAGTGCTAGATACGATTTATACTCTGCCTGATCCCAGCCCTTTACATACTGCCCTTTTAATAGTCACGATAATCTTGTGCTGTGGGTAATCACTTGTGTGAACTTGATACAGGTGTCAGAGCCAGCTGCAAACCCAGGTAGTCTGGTGCTGCATTGCCTCTATGCTAATTAAAAAATTTCCATGAATTGTTAATACTTTTTTTAAAAAGATTTTATTCATTTGAGAGAGAGAATAAGTGAGACAGGAGAGGCAGAGGGAGATGGAGAAGTGGGCTCCCTCTTCAGCAGGGAGCCTGATGTGGGGCTCTATCTCAGAACCCTGAGATCATGACCTGAGTCCAAGGCAGATGCTTAACCCACTGAGCCACTCGGGAGCCCCGAATTAGTTAATACTTTTTATTTTTTTTTTAAAGATTTTATTTATTTATTTGACAGAGATAGATCACAAGTAGGCAGAGAGGCAGGCAGAGAGAGAGAGAGGGAAGCAGGCTCCCTGCTGAGCAGAGAGCCCGATGCGGGACTCGATCCCAGGAAACCTGAGATCACGACCTGAGCCAAGGCAGCGGCTTAACCCACTGAGCCACCCAGGCGCCCCTAGTTAATACTTTTAATTGGATTTGGATTTTATTTATTCTAGCGTACCTGTACATGCTTTTAAACAGTTTTGAAAACAAGTTTCTCTGTTTAATATACACAAGCATGTTATATAATTTACTCAAAGAGTTAGGCATTTCTTCCACTTCCCAAGGCTCTTTGCGCTGTAGATTAGGAATCATGGGTAGTTCTTTCCCAACCATGTCTCCTATTCTTCCCTCCTGTGTGGCAATCATTTTTGGACCCAAAATAATCTAAGACAATCATGGAAATCCTACTCCCTTTGCTAGGGATTGATTCAGAAATAGGGATGTTACCATTTTAGGCTGGAGAAAGTTTGCAGAAGCTTCTAAGAAAGACTTTTTCCCTTGACTTTTGCATGGGAAGAGGCCACCTCTCCGTGTAGACATTGCCATATGTGGAAATGAGCTCTGAGCTGCTGCTATAGCAATCTTGTTATCAAACCTAACGAGGAAACTAGCTCAACAGGATGGCAGAACTGAGAGAACTGTAGAGGGTTGAAGCTAAAGCTGCTTGGTTAAGCCAACCCTGAATTTCATCCTACCCATGGCCTACCAGTTATGTCTTTACATTTAAGCAGTTTGAGGTGTGATTACTGTTCACTTTACAGCAAATGGTGTCTCAACTGATGTAATGCGGAATTGCATAGGAAGAGATAAGATTTTTTCTGCTGAATGTTCAAAGTAAAATCATCAAGATACTGTTAAATAGGCTAGTACCCTAATCTGGCAAGGTAGTAACTGCATGAGTCAGAGTCGAAAAGGACCTGGGTTTTAGTTTCTCCTTTGCCATTAACTACCTATGTCACTGGATTTAAATTTCCTTATCAATAATAACAAGGAGATTGCCCCGGAGATGCTATATTTTTCATCTCAAATATTCTTTAATTTTGGAACCCATGAAAAATATCTAGCTAAACTTAATTAGGAATTAAGAAGATGTTTTCTGAAAAGCAGTGAGCCGTCTCAGATTTGTACTATAATCTAGTAGTGCCAAGACACTTGTTTTGTTCAACTTGTCTAAGTAGCACTGGCAAAATCTTTTAACGGTGTTATTAAAACTTTTTTTTTTTTTTTTTTTTTTTTTATCCTGAGGGCTTACAGTCAGCAGTACTAGGACATCTGGGTGGCTCAGTCATTAAGCATCTGCCTCAGCTCAGGTCATGATCCCAGGGTCCTGGGATCCATCCCTGCATCGGGCTCCCTGCTCAGCGGGAAGCCTGCTTCTCCCTCTCCCACTCCCCCTGCTTGTGTTCCCTCTCACTGTATCTCTCTCCGTCAAATAAATAAATAAAATCTTTTTTAAAAAATCAGCAGTAATTTTTTTTCCTTTTGATTTAAGATTCTTCCAAATGCTCAGATAGAGAATCTCTCTCTGTCTCTGTGTAACCTTTTATTGTGGCTTATATGTAGAAGTAGAATGGTATAATGAACTTCCCATATATTCATCTTCTCACCTTGGGAATTATCAGCATTTTGACAGTCTTGAAACCAGTAGCTTTTAAGTGCTTACATTTCGCTCTTCTAGACAGAGACTTTTTCCCAAGTAAACTTTGGAGCTAAGTTAGGTCTCCCTTGCTTTTAGGGTTTCAGTTGCCTGCATATGTTTATTTAATATTATTCTTTTCGCCATCAAAAGAAGTTACAACACTGTGAAAACTAAAACTTTATATTAGCAATTATGGGCAAACAATTGTGAGTATTTAGGCATTCATATTTGTACATGTCAAGGTAGGATGAGTTATGCAGTACTAACCTACACCCCCCAAATCTGGGTCTTACAACAATGCAAATTGTTGGCTATGTTACTGGTTGTCTTGGCACTCTGCTCTGCCTCTCCATCCTCAGGGACCCCTGCTAAGGGAACAGTTACTGCCCTGTTTGTTGGCAACATTGTCACAGAAGCATAGACAGCAGGGTAAATAGCAGCACTGTCTCTTTAAGCTTCTTTGTGGAATTAAGGCATGTCATTTCTAGTCTCGGGTCAAAGAAAGTCACATGGCTAAACATATTACAAGGGGATGGAAGAATGCAAAACTGCCATGTGTCTGAAGAGAACTAGAAAAATTTGGTGGCTAGAACTAATGACTATCACAGCATTGTGATAAATACAACATCTCGTCTGCCTTTGGAACTTTACGTGTTAACAGCTCAGGCTTCAAGACCCATTTACCTTTTAAGACCAAGTATTGGCAGTGTTACTAAAATTAAGCTTAGTGTTTTCTTAACTCTTGCTTATTTTATTTATTTATTTGTTTATTTGAGAAAGAGAAATGCACGTGCATGCAGTGTTGGGAGGGGAGTGGGGAGGGACAGAAGGAGAGGGAAAGAGAACCTTTAAAGCAGGCTTCACGTGCAGTGCAGGCCTGGATCTCCCGACCCTGAGATCATGACCTGAGCCAAAATCCAGTCGGATGGTAAAATGACTGAGCTACTCAGGCGTCCCAGCTCTTGCTTATTAAATCCACTTTTAGATCAGATAATTAGAAAACATCCTCAAGAGGGAAAATGCCAATTTCTAGAATTGGATCCCTGGTTCTTTCTGGAAGATAGACTTTTTAGTTCTTTCAGGTGATATAGTGTACCAGGGAAGAAGCAGGATAATTGCTGTGGGAGGGGTGGAAGAAGGGGTATTCTGTGGTGCTTTTAGACACCTCTAGAAGTTGCATATGAGACTTCGGTCATATTTCATCAACTAGAACTTCATTGCAAGGGATATTGGGAAACATATCTTCATTCCAGCAGTCTGAGTGTCTGCTAAAAATCGGGGACTGAAACTGCAGAAAAGTTGGGCATGAATATTGAGTGACATCTCTTAGTCTGCTTTATGTATCTTTTTTTTTTTTTTTAAGATTTTATTTATTTACTTGACAGACAGAGATCACAAGTAGGCAGAGAGGCAGGCAGAGAGAGAAGAGGAAGCAGGCTCCCTGCCGAGCAGAGCGCCTGATGCGGGGCTCGATCCCAGGACCCCGGGATCATGACCTGAGCCGAAGGCAGAGGCTTTAACCCACTGAGGCACCCAGGCGCCCCAGTCTGCTTTATGTATCTTAAAAGAAAACTGTTGCTTGAGGTGGTCTCTGTGCTCTGGTATGAAGAGAGTCTAAATTACCTCTTAGCATTTCCTTCTTTCATTTTATACCTTTTGTACTTGAGTTTCCGCTCCATTAATTGGTTCATCCAAAAGCAAGATTTACTCGTGTGTTCATTTATTAAACATTTTATTGATGTCTGTGTACTTCAGGGATGGCCCTAGGTATGGAAAAGACACAAAAATGAAATAATGTATAATTAATGCCCTCAAGGACTCACATTTTGACAGAGAGAAAGAGATGTGTAAGTAAGTAGTAACAGTATAGTGTGATAAATGCAATGTCAAAGTTTTTGTCAAAGGTGTAAAATATATCTCCTAGACTGACAAAGAATGTTGGCTGTATCTTCTATCTCTTTTCTTCAAGTCCTGTGACGTGAAGACCCACACCTTGGCTCTGACTAAGCATAACCATGACTGGTGGTGTCAGTCCAAACTCGGATATTCTTTCTTACAAGAATTTCCCAATTCTTCCCTCTCAGTGAACGGAATGAAAGCTTTTTATTTTTTTTATTTTTAAAGATATATTTATTGTAGAGAAAGAGAGAGAGCAGACCCAGGTAGGGGAAGGGACAGAGGGAGAGGGAGAGAGAATATTCAGGAAGTCTCCCCACTGAGTTGGGAGCTCACCAGGACCCTGACCGAGATCATGACCTGAGCCAAAGTCAATAGTCAGCCTATTAACTGACTGAGCCACCCAGGTGCTCCCAGAATGGAGCTTTTTAAAAACAAATCTCTAAGCCTATAACAGTAAAAGAGCAATATACATAACACTGTATGTACGGTGCTTTATGCCATGGAAAATTCTTCTCATTACAAATCCCGGTTTTCCACATAATCCAGTTACCTAGTGTTGTGGTTTTTTTTTTTTTTTTAATTTTTAATTCTTCTATTTATTTATTTGAGAGAGAGAAAGAGCCAGAAAGAGAGAGAGGGAGAGAGAAGGAGCAGAGGCAAAGGGAGAAGCAGACTTCCCCTTTAGCCGGGAGCCCGATGTAGGACTCGATCTTAGGACTCCAGGATCATGACCTAAGCCCAAGGCAGACGCTCAGCCGACTGAGCCACCTAGGTACCCCCCAATTACCTAGTTTTATGAAAGCCAGGTTTTCTTTTGAATATTTCTTTACGTGATAGTCTTTACATTGACCTACCAATGGTGTTTTGTTTTACTTGAAATCTCAAGGTTGTTTTTTTTTTTAATGTCTTTTATGTCTTTAAAAAGTTAATCTTTGATATTAGTGGTGCTTTAGGGGATATCTACACAAAAGCTTAGATTGAAATGAAATTTTTATACCAAAAAAATTCAGGCTGGTGGGGCGCCTGGGTGGCTCAGTGGGTTAAGCTGCTGCCTTCGGCTCAGGTCATGATCTCAGGGTCCTGGGATCGAGCCCCGCATCGGGCTCTCTGCTCAGCAGGGAGCCTGCTTCCTCCTCTCTCTCTGCCTGCCTCTCTGCCTGCTTGTGATCTCTCTGTTAAATAAATAAATAAAATCTAAAAAAAAAAAAAATCAGGCTGGTTAAAATGCTGTCAGCTTATACAGAATATATGGAATAAAATGAGATTAATAAAGCATTGTTTCTGCAGCCCATCTCCTGGTATGTGGAAATAGCTTTGTTTTTCAGACCTCTTCCTTGAAATGGTCTTTTCTCCTTGATTATTTTACTTGGAGCCCATTACTACCATTGAGCCTCCTCTCTGTTTGCTCTGTCAAATTGTGTTCATTGTATGCATTGAAAACACTATTTTCCGTAATAGATTATTTGGATTAATTATAGCTCCAAATTTTAATTCTTTACTGTCTTGATATCATAGATACTTTTGGGACTGTCTCCCCAAGAAGTTTTCCTATAATAGAATTATAGCTGACCCTTGAATAACATAGATTTGAACTGTGGGGGTCCACTTATATGCAAATATATTTCACTAAATACAGTCCAGTACTGTGAATGTGTTTTTTTTTTTCTTTTTTAAGATTGTAATATTTTTTTTTCTTTAGCTTATTTTATTGTAAGAATGTAGTATATAACACAATACGAGATATATATGTTGATCTAATGTTTCTGTTACCAGTAAGTAGTTTCTGGGGAATCAAAATTTATACACTGACTTTTTACTGCATGGGGGTTGGCACCTCTAATTCCCATAGTGTTCAAGGGTCAACTGTATTTTCAAAAGTGAAGGTAGGGGG